>NC_085010.1:22000061-22012561 GCF_963854185.1 Sardina pilchardus
GCCGGTGACGCGCCGAAAACGAAACTTAAGCGACGTGAAGTGCATTAGAAACAAAGCGCAGCCTCGCCAGACTAATGTTCAATCTTAAAAGATTGAGTTTAGTATGGTTTGCACTGATGAAGGTCTGCGGACCGAAACGTTTGCTTTTCACTCGGTAGCACTTTTTTCACTTTATTTTTTTTTGGGATGGATTAAACAACTCATCTTCTACAACGGTAAATAATGGTGTGCGAGTTCTCCTCTTCCATTGATCTTCAGTACCTAGAACTAACGCACCCGCAAGGCCTGGAGTAATTGGCGCGATACCCTTCCTGCATTAACGAAAACCAGACTAAGTCAGAGCAGCTTGAGGACACTGTACCGGCCTACCAGCCCATGTCACCGCGCGGCTCCCCACTCACACCGTACTGTACAGTGCAGTCTGTTCCTTATAGGGCCACTCACCTCAACCCCGGAGCACACACACACACGCACGCACGCACGCACGCACGCACACGCACACGCACACGCACACACATACACGCACGCACGCACGCACACACACACATACACACACGCACACACATACACGCACGCACGCACGCACGCACGCACGCATGCATGCACGCACGTGCACACACACACACAAACACAGAAATACACACACACCTCAGACTAACAAAGCCTGCTGTGAGAGCAACCTCCTAGCTTAGTCAGGGCTTTACAAACCTGTTCAAAGGTGCTTTATTGGCATGACAAAAAAAGCATTTACATTGCCAAAGCAATCACACAAAACAATGCATAGATATGGGCATACACAGATCTAAACTTATAGAAATAACAGTAAGTAATCTCCCCCACCCCCCACACAAACACACCTTGACCATACATGGAGACCAAAAATAACTGCTCTTTCTCTCTCTATCTCACTGTATTTCTCTCTCTCTCTCTCTCTCTCTTTCTCTCTTTAATAATGTAATAGTCTATGTGTTCATGTAGAAAATATGGATTTAGAGGTAGGATATACTACAGTATGTAAAGGTTGCATACAAGTGTCAACTGTGCTATCCCAATCAGCCCCCTACCCAAACACATCCCTCTCCCTCTCTCTGTCTATCTCTCTCTCTCTCTCTCTTTAATTATGTAATAGTCTATGTGTTCATGTAGAAGAAGATATATGGATTTAGAGGTAGGATAACAGTACTACAGTATGTAAAGGTTTGCATACAAGTGTCAACTGTGTTATCCCAATCAGTCCCCAACCCAAACACATCCCTCTCCCTCTCTCTCTTTCTGTACAAGGTCACTCTGCCCCCCATCTTAGCTGTGTGTCTGTAGCCACTGTGTTCATGACTGGATGACTGGTCCCTTATGAAGAGATCGCACCCCTTTGGGTACGTATACCTGTGCAGATACAGTATGTATGGCAAGGTCGTGCAGGTTGTTCCTCGGTTAATTAATGCCTACATGATTGATGAGGTGCACCTGGCTAGACTAAAGTGCATTTTCAGAAGACAGGAGCTTAACTCGGTGTGTCTAAACTCAGGGGAGGAATTTTCCAGTAGCTAACTCTTTTTTTTTTTTTTAACACAATCACGTTTTTATGTTTTGTCTTTGAAGGTCTTTTTTTTTTTTCAAATACCGGTCAAAAGTGCAAAGGTGCTCAACGTACCCAGGGGAGAGACTGGCCGTAACTGGGCCTCTCTGATGAGCTCACACATGCCGAATTCATACCTTGCAGGTGACATCACAAGTACTGGCTGGTGGGCAAGGACATCATTCTCCAGCAACAAAACCCAGTAAACTGATCAAAGATCTTGCCAGGACGTCGCTAGTTTTATTACGGTAGACAAAAGTGCTTTGAGGGGCTTGACAAGCTGGGGTTTTAAATTTATTTTTTCTTACTACAGTACTTATCAAGCTGCCATTCACTGGCAGGCAGAGTGTACATTGAGATGAGGACTTCATCACACGATGGAGCAATTGTTTTGTGAATAACTGCAAACATGCAAATGTTAGCCATTGTTGTCAGCGTTTCTTGCCCACCAGTAGTCTGCAAAGTATGAATAGCTGTGTCTGACTTAAAGGTCGTTCACACCAAGAACGATAACTACAACGGTAACCACAAAAAAGTGTCGCTCTAGCTAGTATGAATGACAACGTCCACACATAAGCTAAAATGAAAGCAACATGAAGGACAATATGTCGATCACAATCACTTTCAGAACATTTTTGAGAACATCAAAAACCTGGCAGTCAATCAGAATTAAATTTTAGACATCACAGTGGTCAACGCGACAAGATACTTTCTTTATACCTTCTTGTATGCTCATATCGTTATAGCTTTAGTAAGTTATAGTTATCTTTATGGTGTGAATGACCCTTTAGTTACAATTGACTCTGTGGTCTGGTTTAAAGCAACACTAAGGAGTTTTCTGTACCTTAGAATAATGTTACCAAAATAATTTCAGTGGTTCATCAACTCGTAACAGGATAAACGGCACTTCTGCATTCGCTTCGCGGCCCTCTATCTGCTACAACCGCACTATGTAAGTTTACAGATCAGGTAGCGGATTTTTAGTTTGATGGAATGAGACACAAGAAACTACAAATTTTACTTGCTTCGATGTCGCAATATATCATACTTTCATGCAACCATGCAACACATTGTACCTTGTCTGGGGACATCATCATTTGCTGGATAAACAAACAGTGTGCTTGCGACAGAGGAAAAGTGCTCTAGTGTTGCTTTAATAAAGTCCCACATCACCCTTTGGCTCAACCCAACGCCGATGATGCCATGTCTCTTTGTTGGATGTGCTGTTTTATGTTGCAATAAATTGAAATAGCCTGTGACTGAGCAGAATGTTATACTGTAGGCCAAACTGTAGTGAATTAAACAGTGCTGGAGTCATCATTCATTTATTTTTGTTATTAGTTAGTCGTGAGTCACACAACAGTCTTCAGTTTTTACAAAAGTAATCACTTATTACTCCCTGGAGAAAGTAATTTGTTGAATTACTTTTGTGTTCACAATTAAGAAGAATCTAGTAGGCCCAGTGATTAAATTACAGTAGCTGACTGCATAATGTTATACCTTTTTCCTCACAGTCCACAAACTCCTCTCATTCCCCAGACACACACCCATGCACACACGCACACACACACATGCACACTCACACACGTTTGCATAATCACACACACTCACACACGTTTGCATAATCACACACACACACACACACACACACGTTTGCATAATCACATTAACAGTGTTGAGATGGGCCGTGACATGCGGGTTCTATTTAAATCAGAAATGGCACCGCTGAATTCCCTTCCTGTTTTGAGACAAACAGGGGAATAAATCCTCAGGAACGAGGACCCAGATTTATGCCACGGGCCATGACGGATGGAGAAAACACCAGCATTCCTCGGCGAGACGATTTCAGAGCCGGGCCGGAACGCAAATCCTCCTGAACGGTTACAATTCGCCCCAGGAATCCCAAACCCCAGGCAAACGGGAGTCATCTGCAAATGCCTGCATTCTTAATATTTTCACAACTTTATTTATTTATCTTTTTAGAACAAGACTGTTTTTATACTGCGGCCACCGTGGCCATGGCTGCCTGAGCTCAGGAGGACTCTGTGATTTTACGGGCTGAATGTCCAGATTGTATGACGGCTGGCCAGAGCAGAGCTTAGGCTACTTGTCTTTAACCACTGTGCTGTGACATGTGACATCATATGCTCGGAGCCCTCCTACGGTCTTTGCAAAATGGGTCACATCTATTTGGGTGCTCCTGGCCCATGAAGAATACAGAGTAAAAACAGACGGGTTTTGTTACCCCTATTACGTAATACATTGCTAAATATAATATAAAGATATCAAATGCATGCATACAGTATACAGTAGTCATATCTGTTTCATTTATAAGCCTACTGTGTATATCAGGTGATTCCCTTGCAGAGTTCTTTTTCAGAGAAAAGTGGCATGGCAGGAACCAGGACTTCCCTGTGTCATCTGAAAAGGTCAAAGGTCATGTCCTTCCCTGCAGAACCAAAGGGCAGTGACCCTCCTCTGAAGCCTCTCTTTCTCACCATGGCGATAGGAGTCTAATGACCTCTGAAGTACTGGCAAACAGTAGGAAACACACACACACACACTCTTCCCCAAACTCATCTCTATCACCATCAGAGTCCAGTGTCCACGCTCATCTCCGCTTCCTCTCAGACGTATTGATCTTTCAGATGCCTCCGGCCTTGGTGTGTGTGTGAGAGAAATTCCCTCTTAAGATAGGAGGCTCTTAACAGAGACATTATCTGAGTGTGTGTACTGTCCTGGAGTGTGTGTGTGAAAATTCTTTTTTACGAGGGGAAGATGGGAGTCATCTTTTAGTCAGTGTGTAGTGTGTACAGTGTGTATGTGTGTGTGTGTGTGTGTGTGTGTGTGTGTGTGTGTTCAGCGGGTACTTTGAATTAGACAAGCACTCAGAGATAGGGACAGACATGCCTCCCTCTGTAGGTTAGGAGAGTAGCACCCAGAGAACAGACAGCAAAGGGATCTCATCCATCTCCACAAATCCCAGTCAAGGTAAGCCTGCTGCTAATGCCTTACATACATATACACATACAGTACAGTTTGTGCAATATAGTTGAATTGATCATAATATTTTACTGACTTTGAAGAGGAAAACAAAGAATTGCTTTGTCATGACAGCTTGGATCATTGTTCAGAATGGATGCATAACAAGTTGGCTAGCTATCAGTGCTGGTGCTCTGTAAAACATTGTCATTTCCTGCCAAAAGTTTCTTTGTTTTTTGTCAGGCGATCCATCTTGTGTCTCTGTGCGCATGTTTCAAACGTCCTCTAACTTCAGTGGCCATTTGATACCTGGCACAGATTTGATAGATGCTCTGTGACGCCTCGCATGACTGCCTTGGTATGAGAGACAGTCAATCTTACGCTAAGTACCACAGTCTGCTGTAGAAGACTCTGGGACGGTTATGCCTCTGATACGGTCCTGATGTGGTCCGGATCTGCACCAATGTCATGTGCTGCCAGAAATAAAGCACGATGCATTGTGGGATATTGGAGGAGCTTTCTCTATGTTATATGTGCTTGACAGTTTTTTTCTGTTTTGTAGCCACATCTGCGCAGGTGCCCTGAAAAAATGCAGTTACTCGTGCTGCTGCTGTTCCTCTCTGTGTTTACCACTCACTCCTATGTTCTACAGCCCAGTAAGTGTGCACATGTTTGTGTGTTTTTTGTGTTTTGCTATTTTGTAAGCGTCTCTCTATTTCAGTGGAGATCTCCATTGACATTCTGATTCCTGTCTAGAAGTTGACTTGAAACTTGTCTTTTCCCTTGACGTCCATTTGTAACAAGCATGTAATGCATGTTAATGTGTTCACAGAGTTGAGTGTCACGACGCTGGAGGACTGGGAGTATGAGGCTGACCGCTGGCCAAACAGGACAGAGCGTCCACTGGGAGAGGGAAGGGATGGGGGGACTCCAGAGGAGGATGCTGACGGGCCGACAGAGGAAGTGGTAGGAGGACGAGAAGAAGGAGAGGAGGAGAGGAGAAGTGATGGATGGCGTCGTGAGAGAGAGGAAAATGAGAGAGCAGAAGTGGAGCAGAACAGAGAAGAGAGAGAGATTGTTGGAGGGCTAATTGACCATGCACACACAGAAGAGTCTGAGCAAACAGCAGCGGTCAGTCTCATTCCCGAGGGCATTCCACATCCCACCGAGGGAATCCATCTCACAGTTCCCACGCACGTCAGTCGACTTGTCAATCAGGAAACCGTTCTTGTGTCCACTCCAGCTGCCAGCTCACTGTCTTCGGATGCTTTTGACCAAAATCCTCTTCAAACACGTCTGTCGGCTATCCTACCTCCACAGCCCACTGTGGAACCACAGGAGACTGCACTATTGGCTAGCAGGCTCAGCCCACACGGTGACCTCACAACACTTCAGCAAGTACCGGACAATTCTCAGGCCGTCCACATGAGGGAGGCAGAATCCATTCCAACGGCAGCGGAGACACACGTTGGGCCTACAAGCGAGGCCACGATCAGCACGACACGCAACCGAGAATCTGGAGCCCGATACAACACAAACACAGCACAGCCAGAGACAGCGAGTGGAAAAAGCCAGCAGAAGCTTAGCCAAAAAGCTAACAACAGCGAAGTTATCCAAAAGGCTGAAAACAACCAAACCACTCGTGCCAAGTTAAAAGTCCAGCAAACTGTGACGAAACCCCTCCAAAGTTCAAAACAGCACTTATTTCCACTAAGCAAAGCCATTTCTAATCAGCAAAGTGCCAAATCAACACTCAGTGAGCTACAACATAAACTGACCCCTAAGACTAGCCAAAGCAAACATCAGAAACATGCCAAGAGAACAAAGGACAAGAAAATAACCAGATCTCTCAAGAAGGACAAGAAAGACAAGCAAAGGAAAAAGGACAAGAAAGAGGAAATACCCACAACTCCGTACTTTCCTTTCTTTAAAGATGACTACTGTCCCTCGGACTGTGCGTGTTATGGCAGGTAAGGCAGACTTCCACCTCAGTAAAAGTAGACGTGTAGTTAAAATGCAGTGTTTGCATTTGTATTGCATCCATTTAATTACATGATTTAGATTAAACCTGGAACTAATTACTATCATGTCGATCGCTCGGTGCAATTTGTTTGTATCCTAGTAGACTACTTACAGTAAACACTGTTAAGGTAGGTAGCATCTTTAAGTAGCTAGCATCATGTCATGCATCTGCATGCTATCATGCAAACAGGTTTGGTTAGAAAGTTCCCCGGATTGTCCCTGGAATTCTTGTACATGTTTGGATGCTGAACTTGTGTCTGTAAATCATTTTCAGAGTTGTCCAGTGCTCCGATAAAGGAGTGGACAAGATTCCTTTTGGCATCCCCTACAACTCTCGCTACGTCCTCTTGATGAACAACCGCATCGACATCATCCAGCTGGATTTCCTGTCCGAGTACCTCGCCATGGAATTCCTGGTGCTCAGCAACAATCGCTTGACCGACAGTTCCGTGGAGGGTTCCTTCGAGGGAGTTCAGAACCTGAAGCGTCTCTACCTGGACCGGAACCTGCTCCAGAGCATCCCGACGGACCTGCCGGCCTCTCTGGAGGAGCTGCGACTGGACGGCAACAACATCAGCGTGATGTCCGAGGCGGCGTGGGGCCGCTGCCCGGGCCTGCTCATCCTCAGCCTGAACAACAACAGCCTGGGCAACGGGTCGGACTCCCTCTCCGCCGGCGTGCTCTCTCCTCTGGGCAGCATCCGGACGCTGAGCCTCAACCACAACCAGCTCCTGGCCGTGCCATCCCAGCTCCCGCTCAGCCTCCGCGAGCTCTATCTCCGCGGCAACCTCATCCAGAGTTTCCACGGCGACGTCTTCACCGGCGACTCGGAGCTGCTGGTCCTGGACCTCAGCGCCAATCGGCTGGGCAACAAGGGCCTCGGCAAGGACGCCCTTCTCAACGCCCATCGGCTGGAAAGCCTCAACCTGGAGGGCAACCTCTTGAGGCAAGTCCCTCGCCACCTCCCCCAATCGCTCAAAACCCTCAACCTGGAGGGCAACGCCATCGCGTCGGTGGGCAAAGCCGCTTTCAAACGGCTGCCCAGTCTGGAGCACCTGGGCCTGGCGCGGAACAGGATCGCCAGGGTGGCGCTGGGGGCGTTCCGAGCCCTGCCCGTGCTCCACCAGCTCGACCTGTCCCACAATTCCCTGCGGCAGGTGCCCAGGCAGCTGCCGACGTCGCTCCACTTCGTGTCGGCCACCCACAACAGGATCCAGTCGGTGCCGCGCGACGCGCTGTGCCCGGGCGGGGCCGACGCGCCCCTCAGCCAGCTGGTCAGAGTCCAGCTGGAGCACAACCTGATGGACATGAGCCGGCTGGACACGCGCGCCTTCCGCTGCCTCCGGGGCTTCCAAGTGGTCCATTTTGACTGAGTAGAGAGCGTACTGTCGGGAGGAGAGAGGGACAGTGGACAATGTGACATGGACTATCAAATGGTCTGTGTCATCAATAAATAATGTTTATAAGTTTTAACACCATCCATAGATCCAAGTTTATTAATCCATTTAGGATTGTGGCTAAGAAAAAAAATGTACATCACGTGGCTTCAAGGTGGTCCATTTTGACTGATGGACACGATGAGCACATGTCAAGTGAGGGCTGAGACAGTGGGGACAGACACCTGCGAAGCGGAGAGACACAGGGCTTGTCTGACCGATAGATAATGCCATTGAATGGGGGGAAATCATCAGATAATATTGCTGTGTGCACTTTTCTTCATTCATTCAGGAGCAGGGCCAAATCTGTTGTTAGCATATGGTGTGTCCGAGACCTCCAGATGGTCCACTGTGGTTGGTCATATCCTTTTTCACCAACAGATGAATGTGACAAACATGGGGGTCAAACACGGGCCAGGCTTTTGCCAGTCTCAGCTGTTACCTTGGATATCACCCCCCCCCCCACCACCACCACCACCACCACACACACACACACACACTCACACACACACACACACACTCTCTCTCTCACACACACACACACACACACACACACACACACTCTCTCACACACACACACACACACACACACACACACACACACACACACACACACTCCTCGGCGTGAGTGGATCCCGTTCCTTCCTGGATACAACACAGCACAGTGTGGTCTCTAGCACCACCGACTCAGTAGCAAATCTGTCTCGCCGAGTGCTGAGTTGTGAGTCGGCGTTGAAAACATTTATTCTTTTGGCGACGCGTAGTGAATATTATGTGTGTGTGTGTGTGTGTGTGTGCATGTGTGTGAGAGAGAGTGTGTCTGTATATTATGTGTATCTGTGTGTGTGTGTGTGTGTGTGTCCTCCGAGTCTCACTTTGACATCGCACAGGAGAGCCGCCGCCGTCCTCCTCTCCCGAGAGAAAGTGAAATATACAACTGAGCTGCTTTTCATTACCTGGCTGTGCAGGAGAGAGCCATCACCGGGGCTGCAGTGTTTTATGGTTCCGGGGAAAGAGCTTGGCTAATATGCCCGATAGGAGGAGACTTTGGCTTATGAATACTTCATGCAATACAAAGGTGTCAGGGGAAAATGAAACGGTGCATTTGCATTGCCGTGCAGAACATTGACTTTTATTTAGTGCTCTGCTCTGTAAATGTTCAAGGGAACAATTTTAGTCAACAATATATAGTATTCAAAATCACTCCGGTACCACACACTGCCCGATAGGTGCAGGTAGATTGCAGGATCGTGTAAATATAACACAAAATAAATTGCTCTACCGCACACTGACTTTAACTCACATTTATTGAGAGCGAACGACGCGTTTCGCACAAGGCGTCCTCAGTTTCGCTGAGTAAAAGTCACTGTGCGGTAGAGCAATTTATTTTTGTAATATACATAGTGTATGATAATACAGCTATAGAGCATATCTGTGTACATGGTGTGTTTAGTGCATCGTATCATGAGTGTGGTTTGGGACGCTTGATCTTGCATTGTGTGTGTGTGTGTGTGTGTGTGTGTGTGTGTGTGTGTGTGTGTGTGTGTGGCTGTCTGTTCAAGATTTGTGTGGTGTATAAAGTGAAAAGGTCTGTAAAATTGTAATACTGATGCTTGTACTGGGAAGTACGGGATAAACGCTGACAACAATGAGGATGAATTCTCAACGCAAGTGTGTGTACAACTCTTGTCCAGAGGGGGGCAGTGTGATTCAACCTAAAATCACAAGCCTTTATCCCATGGAAAATTCACATGAAAGAGAGCTGCCTGAAACTTTACAAACTGATCTGAAAAGTTTTAAGCTCAGTTGAAGTTGCTGTCATGAATACACTTTGTAGTTCAGCTGTCTATAACAATGTACTTTTATGTATGTGAATGCACAGTTTATTTCATGTAAGTTGATTCAATTTTACAAAATATGTATGTTGTATAAAAAGCTGTTTCCTGTAGTTGATGCACCTCTGGTAGCCTGTATCATTCTGAGAAATTGTATACATATACACACACACACACACACACACACACACACACACACACACACACACACGCACACACACACACACACACACACACACACACACACACACAGACACAGACACACACACAGAGAGACACACAGCACTGTGCTTCAACTGTAAAGCAGTTTCACACTTTGGTGATGCTGCTTGAGAAAAAAACATTTCACAGGCTCATCAGGGGCCTGATGGACAGAGGGAACAGAGAGAGAGAGAGAGAGAGAGAGAGAGAGAGAGAGAGAGAGAGAGAGAGAGAGAGGAAAGAGAGAGAGAGAGGGAAGATAGATTTGAAGCAAGAGGAATGAATTCATAGAAAAGGGCCAGAGACAGATAGAGCAAGAGAGGAGAAAAGTGAAAGTCAGTTAGGGCAAGAGAAGGAGCGAGAGAGGGAGAGAGATTTTGACTTTATGCTTCCTTTATTATCAGAGAGAGAGAGTGAAAGACAGAGAGAGAGAGAGGGAGGGAGGGAGGGGGTGGAGGGAGGGAGTGTGAGTGAGAGAACAGGAGCTCCACGTGTAGAGCTGGTGAGAGGCTCAGTGAATTCCATGTGTGTGAAACACACGGCTGCTGCTGCCGCTACAGCTACGTGGCACTGCTCTCCAGCTGCTCCAGAAAAGAGAGGGAATGACGGAATGAACCAGAGACAGAGAGAGAGAGAAGGAGAGAGAGAGGGAGAGAGGGAAGAAGAGGAGGGGAGGAAGAACCTAGCTGTGGGTCAGAGTTGAGTTTCAGGGAGGAGGAGAGAAGGAGCAGAAGAGAGGAGTGAAGAGGAGAGGAGAGAAGGAGGAGAGGATGGGAGTGGAGTGCACCGGCCTCTCCCTCCAGTCCAGCAGGACCCTGACCCCCTCTCCTCTCCGCTCCTCTCCTCTCCTCCCCTCTCCGCTCCTCTCCTCTCCTCCCCGCTCCTCTCCTCTCCTCTCCACTCCTCTATGCTACTCTCCTCTCCGCTCTGCTCCTCTCCTCCCCTCTCCGCTCCTCTCCTCTCCTCTAGTATGCACGTCTACCTGCCAGTGCTTTATCTGCCCCATAGCTATCTCTCCCTGCACTCGTTTATACCCAGCACTCCCACTCCCCCTCTATCTCTCTCTTTCTGCTCTTCACCTCTCCCTCTGTTTCTCTCTTTCACTCTTTCCTCCTTTCCCTCTGTCTCTTTCTTCATGTCTTTCTCTCTGACTTTAATATCCCTGTATTCTGTCCATCCCCGCCAAACCACCTTCTCTCTCTCTCTCTCTCTCTCTCTCTCTCTCTCTCTCTCTCTCTGTGTGTGTGTGTGTGTGTGTGTGTGTGTGTGTGTGTGTGTGTGTGTGTGTGTGTGTGTGTGTGTGTGTGTGTTTCTGTGTTTGTTTCTGTGTGTGTGGAGTCTAAATAGATAGGGTGTGTTAAGATATATGTTTACAGGCTGTCCAGTCCTAATAGTCTAATCTCCAATGAGGTTGTGAGCAAGCTTGTGTTTGTGTGTGTGTGTGTGTGTGAGAGAGAGAGAGAGAGAGAGAGAGAGAGAGAGCATGACAGTACTACTACATTGTGGAGTACTGTTTGGAGACAGGATAATACCAGGATTAGCAAAAATAGGTGGTAGAGGTGGCAACAGGCCAGACCACCACCCCCTCCACGCACACACACACACACACACACACATATATACACACACACACACACTTTCTTATCTTATCACACACACTCTCACACAATCAGACACACTTACAAACACACACACACACACACACAAGCATGTACACACGCACCCACCCCCCCACACACACACGCACCCACAAACGCACACACCAACACCAGAGGTAATGATACCTAAAAACAGACACACACCTCATAAATGTCATGTATGCTCAATAAACCAGTTCATCGGACCCGTAAATAAATATGGGACTACACTACGCATGACACATACTCACCTTATTGCAATGCAAATAGCTGTGGCCGATTCTGCACTCATGCCAACTCAGAGCGCACATACTGCACTGCAGGGCTTTGGCAGTGTCAGGCGGTGTGCTGTCAGTGTGGATGGGCCGTGTGCGTCTGCAGGGTCCCATTTTGGGTGTGTGTTGAGAATTTAATCCGGTGCTGCGATTCGTGGATTACTCAGTGAGCCCAGAGAATATTTTGTTTCAGTGTGGTTTTGGAGAAAAAGGATTGTTGACAGAGAGAAAGACAAAGGGGAAGGAAGACAGAAAGAGAGAGGGAGAGAGAGAGAGAGAGAGAAATGGCTAGACATTCATATAACTCATTATGACCAAAGAAGGGAGAGATAGAGCCAGCTAGATGAAGTGATAGAGAGAGAGAAAGAGAGAGTGGGAGAGAGAAAGGGAAAGATATAATTGCCAAATATGCGTCACATCGTCACAAACAAGCAAACATCAAAAAACAAAACAAATCGGTCGACCACAACCATAAGCCCCTCGTGACATATATGAGACATTGCTCCCTGGATGTGCCAGCGTGTGGAGACAAGGGA
>NC_085010.1:22017561-22025061 GCF_963854185.1 Sardina pilchardus
CTGCTCCATACTGGTGGCCTGTCCATGCACACACCCTGCTTTTCCTTCAGAATCTCTTTAGCATCGCCAGTAATTAGTAATAACTCACAGCCGAGAGAGTGTGGGTAGTCGGCACAACTTTACTGAAGGAATGAACTCGCGGGAGAATACACACAGGAAGAGCGCCTGGGCGCGCATGCGCCAAAGTACAACAATAATACCAGGCAGTAGACTGGCGTGACCACCTTTCTTCCCCACACCCACCCCCCCAAACAGGGAAAACATAGTAGAGCAATCTAGCAATACACAAATATCATCAGAACGCATAAGCAACAATGTGGAACACATAACTGCAGTGATAAACACACAACAGGACATTATGCAAAAAGGATACGTGAGGAGTCCATCATTAGTCCAACACATAGTCACTGAGATGGGATGGCTGGCGACGCAGCCTGGTGCCACGCCGGGGTGGGGAGTTCGCGCCGTCAGGGGTAGTGCAGGAGGACTCCGGGTCCTCTGGCGGGTCGCCTGGCACGGCAGCGGCAGGTACCGATGCGATCTCCAGGGGAATGGCAGGTGTTGGGGGAGGTACCACCTGGGGCACCTTCAGGAATGGAGGGCAGTCCTCCTCAGAAGCGTCGTCATCCCCAGAGGGACGGTTGATGTCCAGGGTGGAGACTGGGACCTTGTAGCAGTCCGTCAACTTGACCCGATAGGTAAAGTCCCTGAGTTGCGAGCCTGCAAACTTGCGCAGGCCACACCAGAGACCTTCGACAGACACGACCAGGTATCTGTCACGGCTGCATGTCTTGTTCCGGTCAGTGTGGAGGTAGACAAGGTCACCCACCTCAAGCAACGAGGGGGATAGAGTCTTACCCCGAGGGGCCTTGGACTTCTCGCTGTGAGCATGGTTCCTCACCCTTTCTTCATGCTGTGTACGTATGAGTTCTTCATCGGCAAGGGGCAGCTGGGTGGAGGTGAACTGGTCTCTCTGAGTCCACATCTCCCGGGCAGACAGGCCACGGGATCGCAGTCTGGAATTGAGGCAGGCAGTCGCCACTGCCAGGAGCCTCGGCGATATGGGACCGCCTCGAGGCTGCTGTCGCAGCAATTCCTCACCTAACTCTCGTACGGCCTTTTCTGCGACAGGGTTCTTGTTCAGGTTCTTCGCCCGCCCCAGCTCCAGTGAGATTCTATGCTGGGCGAGGAGTGGGTCAGAAGCCAGGGCCTTGAAAGCAGGGGCCGGGTCGGTCCGCACGACAGCGAATGGACCGTCGAGGGGCCGTAGTTCTATGCAAAGCCTGATGAGTCCATCTCGCAGGGTCTGGCTACCCTCGTCGTCCACCAGCATCGAGACAGTGTAGGATGTCACACACTCTCGTACCACCAGCACCAGTTGCCGTGCACGTTTCATGACATCAGCAGCAAAGGCGGCACCTACTGTAGCCGGGGGCGCAGATGACGACTGTTCGTTGACGACTTGGGGTGTATGACGGAGGGCCACACACGGATGACAGCCATCTGTGGCCCGGTGCACGGCTTTATCAAGGTCAAGGGCAAAGAAGTACCTGTCAAGTGTTTTTCTTAGCTGGTTGGCGGTGGGGTGGTTGAGCTGTAAGTGCAATGCAGTCACGAGGCCATCCAGGACCTGTCTGGGAACAATGATGCACTCCCGGCACGGAGAGAGGGGTTCTTCACGTTTTACGATTAGTAGGCCGTCCCCAGCTATCGATGCCACGCTGAGGTACCTTTTGACATCCCTGACGTCCGTCATTTTCCTAGATGGTCGGGTCCCCTGGGTAAGATGGGCATGGGTCCGGCGTAAATCAGGGCATTCGGACTGGAGGGATCGCCACGCCGTTCTGCTTGTGAACGGCAGTCTCGTACGACCTGCCAGAATGTCATCAGTGGACAGCAGTCTGACGACTGAATCCTGGGTGCGCTGCACAAAGGTGCACACCTGGCATGCCATGTCCGTACAGTCAGGAGGGTTACGGCTAGCGAAGTCGGACGGAAGGATCGCTGCGCCAGCTACATGCCGTATTGACACTTGGAATCTGCACGCCGTGGAGAGGAACGTAGAGACACGGGGACTAGCAGAAAACTCGCCCCTGCATAGTTTTTCGTAGGCCTGAACGCACGGCTTGCTGTCTGTGAGGAGGCATGCCTTAGTTGTCGACTGAATAATGTAGGGGCCATAATGTTTGACGGCTGCTGCGATAGCGAGAGCCTCCACCTCACAGGGCAGCCATGTTAGCTGGTGGGCACGTAACTTGGCACTAAAGAAACCAGCCAGAGCAAGCTTGTCGTTGCGCATCACATATAGTGTGGCAGCAATGCCAGGTCTCCTGACAGCACCATCAGTGACGATCCACAGTTGGTCATCCGGGCGTGGTAGGATGACCGAACGACTGGAGGAGAGGCACTCTTTCACTCTATTAAAGGCACAGTGCAACTCTTCAGTCCACGCAATGTTGTCTTGCGAAGTCTTCCCTGCTATGGCGTCGTCCAAGGGGGCAAGGAGGGCAGAGCAATGTTTGATGACGCGGGCCATTACCTTGACTGCTCCAATGAACGATCTCATACCTCCCACTGATTTTGGCGGCTCACATGCAGCCAGGGTAGACACGCGGTGGGGGCTAGGCCTAAGTGTGCCCTGGGTCCACACCCACCCAAGGACGGTAGTGGAGTGTGGGTTGATGACCGTCTTAGATGCGGAGAGGCGCAGGTTGCATCGACTCAGAGCATGTAGGACACGGGTCCAGTTGTCGAACAGCTCCTCAGGTGAGTTGCCCCCGCAATACAGGTCATCGGCAAGCTTTGCCACGACGCCCGCCTGTAGCAGATCACCCAACACGCGGCACATTAGTTCCTCGAGTGCAGTCTCTGAACCGGGCATGCCCATAGCCGAACGTGCATAGACGCGAACTCCGCGAAAGGGGGTGACCACGCCACAATACTTCATGGAGTCGCGTGACAGTGGTATTTGGTAGAATGCGTTCGTCAAGTCTGTGGCTATGAGGTGTCTCCATTGGGCAACTTGGCGTAGGGTGCTGTCGACATCGGGCATGAGGGATGGTTGGGGCTTTGAGTAGCGGCCGACATCAGCGAAGGCGGTCACTAGGCGATAACCACCACTCTGCTTTCTGATGAGGAAGGAGGGGTTGAGATATTCCACGGAAACACCTACATCCTCAGGGCGATGGAATACACCCAGGTGCTCTAGCTCGTCAAATTTCTGTTGTAACTCAGTGAGTTTGTCCCTGCCGTACAAGGGTAAGCGACCTTTGCGTTGTGGTGGCTCGACTGGGCCCATATTCACCTTGGCCTCGAATGGGCCCTCAGCGCCGTTGTAGCCAGAGATAGCAGGGTTGAATACCTCGTCATATTGGTCCAGCAAGGAGTGAAACCTATCCTTGAAGCCAGGAGGGAGTAGGTTGTCTGGGTCTACTTGGACGCCCTTGGAATGCTGAACAGTTGCAGGTCGGACTGGGAGGTGTCGGGCCATTGGCACGGTGGTGTGAGTGTCAGGTGCGGGGCTCGGGACAGTGACTGTGGAGAGGGGGTCCACTTGGCAGAAATGTTGGTGGCGCCTCAGGACATGCGGCTCACCTGACAAGTTTGGGATCCGGATCCTTCCTGCGACGCTGGATACCACTGCAGGGCGGGGCCAGTTGTGTGTGGTCTCGCATTTGGCCGTGTGAGTGTCCAGGCGGGGCTCCATGGCGTAGGCTGTGTCCGCTGGAGCGTCAGGTGGGAGGGGAATTTCAAGAAATTCACCTGGCCATATTGTGGTCGACACGGGAGGGGCACGCAATGTGATGGTGCGGCGAACCGCGTTCTCTGTGAGAGCCGTGTTCGCGGAGCCGTAGGGGAACACAGCGCCATTAGCTAGGGTAATCAGTCTCTTGGCAGGGCGCACTGAAATGTCATTTGAGGACATGAAGGGAGTGCCTGCGAGTATGTCCACATCCAAATTTTCCACAACTAGGCCGTCGAAGTGGAACTTATTGGCACCCCGGTTGAATGTGAGGCGGGTCTCGCCCACAACCTTCATGGGAGAGGAACCATCGGCTTGGTGGGCAGACTGGGAGCTGGGGGTCATGTGAGCTCCGAGGCGGTGCGCAGCAGACAGTCTGATCATGTTGCAGGTGGCGCCGGTGTCGAGGATAATGCGTGCATGGTGGTGTTTGTGGAAGGTATCGATATATGGTGATTGTCTGACCTGGACGGCACGGGCAGTATGGGACTGAGTTGGCTCAGGGCATATAGGAGGAAGTGCCTCGTCATCAGAGCACTCCTGGTATGTGACTGGGTCCATGGGGTCTTCATCGAGCACAGAGACAATCTGTCTGGCTTTGAGCATGAATTTTCTGTCTTGTTCGGGTAGATATTTGCATGAGCTGAGAAAGTGTGCATTATTTTGGCGGCCTGCTTGGGTGCACAGGGGGCATGACTTTTCACGCGGGCTTGGCCGCATTGGCATTTTAGGGGCAGCAAAGGGGAACTGACGGGGTACTGTGCCACTGTATGTGCGGTTAGAGGCAGCTGCACGCATAATTTTGGCATCGTCGGCTGCACGGATTTCAGAGAGTAGGGAATCAAGTGCTTGGGAAATTTCTGGTTTGATAGATGCCAATGTGCGAGTGCGCAGCTCAGTGCCATATCTTTGCTTGACAAGTTTTGGTAGATCAGCATGAATTAAACGCAGCCAAGTCATGACTACAAAATTTTCAAGGGAAGGGGACAGCTCTTCATCCTCAGCTAGGGCAACGCCATGATGGGTTAAGCCAGCTGCTTTAAGGAGGCTATCCTCTGTGAAGGCCATAAGTCGCTGGTATAAATCTTCAGCACGTTCATCAGCTTCTAAATGAATATCTACAAAGTCAATGAGCTGAGCCCCTGTGGTTTGGAAGCCGTAATGTAAACGAATGGCTTGCCATATGCTCTCAATGGACGTGGAATTTTTGACAATGGTGTTACGGGAGATCACAGGGCAATAATTAGCAACTTGACCTAGCATGAGTTCTAACTGGCGGACTTTATGTTGAGCAGTCCGCCTGCGAGCTGCAGGAATTGCCTCACCATCGTCCTGAAATCCTCTGAGAGGGGTATCACGGCTCTTCTTACCCCATGCTGTGCCATCGATGAGGAAAGGAGCGAACACCGGATCCAGTGAGAGTGTGTATAGAAGGTTTTGTTTCCAGTTTTCGAATGAGTTCAGAGTCTCGTGCTTGGTCAGACACCACTGTTTCGGTGCGCGGTTGATATTAGCCATCACGTAAGTGTACTCAAACTACCTTCTCGGCCGTTGACACGTTCGTCGGAGTCGGAGAAACTGAAGCTGAAAGGCTGGGTTCGGTAACTTTGCGCTGCCACCACGCCAGTAATTAGTAATAACTCACAGCCGAGAGAGTGTGGGTAGTCGGCACAACTTTACTGAAGGAATGAACTCGCGGGAGAATACACACAGGAAGAGCGCCTGGGCGCGCATGCGCCAAAGTACAACAATAATACCAGGCAGTAGACTGGCGCATGTTAGCATCACCACATAGCAGTAGTCTTAAACCCCTTTGCAACATAAACTCCTTCATGTTAGTATGCCAGTGCACATAGCAGTTGTCTTAAAACCCTCTGCAATAGAAACTACTTCATGTTAGTAGTAGTCTTAAACCCCTCTGCAATAGAAACTCCTTCATGTTGGTAGTAGTCTTAAACCCCTCTGCCGTTAGTATGCCGGTGCACATGGCAGTAGTCTTAAATCCCTTCGCCCTATAAAACCTCCTCACCTCAGCCAGGAAGTCATTTCCCCTTAGGAAGCCCCGACCTGACTTCCTGTCGTTACCATGGTTTCTGGAGCACACAAGGTCTAGACAGGCTGGTATGAAGCCTGTGCACTTTTAATGATCATCTCATAGGGAGGGCACATGGGAAATTATGTTATTTGTTTGTGTGTGAGTGAGTGTGTGTGTGTGCGTGTGTGTGTGTGTGTGTGTGTGTGTGTGTGTGTGTGTGTGTGTGTGTGTCAAGTGTGTGCATGTGTGTGTGTGTGTGTGTGTGTGTGTGTGTGCGTGTGCGATAAAGAGAAAGGAAAGACACCCTTCATCATGTCTTTAGCATCTCTTCTTTTTTCCCCCTCCTCCTCCTCCTCTTCCCTTTCCGTCTCTCCTGGCGAGGAAGCGTTTTGTTGAACAGTGTTTTCCGTCCCAGCAGACGTTACCTAAGCAGCCATGATTTGGGCTGTTGTTTCGCTCGGGGTCGGTGCCCTGAATGTCAATGGAGGGGTGGGGTGGAGGGTTTTGGGGAGAGAGAAAGAGAAAGTACTGCCAGTTTCTGCACTAGTGGGGCGGAAAGTGCTGTGACTTCAATCAGACAAACGTTGACTCAACATTTCCTCCTGATGGCTTGATTGTTCAGCTGAATTATATGTCCCTCTTCCCCCACCGTCTCTCCCTGTGATTTGACCCATTTTAATCCACTTTGTGTACCGGAATTGCGGCACAACGCCGCCGCCGCCGCTGCTAATTCCCCCTTTTTACTGTAAACGTATACCCGTGCATTTCTCATGTATCATTAAGATATGTAGGAAAACAAG
This sequence comes from Sardina pilchardus, assembly GCF_963854185.1. Classification (NCBI taxonomy): domain Eukaryota; kingdom Metazoa; phylum Chordata; class Actinopteri; order Clupeiformes; family Clupeidae; genus Sardina; species Sardina pilchardus. The sequence goes on from NC_085010.1 coordinate 22,024,139, forward strand.
CGTGTTTTAAAGTGTGTGAAGTAGACACAGAGTACCACATGGCTACCTCTGTGGGTGATCATGCAAGTTGATGAGATATAATCAATTGCCTTGCACTGTGAATATTTGGTGCTTAAAATAACAGTTCTGTCAGGTCCATACGTCAATAACAACACAGACAATAAATATCTTAGGCAATTTAAATTAATATACTACGAATTAAATTTGGCGGTATGGCTCTGTTCAGAGGAGTACCCAGACCTTTCATGAGCACCATGAAAGAGCAGAGAGTCTGGGGACAGCAGCAGTATTAGGGGGCGCTCGCACAGTTTAAGACTGAGCGAGCTAAACTATTCCCCCATATGAACAGAGCGGCAACTATGACATAAAGCCTACAGTATGCCATGTTATACACGACAGGGTGGAGCAGGGGAGGAGGTGGGTTGCATAAAGCGAGCAGCAAGCAATTAGGAACAACTAAGCAGCTTTAAATAAGGCGCCCTGTTTGGATCTAGCCATTTAGAAGCGAGGGGAGTTGACCAGCTGATGTGCTGACGCCCACAGCGGTTAGCAGCGTCTTGACTACTTGCCTGCCAGAACTGACGCTGACGCTCAATTTTATGATTGGGGTAAAAAGTCGTATTTGAGCTGAATAGCCAATCAAATCACAGCCGTCCTTTCAATGTCCCTGATGTGGCAGGATGATTAACTGAAATTGTTTATGCCACTGTGTTTGACTCACTTTACAAAGCTAGGGCTGTTTAGAAACACCAGCGATATTTGTTTGTGTGTGTGTGTGTGTGTGTGTGTGTGTGTGTGTGTGTGTGTGTGTGTGTGTGTGGACAGCAGGGTGGCAGTAACTGGCAGCATCTGACCACACATCTATTGGATTAGAATGGTGGACTCTCCGTCTTCAGAATCTTTGTTTGATACCAGGATGTGAA
>NC_085010.1:22032561-22067561 GCF_963854185.1 Sardina pilchardus
TAAAGTTACTTCCAGACATCCACAGAGGTGACGCGTAGCTGTCTCTGGACTCGAGGAGAAGGGTTGTGAGGAGTTAAATATGGAGTGGTGAACATATCTTTAGGCTCAGGGCTAAATTTGAGTTGTGTTTCCATTAGCTTTTTGATCATACTTCACTTGGATTGTCCATTCACAGACTATCTACATGTACATGTTCTCAGATTATCAACAAACCATTTGTCGACAATCTGTGATCTACTATTGATGGCTCAGGCTAAGGGTTAAGGGGTTAGGGGATGTTTTTCGTTAATATGACTAATTGTTCAACAACAATTTTACATACTGAGCTAAAATGTTAACAGATGATCTGTGGGCAGACTATTCCAGTAAAGTGTTACCAGCTTTTACTCTACAAAAGGTTTCTTGAGCAAAATGGCAAAAGATTGAAAACCTCAGTTGCCTTTGAACACTGTGCTGACAAGCTCCTTAGGTCTCAAACATTTGGGTACAAAATATTCTGTACCAAGCATTTTTATTTTGCTTTCATCCTTTTTTAAAAGATTTTTTTTTAAAAGACACCAACTTTTTTTATTGCGTTTCAGAGATATGAAGGCTCAGCTTTCGTGTCCCAGAGATGGGCAACAGACCACAGCTGTTGACGAAGGCTTGATGATGGATGAACCCCCGAAGTGAAAGAACTTTCCTTGGAAGTTCAAAACGGTCCCAGAGATGCCCTAGCAACCCACCCCTGGGGTACACACAAAGTTATTTCCTTTTCTTCTTTCTTTCTTCCTTCCTTTCTTTCTTTCTCTCTTTCATTCTTCCTTTCTTTTTTGTTTGGCAACGTGTGTTACTGAGAATCCTGGGAGGCCAGGCCAGGCCCGGTGATGGAAAGAGACCAGCAGCAGCAGCAGGCACGGGAGAATAAAGATGGCTGACCTTTTAGCGCTGAGCCACCTCTCTCTCTCTTTCTCTTTCTCCCCTCGCCAAGCGCTGGACCGGGGACAGTGGACTGGGGCCGCTCAGCTGAAGGCACGGTAGATTTACTGTAACAATAAAACACACACACACACACACACACACACACACACACACACACCAGAGACATGAGACAGATACCCAGGAGATACCTCATTAAACCGATCTCCCTCATTGAAATCATTCCCAGTGCATAAAAATAGTCTTTCCCTGTGTGCCACATTCAGCGTACCATTACATTCTACAGTACATTGTACAAATAGTGTCATGGTATTAAACAGATGCTTTTGTCCAAAGCAACATACAAATAACAACAGTATACAATACATTTACATTTTTACATTTAACAGTAAACAATTAAAAGTTGGCAATACTACATTAAGGAGAATAGCAACTATAAACAGCAATGTCAATTCAGTCTATAGCTTGATGACAATAACTAAATACTACAGTATAATATAAAGACCATCGCACATAAAAACACTTAATAAGCTGAGTGCACGCTGAACATATACAATGAGCATGCAATGTACTGTATACACAGCAATGTATACACACATACTGTAATATGTACAGTAGAAGATGCTATCAATGCAGATAAAAGTATACCATGCTGCTTTTAGATGTTTTGGGGAAGGGTAAATATTTAGGTTCTGGACCACCAAGGTTCCTCGCATGAAACAGAAGTCTGAGGCCCGTGACTGAGATTAAAAAAAAAAAAATGATAGAAATCTTTGAAGCACAGGGTCTGGTAACAATAAATGGGCAGGAATGTGGATTCGTGACACAGACAGGAGTAAGACAGGAGAACAGACGGCAAAGAAGAAAAGAAAAATAGTAGGGAGAAAAAGAGAGGCAGAAAGAAGGGAGAGGAAGAGAGAGACGTTTCATTATAAAAGACCTCTATGTAGGCAATCTATCTGTTAGACGTATGAAACAATTTCATCAATGGGACACTACATCCAAAATAACCACCAAACCTACCATCAATGCCACATGAGACAGAGAGAGAGAGAGAGAGAAAAAGAGAGAATGATGTCCTCTTATACGTTAATTCCACAATATATTTATTTTCCTTAACCTCTTACGTGTACATGTAATTGAGCTTGGGCAATAATGTTGAAACTTTCATGCCAATAAAGCTTTATTGAATTAAATTGAATTGAATTGAATTGAATTGAGAGAGAAGAGAGAGAGAGAGAGAGAGAGAGAGAGAGAGAGAGAGAGAGAGAGAGAGAGAGAGGTTAAGAGAGAGACACACACAGAGAGAGAGAGAGGTTAAGAGAGAGGGTGCTAGTACTGTAGTTTCCTTCCCACATGTCCTCACTGAACGGTGCAGAGTGTTTTGCGAGTGAACGGCATGTTCTCTTCTCTCTCCTTGACGGGCCTTCCTCTGTGTTATAAATGAGACCGGAGCTTATTAAAGGCGATGGACACAGCAGTCAGGGAACTCAGAGTTCTCTCTCTCTCTCTCTTTCTTTCTCTCTTTCTTTCTCTCTCTCTCTCTTTCCTCTCTTGTCTTTTTCTCCCTCTTTCCCTGCTCTGTCCCGTCCAAAGCCTCTCTTTGACCTCAGAGAGTTTATCTCTTGTCTGAATTCATGCATTCTTTCATGATTGCCTAATTCACTCCCGTGTGTGTGTGTGTGTGTGTGTGTGTGTGTGTGTGTGTGTGTGTGTGTGTGTGTGTGTGCGCGTATGAAACAGAGCGTGAGGGTGAGCGTGTGTGTGTGTGTGTACTAGTGAGAAAGAGAGTACACTCATACACACTCTCATACACACACACACACACACACACACACACACACACACATAAAAACATACATACTGCACAAAAATGTGGAATATTGCACACACATCTGGGTATGCATGCATGCATGTGAGTGTATGTGTAAATGTGTGTTTTGTGTGTGTGTGTTTGTGTGTGTGTGTGTGTGTGTGCGTGTGTGGTCACATACTCCGTGGACATGCGTGTGTGTGGCCAGGTCCATCTGTTTATATTGCTATCATTGACATTCTTCCAGCTAAGGAACAAAACCAACATCAGCAACGCATACGGGAAATGCCCCCACCCCATCTCCCCCCTTCTCTCCGTCCCTGTCTTTCTACACCCTTCTCTCTCTCTCTCTCTCTCTCTCTCTCTCTCTCTCTCTCTCTCTCTCTCCTTCTCAGAACTGACCAGTCTGCATACTAACATTACATTTCAGTCTGTTTACTGTAGGCTTTATCAGTGGTGAAGTGCCCCTTGAAGACATCAGGTCGTGAGAAAATTGCTGATGCCATGGAGTGGTGATTGACTATTAATGTCTTTTGCAAGCATTCTGCTCCAGACATACCAAACGATACCCAGGAGAACGGATGGCCCGGTAAAGACATCACATATTTTATAGCCTACCTAGATTTTTCCACTCAGGCACACACATACACACACTCTTCACCGTAGTAGTTTTTATATCAAATATCCATCTGTTTTTTTAGCTGCCGCTCACTTCACCTTTAGTAATTTCTCAACGAAACAAAGTATACAAGTAGCGAAAGCTCACTTTTAAAAACCATAGTACAGGTAACAAAGTGAGAAAAATAACTGCATACTTCCATTGTGACTGTCCATTGCGACAACTATTACGCAAGTGATTGACAGTATTACATCACTGCTGAGCTAAAATCCAAAATATCTTCCTTGAAAAACTCCATAAGGCCCATACATGCTCAACGTGTGGCAATTTACGTCTGTATTTTGTACGCACATTCTACCCGGTGATGTCTTCATACCTCCGTCCGTATTTTACATGTGAATGCATAGCGCCCCCACTTTTTCGTGTGGATTGTATTGCAACGTTTCATCCGTAATCGTAAGCCCCTCAATTTCGTGTCAAAGTACGGACGAAATCAACGGAAAGAACGTTTGAAACACTCCAGACGTATCCGTATCTGTATTTTACGTTGAGCATGAATGGGCCTTTAAAAGGGCTATTGGCATTTCCTCTTTTTGTTGGGATCTCCCTGCTTATGGTTAGCATACAAGTCCTCTTGAGAGTATATGGTTTAGGGAGGCACCATCACTGAAGAGCAGCAGGTGGAGCTCAACAAGTTTACAAGTTTACAACGTTTATCCAAACGTTACTTGCATTCAATCTACAATGAAAAAGGGAACAATAAGAGAGTAACAATAAATACTACCATAGGTGGAACATAAGCAGAGGGTTATTGGATAGAAGTTTAACCAAAGGGCCAATCAGAAGAAGTAATCAAAAGCAGTGGTAGACGGTAGCCCCATGCCCTTTTGGGCATCATTGTCAGGCAACCTTCCTTGGAAGTACATCAAGTAGAGCAATGGATTAATGTATATGGATTCAATACTTAGGAAGTAAACATAACAAGGAGTGTGTATATTAATGGTGCACACACTCAGTCTCTGGGAGGGAAAATGTCAGCTTAATGAATAGATGCAATATAAGTGTGTGTGTGTGTGTGTGTGTGTGTGTGTGTGTGTGTGTGTGTGTGTGTGTGTGTGTGTGTGTGTGTGTGTGTGAATGTGAGTGTGAGTGTGTGTGTGTGTGTGTGTGTGTGTGTGTGTGTGTGTGTTTGAAGAGAGAGTCTCCCACTGTCACCGCATGCCAGATCCTGCACTAATTAACATGTGGTCATCCTCTCGGGGAGCCATACAGTATATAATTCAGAGCTTGTCTCCTCTATGGGCTCCACTCAACTGCATGGACTGGATCTTCCTGTGTGTCCCTGAATATGAGATCCACTCCCCTATCCATCTGCATGGCTCCACAGAGAGAGAGAGAGAGAGAGAGAGGTTTATCACCTGTTTATTGAATCAGTCATCAAATCATTGCATCATTGTCCCACTGAAAAAGATGATACATGACAACAGTATAAACTTAAGCAATAAGCCCTGAGAGGCCGTAAGTTCCAGTGATTTTAGAACAGCTGAGGAGAATCATTGGAACCTATACGGACTTGAGTAGTTTATTGCTTTTCTAAAACTGTTACTCCATTATACTGTATATGGCAAAATTTCTGAAAATAAAGGGACAGCAGTGAGAAATGTAAAGATTTATAGATAGTCAATCTTCTGCCAATAAATATATTTCCTCTATCTGAATGGTTGCCAGGCAACGTCAAGATGCAGCTACTCTAATTTTGTATGACGTTGTGGTAGCGTTGTACTATAGAATGAAGTCAAGGTGTCAAGGTGTCAAGGTGTATGTTTGTGTAGGCTTTTACAATACCATCGGCATCGACCGCGATTCAGCCAATCATAATCAAGGACCGGAACTATCTGTTTTAGAAATCTCATTAGGCCCACACATCCACAGACATAAAGAAACAAACAAGAGAGAGAGAGAGAGAAGGAGAGAGAGAAACAAAAGATTACATGTGGGAGGAAAAACGAGAACTTAAGTCAAAATAGATAGATGGTGAAAAAGACAGAGAAACTAAGAGAGAGAGAGAGAGAGAGAGAGAGAAGGGTTTTGCTGTTTATTTCTTTCAACATTAAATCTAATCAAGCAAATTGCAAGGAAAAAACAAAGCAGAAGGAAACTTTCCATTCTCTCAGGGCAACTGAAAATCGGCTCTGAGCCAGCAATCCCATCTCACTGGAAAACCCACATCACCGCCCCGGTCCACCTGTGATAACATCAAACAAAGCCCTACTGTGTGTTGTCTTCCTGTCCAAACATGAACTTACACAAGTCAATAATCATTAATGTCCTGATAGAGGGAAAGATATTGCATAGACTGTTTTTTTTAAGTACCCAAAGGAGTGAAAGAGTGCCTGCCAGGGTGTGGTTTTGTCTTGACATTTTCCGATGACTGTGCATATTCTCTGCCAGCTCTACTTCCTTGTAACATCCCCGAGTCTAGTCTTGGTTTGGCACTCATGACATCCTCAAAGCCAGATGACGCATCTGTTGAATAAGATGTTGTTTTTAGGTCATATGTTGTTATCTTGGAACTGTTGATTAATGGATGTCTTCTCTGTTTGTTCCTTTGCTAACTTAGATATTTTAGGAACAGCAGGGTTCAGACCTGAACAGGTCAGAAGGTGTTCTGCAAAATGGCCTCATCCCAGAACACACACCGAGAATATTAGCCCAATTCCAAACCATCATTTTAGTCTGCAGGGTTCTGAACACGTCTGAGCTAGTCTCGAGTGGGTAGCGGGTATGGTAGAGATGGCAATTACATAAATCGGTTACACTTTACTTGAAGGAATTTACCAAAGACTTTAAAGCGGAGCAAGATAGATCACAGGCTGAATAATATGTTGGATACGTTCTATATGTTGGATAAGTACGTTCTATGACATATGGGCACCATTTTAGTTAGCTCAGGTGTCGTCACAGACGCTGGCTACTGTCAAAATCAGTGCTGATTCTAAAATGTTAACAATATTCATTAAAGCTATTTGTTCAAATTAAGAAACAATAAATTCTGCCCTAGAATCTTTGGTATCTACATAAGACTGTCATGAACGTGTCATAAACATTATAAACAAGTCATAAACGTTTATAACGCTTTTGTCATTCAGATTTTGTCATGACAAGTTATGGGGATAAGTGTCATGACAGTGTCAAGTCACTCTTAGTAGATACCTGTAGGTAAAGTGTTACCCATACATTTATGGGATCCTGCCAATAGACCATAGAAATGGATCTGAACTACCCCAGTTTTTAAGATCTTGTTTGATCACTGATTTTGTTGTTGTTGTTGTTGTTGTTGTTGTTGTTATTGTTATTGTGATGATGGTCAGTATTACTGGATAAGGCCACTTGACACCTTGGTAGCCATCTTTATCTATAAATCGTTTATTACCCAGCAACGGTAATTAGGCTCTAGCCCCAAAACTCATTAACACCAACTGAACCCCCAAGGATGGTGACACATGGACCCACTATTTGAGAAGTTTTGCTCGGAAACCACATAACTGGTTCCATGTGGTCTGGATGTGTTCTGGTTGGGTGATCAGGATAATTGATCTACTGATGATTAAAGTAGTCTAGAAAAGAAACTGATGCCCAATATCAATGAAAATGTGTTCAAACAATCAGGAAGATTGCCCAAGTGCTTGTGCATCAGCTTGATTCTGAGTCTTCGTCCTTTTTTAAGGTACATGTTTTAGGCTTTTTTTACGGCTTTATGGTGATAGTACAGTGATGAGAATGACAGGAAGCGACAGACGAGGAGAGAGAGGTGGGGTGGGATCGGGAAATGACCTTGGTTGGAATCGAACCCGGAATCCCCATGGGCTCTCCGGCCCAGAGGTGGTATGGGTGCTGTGGTCAGTTATGCCACAACGTTCTTCAGTGTCTTTGTCCTTGACCCTGAGTTCACTTGTAGAACAATGATGAGCCAGTGGAATAAATACATAAATGGACTGTTGAAATACTGTTGAGTAGGAGCTTTTTAAACTGACACATTTCTAGTTTTGCATCATAAAATGAACAAAGCCATATCGCACATGTCCCAATTTCTGCTTTTACAATTAGTCATTGTCTATGTCTGCACAAAAGTACAGAGCTGTTTCATTGTTCTTCCTTTTTCAGACATCTGCACTGACACATCATTCTAACAACGCAAGAAAGTTAATCTCAGTGAACATCCAACATCTTGCAGTGTTATCCACTGATTTAAAGTGTTAGCATTAGAAGGTATGAGATGCTAATAAACAGCTAATAAATTACTTGACAGATACACTTAATCATCAATCATTGGACCTGGAAAATAGCCATGCTTGCACTTTGAAGCTGTGTGTGTTTAACTTCTTACCTTCCTCACCTTCCTAGTCTGCCCAAAGTTTATTTAAACAGAACTCGGCCTACCTAGAAGGAAATATGGAGAAATTGTTTATTTCTCTTAAATCCAAGGTTGTCTAATCCTCAAACATGTTCACTTACACAGCCCTTTTTGTTGAAAACAGATTTTGCAATACTTCACACAGAAATAAACAAATCGGAGCACAGTTTTGGACTGTTTAGTGATACAGTACAAGTTGAGCCAAAAATGTTGTGATTGACCCCAACTCTATCTGTAAAGGCAAGAGCAGCAAGAACATGTTTAAGTGGTAGCCATATCAACACCACTTTAACTCTTAAAACTCCTCATAATACATATCAATTACCTGAAAATGAATCATGAATCATGCACTCTCGTGCAGTCAACATGCAACTTCAACATGCACTCTTATTGCAAAACGCTCCCATTTTGAATGGAGCCTAGTTCCTCATTCAGTGAGGCCTCTTTTCTCCACTATAGTATCAGCCTGTATGATTGAGTGCTTGTGCTTTGCTCTTGACAGCTTAATGAAATGCTAGTGTATTTGTTTTATCTTTTATGATATAATTTGTTACAATTTAGGCATATGCATAATCTTTCCTAATCCCCAGAATCAGAACCACCATTAACATTAGCATGTACCATGAGTTGACTAGTCTGTAATGTGGGACTTAATATCGTCAGCACACATTGTCAGATGCATCCCAATAAGGTGGAAATACTGAAAAGAGCTCACTGGCTCAGCATGAGTTCTTCTGTCCATCGCTTGGCGCATCACACCTAGTAGCTTGTTTTTATTATTCCAACCCGTTGGATCGGAATTGAGACCGCTACCTTGGCAGTCGAGAGGTAGTTTGGCTGTCGGTGATGCAAGCAGTAAATCTGCCACGGGAAAGACCACGGGGACCTGCTAACACTGAAAAGGACTCAATAAGCGAGAGAGGGAGAGATCCAGACGCTAATTCCCCTTGTTTAGCATCTCACCACCACCACCACCACACCACCACTCTCCTTCTCTCCCTCTGGAGCAGTTAGCTCTTTAGCAATGGCGCAGTCATTAACAATACGCCATTTTCTTTTTTTTTTTTTGAACGCTCGCACCCAAGTCTCTGGTCCTGACAGATGAAACAATGCGCAGCAGGTGTCCATTTGCATTTCCGAGCCGCATGGCTCTTTGGCTCCGTGCGGCGTTGCCCAAATAAAGTCGCTGCCCGACAACAAAAGCACAGCGTGGGGGCAACTTCCAGCCTCGACGGGTTTTTAATTACATGCATGCGAAAGGCAGACGTTAGCATGGGGGCCATGCGCTGATTACGAAACAAGCTTGTTTACAGAGTCCGGAAATTCCTGCTAATAAGTCTGAGTCTTTGAACGTGAGGATAAAAGTTGATAGGTTATCTGATGTTAATAAATGAAGGATTACCTTTGATTAGAAAAGTGGAGGGAAAGGTATGGCAGCCAAGGACGTGAGTGATAACATGAAAATATGAAAGACTAGTTTGTTAAACTTTGACTTGAGAGAAAAGCGAGAGTTAAATTAGCAGTTCTTTTGATGTTTAAATGTCAAATGTTTCTTTAATTACTTTTATAGTCAGGTACAGGTAGGCTAGCCGATATTTAAAGGATGTAAAAGTGGTTGTCTGCATTATCGTGTTCAAAATGTGTGTGCAAAAGCCATGAACCTTCACTTTAGGAGGCATTTAAGTGAGTTAAAACATGTTTGAATGTGGATGAGAAGCCCAGAGGTAAGCCTAGAGTAGAAAACTAGCTTAAGTAGTTTAGCTAAATACCTGTGTGCACATCCAAGTGCGCAAGTCATCCAGTGAGCTCTGAGTCAAACATGGTTTTGTTTCACCTGTAATTCCCTCTCCATTCTGGTGTTTATTATGGGATGGACAGGTCCCACTCCACTTTTTACGGTAACACACAATCCACGTTCCTCGATCAATGCCATGAAGACCTGTTATTAAACCAAATATTAGAAATTGAATTGAAAAGTTGGTCATTGACATGATGTTTGAGATTGATTTTTGGGTTTAGTTAACAATTGTAGTACATGTGTAGGCCTACTTTACCCAACTCCAGCTGAACCCTGGCCAAATTCACCTCTTGGCACAGATAACATGCCCGGGTTTGGTGCGGAGCGATCACACCAGGCAAGCCAACTGGATATTTGGAGTCATAGTGTCAATATGCCCTATATAGGCTACATTTACACAATGGCTGGACTGTCCACAAGACATACTCTTAGAGGAAGCAAAGCAGTCCAAAGTCTATGGGGGATTATATGGTAGAAATATGTATCTCCATTATAAAAGTCATACATGAGATGTATGGCACAAATATGTATTTAGATAATGCTGTAGCCTACATCAGAAGGATTTTCAAAGGGAAGTGCTGAGGCTACATTGGAAATATGGAGGTGATTAATATGTTTTCTTACTGAAATTTCAGATGAAATAGAGCATTTGGGAGATCCACATATATCTCCGTCACGGATGATGGAGATTCTTCAAAAAGTCCCGAGCTGGACGTGTCGATATTCGCAGTATTTACGAGCGCGCGTATCCACGAATATTAATGCCTGTCAACTGGAAGGCAGCAGCATGTCCAGCCTTTTCGAACTGCAGACTTTCCAATGAGCTGTTTTTACTGTACCACTAATAACAGAGCCGTTGGTCTTTAACCAGCCATCACACTGGCCTCCGTTGCCAGGCCCAGGCATTCAGCATGGAGAGGACAGAATACAGAGAAGAGAAGAGTCAGAGCTCCAAGGTCCTCTCTCCAACATGGCTAAGTACTAATGTGCGCTGTGCTTTATCCTATGATTATGGAGTAGCACTCCACTTATGCTTGTCTAATAATAAAATGAAATGTATAGTTTTTATTTGAAACAATGAAACGTATAGTTTTCACACTGTTCATCACTTTGTGGGATGCCAGTTTGTATTTCATATGGTAAAAGTGACTCCATATAGGGCATTTGTGTGTGAGTAAATGTCCCCTTACTATACAACTACTATACAACTGCATGGGGTCCATTGAGATGCCGACGACATGTTGTTTGTGTGCGTTTGTATGTGTGTGTGTGTGTGTGTGTGTGTGTGTTCTTGTGTATGTGTGTGTGTGTGTGTGTGTATGTGTTTGTGTGTGTGTGTGTGTGTGTGTGTGTGTGTGTGTGTTTGTGTGTGTGTGTTGGAGTCTCTTTCCCCTCCTGCTGTCTTGAGCAGAAGTTATGGGAGGAAGCACGCTAAGATTCCACTGAGTCATTACCATATGAATAAGGCATGCTCCATTCTGATTGGATGAACTCTCTCATTTCCCACAGTGCTTTTCTGGCAGTATATGCTCCTTTCTTTTTTATTATTAAACCACTTTGATGGGCCGTGGTGGTTAGGTTGCATCTTTAAATGTGAGCTGTAATGGGTGTGTGTGCGTGTGTGTGCGTGTGTTTATGCGTGTGTGTGAGTGTGTGTGTGTGTTTATGTGTGTGTGTGTGTGTGTGTGTGTGTGTGTGTGAATGTGTCAAAAGTCAATTTGTCTGTTTGCCTCATTCTCTCACACACACACACACACACACACACACACATGGACACACAAACACACACACACACACACACACACACACATGAGAAATCTCTCTCTCTCACTCACTCACTCTCTCTCTCTCACTCTCTCTCTTCCAGGCCGTAGATGAGTCTGACAGATCCCTGCCCCGATGTGCTGTGCTCCTCCTGCCTCTAGCCCCAGCCCCGTGGCGTGGTGTGGCGTGGTGTGGCTCTCCAGCATCTGTTTTCCCCATCTGAGCACTCTGCTAGGGGTGATCCCTCAAAAGAGTCCAATGGCTTTCACAGCTCCCTAGTCTGCTACTGTGGACAGCACACAGACCCGACACCAGTCTTTCTAGAGTCTCTCTCTGCTTTGACGACAAAAGAAAACTTAAGTCTTTTTCAGTGGATCAACCCTGAAAAATGAAAATAAAAACAAGATAAAAAAAATAAAATAAACAAGACTCATTGTGGAGCCTGAGGACAGACCATGACAAACCATGACAAAATAAATGAAAACAAACTGAAAGAAAAGCAAAATGAGACTTTAGCATTAGCCATTGCAGTTAGTTACTCAAACCGATGTTTTGTGAACCCATTACAATTAGGTCATGCGTATTGGGAAAGAATCTGCGGTGCCCAGCACGTTAACGTGGCACACACTCATTACCACAGGAGATGACTAAGAGAGCTGTCAGGGCAGCAGATCAGCACTTCTACGTAGTTTTCAGTAAGTGAGTCAGCAACCCGTCTCGCAATCAACCACTTTATTTCACTGTTATCCACATCCACCCTTAAAAATAAAATAAAATAAAATAAAAACTCTTTTATTGGGTCATTTCTAAACACTTAACAACGCAACATCTGTGCTTATCCGGAGTTCCGAGTGCTTCCGAGTGACTCCAAATAAATACGCACCTAGGAAAAGCCTACTCAGGAGATTATTGGAAGGAGAAGTCTGTCCTGTTCCACTTTAACGCCGGTATGCCCCGACAGACTCAGGCGCCCAGGGCAGACTCTTAGCCCCGTCATGCACCCAAAAAGGCCCCTGGGGCCAGGCAGGTGTCCGAGCGCCGCGTCAGCATCCTGAATACCTGCAGCCGCGGAGAAATTCCATGGATTTACTGCAGCGCCTCTTCGCTCAAAATCATTTGTGACGTGGCTAGCAAATAGCAATAGGTTAACCGTTAAAGGTGTGTGCTTTTTGAACGCTCTAACACAATTGTTGCAACCCTCTAACATAAGGTCCCATTCCGCAACAATTAAAGGTTCTAAAATTCTATGTGAACCCAGATATTCTTTAGAACGTTATTTTTTCCAACATTTCCGTCACACTAAAGTGGTAACTGAAATTTTCATTATCCCTAAAGAGATAAATACCGATAGCAGGCACTCAGTGAGAAATATGAATATATTAAGAGTGGATTAGATATTAACAGACATTTATTACTGCAAAATAATGCATCTATTAGCATTAAGCAATAGCCTACAAAATTCCTTTTAACTATTTAATATATTATTTGAGCTAGCAATGTGTAGCTAGTCCAATTGAGCCTTAACGCAAGGCACATGCCTTCAGGCTATGTAATTACATCAATTATGAATTAGTAAACACATCATATAGTGTCATCAATGCCAGCTGGTGTTTATTATTGGTGCTATTGATGGTAAATTAGGGTTAAATAATGCTTTATACAGCTCCCAATAAAAAAGTGTTACTGGCGCTGTGCTACAGGGGAAACCTGTTGGATGATGTAGAAATATAAACAGCAAGAACACAAGGAGTATTTGTCTCAATGAGCTGGCTTTTTCAGTAGAGTATCAGCGACCTGTGTTCTTTGCCCGTTTTCCCAGAGTTTCTCATGTGTGAGTGAGAGTGTTGGTCTATAGAGAGATGAGCCAGGCCAGCTGCAGTGGAAAGTTTGAGTGGACGGACGGGGGAGATGGAGAGAAAGAGAGGGGGAGAGAGAAATGGAGAGAGAGAAAGAGAGATGGAGAGTGGCTTTATCCATGGTGGACAGAAGTGTTAAGAGCTGTGAGGTGAGCAAGGAGAGGGAAACACTGATAGAACAATGAAAGCGAGAGAGAGAGAGAGAGAGAGAGAAAGAATGAGATAACAAGCGAATTAGGGGTAGAGATGAACAGACAAAGAGAGGGGATGGGAAAACCGATAGAAAGAGGAGGAAGAAAGAAAGTGGACTAATGGAAAGAGTTGATGGAAGGGGAGGATGGATCTCATTCAGCCTAAAGATGAAGGTTTTCCAAACTATTTCAGTCCTGTGGGCTTTGGAGCTGGAGAGAGGCTTTTAGTTACAGACACGCTGGCAGTGGCAAGACTCTACCTGCCTACTCTCATTCTCACTTAGTCCCCTCCTCCCTCTCTCTCTCTCTCTCTCTCTCTCTCTCTCTCTTTGACTCTCTCACACACCAATACACAACCAGTCACAACCAATGCAAACACATTTAAACAAACCACTTACTGAAACACTAAACACTAACAGATTGAATCTTCACCTCAGAGAAAACGCGAATGGCTCCCAATGTATTATCCCTCTGTTAAGGCAATCGTTCTACTTTTCACATACCCCTTTTAATTAGCCCTTTTCTCTTTCTACCACTCAAACTCTCTTTTCCAAACCCAACTCAATTTTTTTTGTGTGTGTGAAATCCAGGCCCAACTAGCCACCTTCACGGGCCAAGTGCTGCCTTTTAAACCGACTGTTTAGAAATAAAGCCTAATTGTTTAGAGAATTAGCTCTTTCTCCGTCCGCTCTCCACCCTGCCATCTCTCTCTCTCTCTCTCTCTCTCTCTCTCTCTCTCTCTCTCTCTCTCTCTCTCTCTCTCTCTCTCTCTCTCTCTCTCCCTCTCTGTCTCTTTGTCTCTCTCTTCTCCATCTCCCTCCACCCTCTAACCAAACTGGCACTTCTGAAGCTGGCATCCAAAGTAATGGAACACCTCGAGGGATGCCAGCTAATTTATGCCAGTGTTCAAGCTAATAGTGTGTTTAAAAATGAATCAGAAAGGCTTTGCTATCTCTGATCCAGCTTATCCCGCAGCCTTCGAAC
The DNA here is from genome assembly GCF_963854185.1 of Sardina pilchardus. NCBI lineage: Eukaryota > Metazoa > Chordata > Actinopteri > Clupeiformes > Clupeidae > Sardina > Sardina pilchardus. Next base: position 22,046,919 of record NC_085010.1, read on the forward strand.
CATCACTGTGGTATGTAAACATTGACATGAACGCTTGGAGACAATGTGTCCCCTCTGTTTAGCGCTATGAAAGAAAAACAATACAAGTGGTTAATGGACATGTAGATGGTTTATGTGAAGCACTGGAGGTTGTCTATGTTGGAGCGTTGTTGTGTGTCCCTGAACTCTCGTTTTGTTTTTTTTTCGAGTGCTTTACAAGTTTCTTCCATCACCGCTGCCCGAGGAGATTTCTTTAGGATGAATCACTGTGTACATTAATGGTATATAATACATAGTTTGGCAAAGAGCAGAGCACATAAATGGTTGATGGAAAACACCTGTCTGAGCGACTTTCTCTCTCCTCTCCTCTCCTCTCTCTTTGTTTTTCTCTCTCACTCTCCCTCTCTGTTTTTTTACTGTTTTTTCCTCCCTCACTATCTCTCTCTGTTTCTCTCTCCATTCTTATTTTTGCTTCTTTTTTCTTCCTTTCTTTGTTTCTTTCTTTTTCTTTCTTTCTTTCTTTCTTTCTTTCTTTCTCTCTTTCTCTCTCTCTCTGCCTGTATGTCTCCGTGTCCATTCTCCTCTGTTATGAAACACATAGAAGGATGATGAAGTTGACAGGGCTAGCTGGGTGAAGTGTGGTAGGCTGGATTCATTAAAACCACATTATTTGAGCTCGGAGAGCCCAGAACCATTAGGGCCAACCTGAGAGAGTTATTCCCCCCCTCTCTTTAGCCAACCCCTATACCCCAAAAAACCCACTGTGGCCAGCATCTGTGTTCAGACTGAGAACTGGCACAGCGAGACCCACACGCGATTTGTCTGCACTGTCAGCCTTGAGGAACCGTTAAGTAAATTTAGTTCTTACAATTTCAAACTATTGCTTTTATGAGCGCCAGGACAGGCCAATCTCCTTTTTTCAAAAGTGGGTTTGGACCGAGGCCCGGGTCTTATTTTAACCTCTACAGTCACAGTCTCGTTCTCAACACATCAGAATACCTCCAGCCATTCGGCTCTGTTTACATAAATAGTTCCTTTATGAGACTTGAGGAGATTTTGAAAATGTTTGGGTAAGGAATGGGGTGTGGAGAGGACATTGAGGACCTAAGACGGTTTATGTGAGTAGATGATGTGGACATTTGGACAGCAGGCTCCTTGGACCACCCCGCCAAGGCACAAAAACTCCTGAGGTCGGACCTGGCCATCTTTAGTGACTTTTGGAGGGGTGTGTGGGTGAGTGAGTGTGTGTGTGTGTGTGTGTGAGAGAGAGAGAGAGAGAGAGAGAGAGAGAGAGAGAGTGTGTGTGTGTGTGTGTGTGTGTGTGTGTGTGTGTGTGTGAAGGGAGAATAAGCAGGTCACCATCTGTATGCTCATCTGACCAGAGAGTTTCCATTGCTTCCAACGCCACCCCCACCCCCCTCCCCAAAAAAAGCAGTCAAGTACTGACTGAGATCATGCTGATTAACTCCATTTGTCTGGCCTTGACCTGTTCAGACCAGGATGCAGTTAACCCATAGCAGTCAACATGGAAGAAGAGGATTGACAAGTTTCTGAAGCTATAACCACCATCACTTGTCTCTCTGTATTTGAGACCATGGACCTGTGTGTGTGTGTGTGTGTGTGTGTGTGTGTGTGTGTGTGTGTGTGTGTGTGTGTGTGTGTGTGTGTGTGTGTGTGTGTGTGTGTGTGTGTGTGTGTGTGTGTGTGTGAGGGCAAGGCAGTTAAATGGACAGGAACTGGGTGGATAGATGGATGGATGTTCTTAAGCCCACTCTCACTCTCACGGATGCTGTCTACTCTCTGGAAGGAAGGCCCCTAGGCAGTAATCTGAGCTGGTCTTAGGCTATAAAGGCTATCATCCTCACGACTCTACAAACACAGCCATACACCAAGGGGCAGGGGGAGAGCAGGGAAAGGAAGATAGGGGGAAACGAGAGAGAGAGAGAAAGAGAGTTTGAACCGTCTGGGGTTTTGGTAAGTCTTAATGCCTAATGCGGTGATGGCTGCCGGATTATTGCTGTGGCTCAGCAGAAACCATTTTCTGGGGTGCTGGCACTCTTGCCCAAAATTAAGCAAAACTTAAGAACTGCTCCAAACATTTCTGCAGATATGGCTGTAACTGCTTCCCGAAAATTTCCTTTTTTATTTTGTGTGGGTTTTATTGCCATACTTTTCCAAAATCATATCGAGGGAAACCTTTGTGTTTATGATAGTCTATCCTAGATATAGTCTCTCATGGATTTCTATATTTTACTAAGTCGTTAACCAGGGAGCAACTGGTTGAAGGGTCAGACAGTTTCTGTTGCATGGGCTTCGCCCAGGGCTGTCCATTCCAGAGAGAGGAGCTTTATGGGTAATCACTGTCGCTGAGTCAGAGGTCTAAGAGCCCTGATGCTTTTAGTGATGAAGCCTGCAACAGACACACACACACACACACACACACACACACACACACACACACACACACACACACAGACACACACACACACACACACACACACACACACACACACACACACACACACCTACACACACACACACACACACACACACACCTACACACACACACACACACACACACAGACACACACACACACACACACACACACACACACACACACACACACACACACACACACACACACACACACACACACACACACACACACACACACACACACAAAACACTCACACACTGACATTTGACAGCTTCCCAATTTCATTAGTAACTTACAACTTTCAGTCACTGCAAACAAACAGCTTAATCCAGCTTTGATGATCAGAGAGGACATTTGAGGTGAAGTATAAACAGGAAAATGAAAGGGTTGAATCCCTGAACATTTCCTGTTTTCTCTTTTAATGTAAGCATAGACAGTATTTCCCCACAGACAGTATGTACTTTACGTTAAATTGGCCATTTAAAACAGATAATCATTCTTACATGACTTTACAAGATGTATCCATGGCTAAATATTGGGTTGTGCCCAGGACCGTGGTGCTAATAACATGTAACAGCATGCACTTTACAGTTTTTTTCAATCGCTAACAAGCGTTTGTCCATTCAGTTGACACATTTTCAAAACTCTAAACACAGTTAGCACAGCATCGGTTTTTCGTGGCCATACCATTCACACATTTCATGTTGTTTTCACACAGTATGCAGTCAGTGAATACATTTTCACAATGCTTACATTTTCTTAACAGACAAACTATACCTCCCAACAAAATAATGGATCGTTTTTGTATTATTTTCGAATGTTAACACACAACATCCCACAATAGTTAAAACAATATTCCAAACCTTAGATACAGTATAAAAACCTCTGCTTCTGCAATGTTATCAATTCAAAAGCAATATATCTCAGCTGATAATAAACAACAGTCGAATAATTGACACACAGATGATTTATGTTGGGTAAATTGGGCCAACCACAGCTGATTTCAGTCTGTCTTAGACTCAGTGGCAGGGGTCTCTATTACATTGACACTTACACAGTAAAAAGAGGAGGTGATGTTTTTGGAAGCAGAAACAGAAAAAGACAAATACTGTAATGTCTGGACGAGGAAGAGTAAGACTAAGGGGCCCAGGGAGAAGAGCAGGCCCAGTGAGAGATGCAGTGAGAGGTGCAGGAGCACTGAGAGGAGCAGGTGCAGAGATTAGACACAGTAATATTGTACTTTTTTTTTGTTCGCCCCCTTTATCTGGGCTTTTTGCTGTTGTTTTTAGTTCAGAATGCTCTTGTGTATCATGGATATTTTGTTCACTGCAATGCTGTAAAACTTTTTCTGTTCTATCATAGTCTACTGTAAACAGTATTTATACTGCACCTCCTGTAGGCCTAGTGAACAGTAAAAAAAAAAAAAAAAAAGATTTGCTTTTTACTGGAATGCATTTGAATGTGAACATTACATCTGCACATACAGTTCCCAACCAAGAAATTTAGTTTAAAAATGCTGGATTGCATGTTTTGCATGCAAATACCTGTAAAACTGAAACATGAAAGTCTATGCAGTTTTTGTAATGTGAACAGTAGCCAGTATTTTGAAACCTAGTGTATTCTAATTGACTGCATGTATCTTGTGAAGTGAAAACAAGTTTTATTCTTTGACAAAATAACTTCATTTTGAGTCAGGTTTCCAGTGTTTTGGTAAAGTTAGTGTGTGCAGAGAAATGATGAGTTAGTGTATATGTAACAAAATGTGGTGTAAGAACATGGGATGTGCTTTTGAGAGGAAAATGATCCATTTGGCCAATTGTGTTTTGTAGGTGAGAGTCTGTGTTTAGAGTTTTGAAAATGTGTCAAATGAATGGACAATCGCTTGTTAGCGATTGAAAAAAACTGTAAATGAGACATACACAGTAATAAGGCCCTTCCATCATTCAACTTCCACATGAATGTTACCTGAGGGAATTCAGCATGAATAGCTGGCGCGCAGTGCACCGAAAGTAGGAAGTCAACTTTCAAGAGGAGCCGGAGAAGAAAAGAGAGAAAGACGGAAGCATACAGAGGATATGAAGAGGAGGGGAAAAAAAGAAACATGACTCATTGTATCTGACTCTTGTTCAATGAAATATACGAAACGGTTTTGAAATGTGCACCTTTCCACAACAAGGGCATATAATTATGCTTGGGAAAGAGGGAGTGGTAGTGGTGAGAGATACAGACAAAAAGAGAAAGAAAAGATGAAGTGAGGGAGAGAGTGAGAAAGAGAGAGAGAGAGAAAGAGAGTGAGAAAGAGGAACAAGACCAGAGGGAGAGAGGGGAGACGTTGTGTGTTGGCCTGAGCGCTGGAGAACCTATCATTACCAGATGTCACAGTATGCGGGATGGCCAGCACATGCACTCCCTCGTCATTGACTTAAGCCTCTGGTCTCTCTCTCGCCTTTGCTCTTGCCTCTCTCTGTGTCTCTCTCTCTCTCTCTCTCTTCCACTCTGTTCATTTTGCCCTCCTTTTTTGCCTAATTCACTCACTCACTCCTCCTCCTTCTCCCTCCAACTCACTGCTTTTTGGAATGAGGGAGGGAGCGGGGGAAGAGGGGGGGGTGTGTGTGTGTGTGAGGGAGCTGGGGGGGGGGGGGGGGGGGGGGTTACCAATTGTGTCACTTAAGGGGGAGACTTGGTTACACACCCCTCCCTCTCACTCTCTCAGTCATTGTCCCTCCTTCCCTCCCTCCCTCTGTTTCTCCTCCACTCTCTCTCTCTCTCTCTCTCTTTTTCTCTCTCTCACACACACAAGCGCTCATACACATACGCACATACACACCCCTGTCCCTTCCTCCTCCTCCTCCTCCTCCTCCTCCTCCTCCTGCTGCTGAAGCAGAGCACACCTGCTTGCTCTTGGCTAGTCGCGTCCTCTTCGCTGCAATTGACTCCCTCGGCCTTCGGAGCGCCTCGTCGTGTCCCGAAAACCCTCTGGATTTTTGTTTGGTTGAGGGGGAGAGCCTCTCTTTGAACGCCTCGCTTCCTCTCTCTCTCCAGTGCCTCTTCTGTCTGCACAGAGCACAGGTAATCAAGTCATCTTATCTCGTATCTTTCCTTTGGAGGGGATTAGTGAGACATTTGGTGAGGCAGTGGGGGTTTTTTTTGGGGGGGTGGGGGGGTGGGAGGTAGGGGGATTTAGGAGAATACTGTAAGTGGTTAAAGGGGGTTTACACAGGAAATGAGAACAAGACTGTTGTTAACTAACCACAGAGAAGAGAGTGTGTTTGGCATGTTTGGGCAGAGAGTGGGTGTGAGGTGTGTGTGTGTGTGTGTGTGTGTGTGGAGTATATATGTTTGAGGGGATAGTGTGTGGTGCATGTACTGTACGTGATGTATGTATGAGAATGGAGAGTGTGTGATGAGTGTGTGGTGTATGCATGTGTGTGTGTGAGAGAGAGAGAGAGAGAGAGGAGGATTTGCAACTCTGCTGTCAGGCTGTGGCAACAGGACTGGAAAGAGTCACTGTGGTGGCCGACTGTGGCTACGAGATTTGAATGAGTTTTGCATTGCATTGGGGGATTGCTAGTCTGTTAAATCCATTGTGTCTTTGAGTGTGTGTGTGTGTGTGTGTGTGTGTGTGTGTGTGTGTGTGAGTGCACTCCAGTCTTCAGAGAGTGTGTGTGTGTATATATGACAGAGGTTGACATTACAAGTGTATTTGGACATGTTGTCCTTCTGTTTTATCTCCTCTGAACCGCTTGTTAGTTATTAGACTGTGGTGCAAAATAGGACCAAGCTGTTACTGATGTAACTTCAACTCAGCCTGCAACATTCTTTGGTTTTATGGAAGTGCCTGTGTTTCAGTGCTTGACAGTTGCGAGAGTGTAGAAATGTGTGTGTTTGTGTGTTTGTGTGTATTTGTTCTTTTGAATGTGAATATGCATGAGTGTTTTTTTTTCAAGTGCACGACTGTTTTTGTATGTGTGTGCGTGTGTGTATGTATGAATGTACAGTGTATGTGTGTTTGTGTGTGGGCATGAGAGTGTGTGTGTGTGTAATGTGTGTGTGAATGTGTGTTTGCAGGTGTTAGCCTTTGCCAGGAGTGTAAGTAGACTTGGCAGTATGATGAAAGAGCATAGCACTAATCTCTCTCTCTCGCTCAGAGGTAGTGCCACACTACATGTAGAAGTGGGTGCCAACAAGACCAGGGGGGTGTGGCATGGGTGCTGATGCTGAGTCTAACTCAGTAATTCTGTTGCTTATTGTGTGTGTGTGTGTGTGTGTGTGTGTGTGTGTGTGTGTGTGCATGTGTGTGCGTGTGTGTGCACGCACGTGTGTGTGGTGGGGGGGGGGGGTGGTGGGGGTGTGTAAGAGAGAGAGAGAATCCTTATGTGCAGGAGAGAGAGGGAGAGAAATTGAGCATCCGAGCACATCTGTATGTTGTGTGTCTCTGGATTTGTGTGCGCAGGTGTGTCTGTGTCTGTCGATGTTTTATGTGCATGCTAGTCTGTGGATGTGTGTGGATGCGTGTGCGGCAGTTTGATATAGCCCTGGCATTACAGGGCCAATCCCATTTTTCATCTTACCCCGACTGATATAGGGGCAAGGGTTGAAAATAATTCCCTTAAGCAATAAGACACCACAATAGTCGCAGGTTTGCGTCATCAAAAGGTAACACCCCCTTTTTTAAAATAGAAAATCCTTCAAGCCTTTAACTCATTGAATTGGTAGGGAAACATGAATAAAAGACATACGTTTTGGTTAGAGCTGGTTACCTGTGTATCAGTAAGACTAAGTTTAGCCAAAAGCTAGCCTTTAGCTAAAATCCTAACTTTATATCCTAACATCACCTGCACTCAAGTTACAAATGTATTCGCCTCACACATCTACATGTCCTTAGATTGTATTTTGAAGAAGTAAGGTTGGATAGTTTGCTATGGCACTCTAAAGTTATAGTTAACATTAGCTAGTTATTGCTAGCGGTTAGTGAGGCTAACACTATGTTAGCTACTGCTAATTGTGTCATTAATATCGTAATTGGAGGCAAGTTTATGTTCACATTTTAGAAATTGGTCAGTTTGATAAACATATTTGTAAGATATGTAGCCTATTGATGTTTGTAAACCGTTTTAATCCCCAATATAAAATTAAGTATAGCCTAAACAGCAAAAATGGTTTGTTTCATACCGCTAGGCTATCTATCTTACACAATGAGGTAGCTAAGCTGGACATAACTTCTGTGCACTTGAAGTCTGTGTTGTGTGATCTGTTTTAATGTTTATAACCAAATAAGCTCTTCACCGTATATTTCACCATAGATGTGATATTGACTTTCTTGCACCTAGCCGGTGCGCTTTGTTTGGGGGGAGTAGCCTACTTATATAACTAACAACGTGAACTGGCTTCCTCTCCAGACTGGTCATCCAATAACTTTTTGCAAGCTGAACCACAACACTGATATTTATGGGTTTCTTTGTTCATTTGTTCAGCCAGGTTTCCAGTGAATGCTGGGAAATGTATCATTCCCCTTTGTATGAAGTGTGGTCCTGAAAAATCTTTGTTTGAAGCTATGTGGCCCTGCCTTATAGCCTACACTTCCACCCAAAAGAGAATTGGAATAACCCTACCACAGCCTAACGAGCTAGATCCACATCAAGATGTAGGTCTAAGAGGGCTCAATCGGAGGGGTGAACGGTTGTCTTTCAAATTCCCTCTCCACGCAATAGGATAGCGCTAAACGAATCATCTTCTTGTTTTCAAGCAGGATGCTTGACAGTCGCAACTTCTGGTCGCATGTCAGTCATCATTATGTTTAGCCCGCCCACCGACTATATACACAATGTGATTGGTTCGGTGATTACTGCTGAAGCCCAGCTCCCAAGTCAACAGAGAGTTGCTAGACTACCCCGGCAGCAAATTAGATTTGCTGCTGCTAGGGGCGTCTAGATTGGGTATAGTACAAAAGCGGTAGGTAAAGGGGTTAAAATGGGGTTGGGCCTTAATCACCGGATAGGGGACTGGTAGTAGCCTACATTAGTGCCTGCATTTGCAGGGAAGAAGCACAAACAGAAGGGTGAAGGAAGGGGGAGGGGGTAGCGCCAATGACTACAGCATGCTGTTCATTTTCTTGCCCTTCTTCCTTGTTCTCTCGCTCTCGCTCTCTGGCCTTTGTGGAAAAGCCATTAACATTAGAAGTCCTGTTTTTTTGCTCTCTGTCTCCCTGTTTTTCTCACTTTTCTCTGTCTCATTTTCCTCTTTGTGTTCGATTGTGTACGGTAGAGTCCGTCCAAAGAAGGGGAATGATAACAACGGCATTTAAAGGAAATCAAACAAAACACGCTAGTCAAAACAGAGAAAACCAAAAAGGGAATACATCGTGAAGAATGCAGATGAAACATTGGGCGGGGAGGGGAGTTTGGAGAGCAGAGAAGGAAAACTTTACAGTCCCTCAGCCCCTCAGTACAGTATATCTGAAACCAGGTCGGCTTGCCAGCGCCCTGTTTCAAATCACTCTCGGGCAACGCGTCATGCTCGGGCTGCTTTTGTGCCCGTCCGACGAGCAGGGCTCATCCCGTGCATCCCTCGAGTTAGGAGAGAGGGTGTGTGGTGGGCTGGGATGGGGATGGGGGGGGGTTACTTTGAAGTACAGGCATGGGTACCTGGTACCACATGCCCATTAATCCAGTTAATGATGCCTTCCTGTGTGTGTGTGTGTGTGTGTGTGTGTGTATCAAACGGACAAATCTGACCAAAGACTTCCCGGCAGGCAGGGAAGCCGCAAAAACATACCGACTAACTGAGAACATTCCCAGCGTTTCATTCCCAGGAGCGAGCAGGCAGAAGGGGAGGGATGGTGGAGCTCGGAGTCAGATACTGCACACAATGGCTTGACTTGAAGGACGCAAGTCCATCAAATGGATATCAGTCCACTATTGATGAATATGTAACAACTCTCTTAGGTGGGGCATCATTTGTGTGTTGGAAGGGAGAGTGCATGGAGGTCGATGATGGGTGTGGCCATCAACTGTCATTAGTTGCTATGAAAAGCATATGTTTTGGCTCGAAAGTCATGGCAAAATATTTATTCAGTTAAACAATATGTGTGAAGAGAAACAAAGAGGGAGGGAGCCAGATACTGTGTTTGTGTCTTGGTGTATGTGTGTGTGTGTGTGTGTGTGTGTGTGTGTGTGTGTGTGTGTGTGTGCGTGTCCGTGCACATCTATCCAACACAGTTGGTCTCTGATCAATACCAGAGATGAGAGAAAGAAACAAATGGAGGATTGAAGTGTCACGGACATTTTGCATTTTGGCTAAATTCAGATAATGCAGTTGTGGCTTCTGATTCGCCATGAAAGAGTGCACACATGTGGTTTCGCTCTTCACAGCTCCAACAAAGAATTTATCCAGGGGGAATGTTGCAATCTGTGCGGCCAGACTATTATTTTTAAATGACATATGTGGGTACTTTTGGACTGACCCGAAAAGCTGAGTGGTTTATGTTTGGACTGAGTCACTCCAAACAGTGCATGAGAGAGAGTTACAGTAGTAAGAGAGAGAGAGAGAGAGAGATTTATTTTGGATTAATATTTACTGTTTTGTCTTGTGTATCCCCTTCAGCACTTCACAAGAGTAAATATGTTTTTGTCATTCCACTATAAAGCGTCTGAATTGAAGAGAGAGAACGAGAGAGAGAGAGAGAGAGATGGAAGAAAAAAGGATAACGACAGTGGAAGAGAGGGATATCATATTAGGTTTATTAGTCTACTGCTGTAAACAACAGCAACTAAGCATCTAAACAGTTTATTCATAAAGAAACTTTACATTGAATTGAATCGGAATGAATCAAACTGAAGTGAATTGAATTTAGAGGGAGCTGGACTGAGAGAAGGAGTGTGAGAGAGGGAGAAAGTGAGTGGAGAGTGAGAGAGAGTGGGCTTGTCTAATTGTTCCCTGGCGGATTTCCAGACGGCTGAGAGAGGGATGGAGGGAGGGAGAGAGGGAGATGGAGGGAGGGAGAGAGGGAGAGGAAGGGAGGGAGGGAGGGCGAGTGGTCTGGAAGTGTTTTGACCGCAGGAGGGTTGGTGGTGCAAACGTATTCTCAGGGCCATGGGCCCCGGAGCCCAGCTCAGAAGCCTGATTACTCACCAGCAGCACAGCTCTCACCCGCAGTTCCCTTGTTTCTCTCTGCTCCCTCCCTCTCTCTCTCTCTCTCTCTCTCTCTCTCTCTCTCTCTCTTTCTCTCCCTCCCTCTCTCTCTTTCTGTCTCTGTCTGTCTGTCTGTCACTATCTATCTCTCTAATAATCTATCACTCATTCTCTCTCTTCCACACTTTCTCCCTCTCTCTCTCTCTATCTATCTATCTATCTATCTTCCCCTCCTTCCCCCTCTCTCAGGGTAGTAAGCAAATGGAGAAGTGTGCCCTCTCCTAGAGAGAGCTGTGTGGCGTGAGGCTTCTTGGCTCCAACAGGCTGAGGCCGGCGTTTGACTGGCAGGTCATTTCGGGAGCCGACAGACTTACGATGTCCCCCACATCTAGCGGGCGTGGAGGAAATTGGAGAGGCTGTCACAGACCGCATTAAATGGCAATATTTATTTTGGGGGCCACTTGGGTGAGAGGAAGAAAAATAGTAGAAAAAGGAAGGAGAAGGTGTAGAGGAAGAAGAAGAAGAGAAGAAGTAAGAGATGATAAGATAAAAGGAAAGAAATTAGAATTTAAAATTCAGATTAGAATTTAGAATGAGAAGAAGATAGAGTAGAAGAGGGAGAGGAGGTAGTAAACCTCCAGACGGTCTGGACGTGCGCATCTGTGCAGAGTTGTGGGGCAACACGTGTTTTAAATGTCCCAGAGCCTTGTAAATACCTCCCACTGATTCATTACTGACAGACCCTCTGGAGGCACTGACCCTGGAGGGGTGAAGGAGAGCGGGAAAAAGAGGAGGAGGAGGAGGAAGAGAGAGAGAGAGACCCAAGGTTGGGGAAGATAAAAAATAAAAACAGGCTCTGACCCTGAAGGGAGAAAGGAGAAGGAGAGTGGGTATAGAGAGAATAAGAGAAAGAAAGAGAGAGAGAGAGAGAGAGAGAGAGAGAGTGGGAGAAGACAGGTTGAGAAAGATTGAAAAAACAGGCCCTGAGGAGAGGGCATAGAGAAGGAGAGAGAGTGAATAAGAAGATCTTGTTCAGGAGAGAGAGAGAGATTGGGAAAAAATGCACAGAGCAGGAAAATATATGGAAGGTGAGGTCCCACCATGAAAAGGTAGAAGAGAGAGAAGAGAAAGAAGTGGAGAGAAAACTGAGAGAAGAAAGACAGAGAAAAGGAAGGAGGGCTGATGGTGGGATGAAGTAGACCCAGATGGACAGATAGAGATCCCCTCCAGCATCAGTTGTGAAATGGATGAAAGGATACAAGGAATGGGGAGGAGGAGAGAAAGAGACATCTTTCTAGAGTAGAGAAAAGAAGTGAAGGACACATACAGTATAGGAAAGAACAACAGAGAGAAATAGAATAGAGGAGAGAAATAAAATACAGAAAAGATGTTCCATGGCATTATTTACCAGGACCTTTCACATATCCTGATAAACAATACCATTATATGCTGCAGACAGGGGGAGAGGCTTGCTAAGAATAAAAGACATTGAAATTGAATTGAATCAAATACCTTTTTATTCTTTGGGCTGGGTTTGTGCAATGCTTGTCCACATAAAAGCACTGTTTAAAGTGGTTATAGTTGTTATTCTGGATTTCCATTTATAATTCTAGATACAAAAGAGAAATGCATAGAGTATATCAGTTTAAAAAATGTTGGCACAAGCCATATTAGGTGAACATGATCAGAGCAGTAGGAAGGTGAGCTCTTCTGTTGCCGTTTGGCTCTGTCCACTCTATAACTTCTGCTAACGAGTAAAAGTTTTAAATCATCTCTGGACATTTTAACAGGTTAGTGGTTAAAGAGGAGTATAGGGTTACTGTGGATGGAGAGTGTGTGTATGAGAGAGAAAGAGAGAGAGAGAGAGAGAGAGAGTCTCTGAATCATAGATCAAACAGTTTCTTTGGGGTAAGAGGGGGATAGAAAAGAGGTAGAGAAAGAGAGAATGATAGACAGATTGGTAAAGGAGAGAGTAAGGGATTTTGTCTGTGTGTGTGTATTGGGGGGGGGGGGGGGGGCAGGGGGTGAAGAGGATAAATTAGACTAATGAGATTTCCCCCCCTCTGATTGCAGCTATGTGTGTGTGTGTGTGTGTGTGTGTGTGTTTGTGGATGTGGAAAGCACAGGAAGTGTTGACCCCTGTCTTTGTAACAGCAGAGAAAGATCAGACCAGCTTTGACAAAACCCAGAGAAGCAGGCCATGGGGCAGAGGTGGTGTGTGTGTGTGTGTGTGTGTGTGTTTTGGGGGGAGGGGGGGGGGGGCAGGAGAGAGGGGAGAAATGGTGTGAGAGTTCCCTTTCACACAAAGCTAGAGATCAGTGTGATTCATTGCACATCTCCTTGACATATGTGAAGATTCTCTTTAGCTACCTTCACTGAGTTGTCATATGGTGCTGATCATAGACAGACTGACTCAGGCAGTTTCATATGCTCGGGCATGCACACACACACACACACACACACACACACACACACACACAGACATGCACACACACGCACACACAAATAGGGACACACGCACAAATACACACATCTCCTTCTATCACACTCATACTGTAAAGCCATACATATTCTACCACTTTTGCCTTCCTTACAAACACACACACACACACACACACACACACACACACACACACACACACACACAGCCGTCGAAACACACCTGGCTCTCATTTCCCAAGCCTGTCCCTGACCTGGCAGTGGAGCTGAACCAGCTTGTGTTTGACATCAGGAACCCCCGGCGACCTGGCAGTCTGGGCAGCCGCTTTCACCAGTAGGGGATGGAAACCATTACAGAGGCCAAATCAAAGAGCCAAAATGGCCGCCTCTCCTCCAGCCCACGGTGACCCGGCTGGCCGAGCACCGTCTCTCATCATCATCATCTGCGAGAGTGAAACCCGTTCAGGAGTCCAACGTGGCCGTGTCCATCCGATGCGGTCCTGCTAATCAACACATGCTCATTGTTCTCCAGAAAGATTCATTAGTCCCCCTCTTTTTTTCTCTGGGAGGGCTGACCAAAACATGAAGCTTTCACTGCGGAGAACAAATGATGTCGCTCTGATTTCCCCCCTGAATGAGGATATCTCTCAGACATTGTGGCGATGCTCAAGCCTATTTCTTCTGATGGGTTGATGCGAAACAATGCACAAAGAATAGCAGAGAAAAGTTTGATACACAAACGCAGAGAAAAGATGTGACGCATTGTGGGCGGATGCCAAAGGACTTGGCTCACCCGACCAAACAGTCCCTCCAGCACTTGCATACTCACTCATGCACAGCCCTTCAGATGTGCTATTGTGAGGACAGCAGCTAGCTAGACTGAAAGGCCCTCTTGCAAAGCATTGGCAACATAATTAATGACTCAGAACTTAGCAATCTGTGTCATTTAATACACCACACCAGAGCAAGAGGGAATTGTCATCATTGTGCGCAAATGAAACACTGATTTCAGTGGAAATGTATTGTAACTCCTCTCCAAAAACCCTATTGCCATTACCAAAATGTTGTGCTATCATTGCGGGGGGGTGGGGCGGGGGGGGGGGGGGGGGGGGGGGGGGTATCCAAGATATCCTGTTGTCTATAAAACATTTTATTGCCAATTGTTGTGTTTAGGGCATTGAGCTCTCCAAACAAAACCTGCTTTGTGATCATAACCCATCAGGACTGAAATCCCTGACACTTGCCCACGCAGCAGACAGCTCAAGAAGCCAAATCATCGCATCATGCAGTGAGCTCACGTCAACAACCTCAGATTAGCACTCCAAACCACTTCCAAAGAGTCCAGATGAAGTCACGTCAGCCAACGCCGGCAAACAAAAGATCTGACAGGAAAAGAGAGAAAAATAAGACTTCTGAGGGCAGGCGAGAGGAACATAAAAGCAAGACTGCATGAGTAACACCTTCAAAAATAGCAACAGGTTGAACAGCAAAACATGAAGACAAAGGCAATCATACACTTACATTTAAACTTTTATTCTTTTTTTCTCCCTTTTTTGATGTTCTCTTTAATCAAGGTTGACCAGGCCACAATCTGACACCTCCGATAGGCCCCTCAGGTCAATGTCTGGACCCTGCTTGTGTCTGTGGTTTAGGCTTAATGATAACTACATTACATTACATTATTACATTACAACTACATTAGATCCGGTCAAACAATTTATTAATCTCTGACTGGCCAAGAGGCAGTCCATGAGTCATAGGACATCTTGACTTATACAACAGTTAGGTCCGGTCCAACGATTTAGCAATATCTGATTGGACGAGACGCGTTCTATCAGTGGTGATTCGGTTGTTAAGTCCGACGTCACGGACCCAGCAGCTATTTTGTGAAAAGACGTTTATTAGCGCAGCCAGACGGGTTTTGCTACTTGTAAACTTTGTCATCACCACCTTCGTTTTAGCGGTTTTAAAACAAAATCGCTAAACTTTAACAAAGTAATCACTGTAGCTATGCAGCCAGATGATATATGAATGGGTAACGTCCAGGCTTCCGCGAAAAATATAGATTTGATTAGGTTGAGGCAACAAGTCCGTATAAGATGAACATTTTCTTAAAGGCTAGTCAGAATAGCGAAAATAATAGTTTATTTTACCGTCTATGGAGAATAACATGAGAGTTTGAAAGCCGTTGGACCCGGAAAACTATTTATTATCCCATTATTACATCATCACTTAATAACCGAATATTAACCGATATCACCACTGGTGACTCTTCACAGCTAATAATCACTCCGCGACGGTTGATTCTTCGCTTTGATTTAACCAGAGACGGCATTCCATGTTCTTTGACTTAGCAGTTGCATAGCAACAACACGCGTTCTGAGCTAGGCCTACTTTGCATAGCGGAGGAACTGGGCTAAATAAAACGATGGCAAATAATAATAATCATCCTTCCTAAAAATGCACTCGGGTATCTTTTTTTGTTGGCAATGGAACTGTTGTATAAAAGCATTATCGCACTCGTGGTCGTGGTGTTGTTGGCCAATATTGAATATCGCCACGGCTGTGGTTCGCCGTGGCGATATTGGCCAACAACACCATGACCACAAGTGCGATAATGCTTAAATAACCGCCCTCAGACTCCTCACCACTAGTAATGACTCTGATTTACTGTGAACTAAACCTCCAGGAGGACAAGGCCCCCCCTGCCTTCACTGCTTCGCCCCAGAGAGAGGGTGTCCTCTCTGGGTACACGGGGACCGTCTGCCCCCAGCATACCTGTCCACACAGAGGTCTAATTAGTGGAAGAGCATTTAGTGTGGGTCGACTATTTCAAAGCCACAAACGCATAAAACACACACATACACACACACACACACACACACACACACACACACGCACACGCAAGAGAGAGAGAGACTCCTCTGCTCTGAGCTGTCATGTCAGAATTCTTGTGTGATGTGTTTTTACTGTAAAATGTTGAAGTTCTCTCAACTCGTGATAAGATTGCAAGCATTTACTTCAAGTGCAAAACAGATTCCAAGAACATGTGCTTTGTGCATAAAGACAGGACCCCGAAGGAAGCTTTCCCTGACGATGCAATTCCCTGTGTATGTGTGTGTATGGCTCTGTGTGTGTGTGTGTGTGTGTGTGTGTCTTAGTAAAATGTGTTGGAGAGAGGCAGACAGCATCTGATTCATAAACAGGGGTCAGAGGTGACGAGTAAAACATTGTGAAAGTTATTTCCTGTTGTTTGCTCAGGCTGCTGTCTCACCAGCTGCGATGCTGAAGACTAACAGTGTTGCTCACACTCTCTCTCTCACACTAACACACACACACACACACACACACACACACACACACACACACACACACACACACACACACACACACACACAAACATACTGGGGGGCCTGACTTGTCCTTCTGGAAACATGACTGCTGTCTATGGGGACACAGACTAGCACAGGCTGGATCCCAGATATCTTTCTAGCGTGCGGAACTTTCCAGTGGCTCTTAGCTCGAGCTCTTCCTCTGTGCAGCCTGCGACGGAGTGACGCTCTGTCGTGGTGGTGAACAGCTGTGGTAACAGGAACGTTTTCTCAGGATGTCGAAAGGGCCCTCCGTCGGTCAGGGAGAGCCGAAACAAATGATTAGGTGGGACGGGCCGGGTTCATGGACGTGTGGCCGGCCATCGGCAGAGTGGTAATTCACTACCAGCGCACTGTAACTGTCACTGCCAACTGTCTGGTAATTACACACTACCCTGACGGAGGGAGAGAGAGAGAGAGAGAGAGAGAGAGAGAGAGAGAGAGAGAGAGAGAGGGAGAGAGAGAGAGAGAGTGTGTAAAAGAGAGATGACGTGGAATAAAGCCAGAGAGTGAAAGAGAGACAGAAAGAGAGAGGGAGAAAGAGGATGAGAGAGCGGGTGACCGAGTTTATATGAAAGGAAAAGAGATGGAGAGAGAGAAAAACAAAGAAAGAGAGACAGAGATGAAGAGAAGATGAAAGGGTAAGAGTGAGAGACAGATGAATAGAGGTAAAGATAGACATGGCAGAG
Organism: Sardina pilchardus; assembly: GCF_963854185.1. Lineage (NCBI taxonomy): Eukaryota > Metazoa > Chordata > Actinopteri > Clupeiformes > Clupeidae > Sardina > Sardina pilchardus. The sequence continues at coordinate 22,063,965 of NC_085010.1, forward strand.
ACAGGGATTGAGAGATTGACAGAGAGCTTGAAAGACTAAGCGAGCGAGAGAGAGAGAGAGAGATGTTCCCTGTGAACTCACAGACCTAGTGTGACCCAGGAAATTGGACGAGACTGTGAGAGTCATCTACCCAGCAATCTATCTGTCTCTCCGAGAGCCAGTGGACACACCCCGCTCTTTGAGTTTTGCCAGCATGTGTTAGCACATGATTGTGTGTGTGTGTGTGTGTGTGTGTATGTGTGTGTGTGTGTGTGTGTGTGGCCTTTGGTTTACTGCCTCACTGACTCAGAATCCACATTCGGCTGTAGTTTTCTATGCTCTGACTGCGACAGAATTACATGTGAGGTAGCGGCTACCTGTAAACACTGGCGTCCTCGTCCAATATGGCCGAACAATGGCAATGACACATGACAGTCTTATGAGGCACATGTAACAACCAAAAAAAATCAAAGCCAGACACAACACATTGAAAAAATAAAGACGCACACACAGGATAAAAATGGTCTATACTACAACAGCCTGGTCAGACTATTTGGAGAAGAGGTATTCCATCAGAGACGGACATTCCAACATCAGAAAGTAAAAGTCCTGCCAATTTTTTTGTCCGACCATTTAGTAAACCGGCTCATTCTAATTAGCGGCCAGGTAGATCAGATAATTAGTTATATCACCTGTGTTAAATGCACAGGTAGAAAGAATATATGGCAGGACCTTTACTTTCTGGAACTGGGATGTCCGCCACTGTATTCCGTGAGTGTCGATATCCAAGCAACTAGATTCTTCACTATTATCAATCACTCCACATGTATTAACCTGTTGAGTTGTGTCATGCCAACCTTTTATTAATTCAAAGCTAGAGAACAGGAAAAGACAGGAAACACAAATATGTGTCTAATGTTACATACTGTACTGTAGTTATATAGTTACAAGGAGTTTTTAGATGAACAAAGGGAACAAAGTTGATGTGACTACTGTAGTTTTTACTACAGTATTTGAGGCTGTGTTCATTCCAACATTATGACAGCATGGAAGAGAACACTATTCTGGGCTTTGCGAGTAACTTTCAGTGTTGAGAGTTTTCTTTGTCACTTGGGAAAATGCACTAGCCTGAAAAAAAATCCAGACTCATTCACTAAGTGAATACAGCCTGGTGACTCACCATTGGGACTCGTTTCCAACACTTGCATCACAATGGGCACTAACTTTGAAATAATTGGTCCAGCCTTACCAATCACATTGATCAGAGACTCCTAACGTTACTTCCTACTTCACCTAAACTTTAAACATCATCAACTGTCAGGAAACAATGTGGGTCTACCTTTGCTGTAAATACATTTCCGATTTTTTTGGTGTTTGCATGTGTTTCTGCTACTGCTTGTTAGTTTCATCTTCCCCCCCTTGACACTGGTTGGCCCGATATTTTCTCTTGTTTGATGGAAACGGTTGAGAACTGTGGAGTTCCAGACTAGAGTGACCACGTTTTTCTACACTGTGTTGTGACTCCACCCTCTGTTTCATTTATGATGTTTCCATGTGCCGCTATAACGTCCTGACCTCTCTGACCTTTGACCCCCCCCCCCATAGGCTTGTGAGCTGCACCATGAGGTCAGCCTGTCTCTCCCTGCTCCTTGTGTCGGCGTGCTGGGCTCTGCCCTTCCGCCAGACCGGCTTCATGGACTTTATGATGGAGGACGAGCCCGGCTCCGGAGAACCGGAAACTCCCGCCGGAAGAGCCCCTGTTCGGCCTGCTGGCCCCGACCGCGTAGCACCCGGACCCGGGCCCATGCCCCCACAGCAGGTCTGTCCCTTCAGGTGCCAGTGTCACTTGAGGGTGGTGCAGTGCTCTGACTTGGGTAAGTGTCCCCTCTCATAACCGTCTGCTTGAAGATTTGAATTGCCGAATCTAATTTATTTACCTTTGAAGTCAGAAAAGTCTTCTAGCTGTGTATGTGTTTAGTGTGTACACTCAAAAAAAAGAGAGCGTAGTAAAGCGATTAACAGAATTCCAACAATGCATCGCCGGCCATGTGTGACAGCGATATCTACAGCCTTGCAATGGAATGGCAGACTCTTACCACAGACTTAAGTAAAAACTTGAGGGAAATCATTTCATCCCAGGAGTTACTTGAAGGGAGAGGTCTGAAATCAATGTACTGGTTTTACATGTAGAGTTTGATGAGCCCTTTACTTCATATCCATCACACTTGAAAGCATTTCAATCCATGACAGATCCAATCCAAATGATAGACGTAAATGAAAAGTGAACCAGATAGGTTAGGGCAATATAAAAAGAGAGAACATTGCTGTGGCAAATTGGACTCCATCTTTATCAAATCATGTTATTTCACCATGGCCTGGTAGAGCCATCTGCTCCTGCTTCAAGGGCCTTACTGTTTAAACAGTGCTAGCTGTTTATGGGCATGTGAAGCCACACAGTTTAGTGAACAGACATGAACGAATAGTGGGGGGAAATTGTTAGGCTGTGGTCAAGCCAAGGAAATTTGCTACATAGATTTAGGTTTTATGTTACAGATGTACAGTGTATTTCATTCATGTTACTGGTGCAAAACCTAAACACCAATTTTATTGAACTTTATTAAGTACTCATTGCAACATAAGGTGCGTCATTCCACAAAATATTAGTTTTAATGTAAATGTGATTGCACAGATGTACTGTATGTTTTTTGCTTTCCTGACAATCGTTAAAAAAAGGCAAGTTTGAGGGTGGTGGAATATCTTGAATATATTCATCTTTAAAGGTATACTATGCAGGATTGGCGATTTCCTCGCCGGTTTCGCTTTCACTTTTCATTTTCGCTCGTTTTATGCTTGCATATTTCTCTGCAGAGCTTCCCCTACAGCTTTAGCGTGTATATTTGACAAAACTCCTCAATCGGTCAGTCTGCCGTGCCTTTTCATGAGACTTTACATGACACTTCCTGGATCAGAGCATGGGTGCGTGCCCGGTGTCTCCTGAAGTTGCAAGTGTGGTTTTACCGCTACAGACCACTAGAGCGGCCAAAAAAAACACCGTTCGACCGGTAATGACCCATTTAATCATATATAACAGTATGGAACGAATTGATTAACTGAAAAACGTTGCATAGTATACCTTTAATGTCACCTGACCTGAGAGAGTATAGTCATTCTGCTAGAGTAGAAGTCAAAGTTGCCCATGCCTGCTTGTGTCTGTTGCCCTAATCCTACCAAATAGTGTGGTCCCGATAGTGTGGTTAGCTCATCTTGTCCGCACTTCAAAAGACAGGAAATGCATTCACAATTTTTTTCCTGAAATAGCTTTGAACATGCGTATTATTATTGTCAAAAGCCTAGGTCAGGGAGTGGTGAGTGTCTTCTCAGCTGGCCACAAAGAGCCAGTGTGTTTGATCTGCCCTTCCTTGAATAAAGAGAGGACTATTAAATAAAGGGATGTCCATGTTTCGAGACCACTATAAATACCCAGTGCATGCTAAGAGGCTGCTGTGCTGTGTTGATGTGCCATTTTAGCCATCAGGCTAAAGGCTAACTCCCTTAAATGCTTCCCCAGATGAGAGTTTTGGGTGGATGAAGAGCTTGGGAAAGTTTTTTTTTTTTTTA
>NC_085010.1:22075061-22087561 GCF_963854185.1 Sardina pilchardus
ATGTGAGAGTTCAGCTGTAATGTGGACTATCATAAGACATAGAGACCGTACATGGACAATCATAAGGAAATAAATGCTATTCATGAGTCATTGTAACCATGATGATTATGAGGGAATGGATCTGACAGTATATGGACGAACCATGTCAACTTTGGATGCTATCTTAGAGATAGTTTGTGTAATACCCTCGATATACTGTACATATCGTTGGAAAGCTTTGATTATGGCCGTTCATGTGAGCACAATAACTTAATTTTGTACATTTTACCAAAGCGACTGGTTTAGCTTTGCAGGGTCGCAAATGTGAGGTTTAGTCACACAGAGAGGGGAGAATAAGAGAGGAGGTCATACAGTTTCACTACACATCTGGTGCAGTTGGAAGAGGCAGGTTTGTGGGGGAACAGAAGGCAGTGGGCCAGAAAATTGTGTTATTTGGAAAAGATGTACGTATGGGATGGCAGAGATGGACTGCTGGAGTGCATATGTGAAATGGAATATATGTGTATTTGTTATTATTTTAAGTTAAAGTCAATCCAATAAGCAGATGCTGATATGTATTTATTTGTATGCTGAAAAAAAAGCAAGCTGAAAATTGAGCTCAGTCATGCTGTTATATAGGTTGGTGCTGATCCAGTGTCTACAGTCCTACAGTATAATATGAGAGTTAGAGATGTAAGTTTAATGCTAAATCAGATCGAACAGTGTGTGTGTGTGTGTGTGTGTGTGTGTGTGTGTGTGTGTGTGTGTGTGTCTGTGTGTGTGAGAGAGAGAGAAAGAGAGAGAGAGAGAGAGAGAGAGAGAGAGAGAGTGATACAGAGAGAACACAGGAAGTCGTGTCCACTCCAAGAGCACTTTGTTGTGTGCGAGGGTGCGTGGGCGTAAATAACTCTGGTGATGTGGGCACGACCGTGCTCATTCCATTGGCCCTCTGTACTCTGACATCTTGTGGGATCGTGGGGTCACAGACTCCTCGTGCAGAGAGCGCTTCGCAGCGGGGATGGTAGTCAGCTGTTGTATCTTAACATCACGTCTTATAACTATTTAGCTCCACCAGATGTTGTTGTTCGTGGCCTGTCTCATTTGTTGCTAAGGGAGCAAAGCAGGGCTACTCTCTGTATCTGACGTTAAAATAATCTGTAACAAGATAGACAGGAAGGACATAGACAGGCCTAAACCAGTTGCGTCTCATGATATGGTTTTAATGAATTATTACTGTACTCGTGTACAGTACAGCATGTCAGCAATGTCCTGTTATGCTTTAAATAAAACCTCAATATTTTTCTATTGCGGCACTTTAATACGGAATTAATTTTGTTAGAACTGTTAACACTTATGTCTTAAGAATGTTAAGTTTAAGTTATCAATATGTTATACATTATCCTGAATAAACCTGGGATGGCTTGCATATATGTACCAGCTTAAAAATAATAACTGTTATGTTCTCACATCCTGTCATCCAGTGTTTAAAACTTTATAAGCTTTGCCCTATCATCACAGACTGAAGGAACATAGCATAGCTGCATGTCTGTTTCTTATAACTACTGTGAAATGGACTGAAAAAGACATTTGGATTTGATTTGTCTACATTCAGAGCTTGGCTCCAACCCCTTGTCCGGCTCTGGAATCGAGGCTGGAGCGTTCACCGACCTCAAGAGGGTCTCCTACATCCGCATCTCTGACACTGAGCTCAGCGACATCCCTAAAGGTACACTCACTCACCTGTAATGTCTGCAACACTGCTTCGAGCTCCTATATTTTAATGTTAATTAAAAATAATAATAATAATAATGAAAAATGATAATAATAATAATAATAATAATAATAAAATAAATGTTGTTTCGATCCTGCTGGATCTTTTTCAGGCAAAAAAAATGGCCTTGCCAAAAGAACCATGCCTTGCTATAAAAAAAATAAAAGTAACAGCAGTCAAAAATAGCGATGATGTACATGGTACAGATGCACTGCACAATGCACTCTAAGCAGATTTATGTAGAATGCACTCCAAGAGGTGATGCAGATGTACGTACAACGCACTCCAAGTAGTGATGCAGATTTGTGTGGAATGCACCATGAAAAAACGAAGTAGATTTATGTAGAATACAGACCTGGGCTGGTGCTTGTTACTGTTCTCTGCATTACTGATGTTTTATTTGACTTATTACGTTCCTCTGTGGATCCCCAGGTCTCCCCGCCTCCCTGTCAGAGCTCCACCTCGACGGAAACAAGATCACCAAGGTTCAGGCAGAGGTCCTGAAGGGCCTCAAGCATCTGGCTAAGTAAATATGAATCTTATTCATTTCAAATAACTCATAATGTTCATGTGTTTAAACAACATGCCTTAAAATAATCTGTAACAAGATAGACATGAAGAAGGACATAGGCAGGCCTAAACCAGTTGTGTCTCACGATACATTTTTTTTAAACTAAAAGTGAAATACGGTTTAAATGAATTCCACACAAACCTTAAACAACCTGCCTTAACACAGAGACGTTCTAGCAAGTTCCGCACAATGTCATTTCCCTTGTGGGGAAAGCTGACGTTTCAGGATAAGGAAGTGCAGGGAACAGATCTGGCAACATCCCATGGTCTGGTCAACATCATGGACCTATTAAGCAGAAGGCCTAATCACGGTCAGTAGGAGGCCTGGTCTTCTGATGAGGGATGTTATCTGCCCCTGGATGTGGAATGGGCAGGGGAAGGTAGCCCTCTCATCTCCAGAGCTATCTGGCTCGCGTCTGAAAGCATTCCACTGCTGACTTACGGTGCCAAAGGAAAGGGGGCAAGACCCTGGAGCAGATGGTGCACGGGGGGGATATCGCCAGCCTACACCTTCAACCCATCAGCCTCCATTTCATCCCATTTACACTCAATCTGGTTCTGCACAAAACAGACGGAGGGAAGAGAGTTCAAAAGAAAGAGAGAGAGAAGAAAGGGAGGAAAAAAAAGAGCATGAGGCTAGCGTGAACTCTGTGACTCTCTCTTTCTCTCTCTCTCTCTCCCTCCCTCCCTCCCTCCCTCCACAAGCTAGATTCAGATTGGCTGCCAAAGACTCTCTCACCTATGACCCTAGGGGTTCATTCTAATCATAGCTGAACCAAAACCATACTAAAGAGAATATAATATACCCCGTTATACTAATGACATTGCTTACTGTATGCTGGAGCACAATTAGGATTTATGCCAACATGCAGGATGTGGTCATGGTAAATTCTCAGTATTTTGACACATCATGGGATGTCAGGATGATAAATGCATGGCAAACAGGGGACTAAACAAATCCTCAACTGGAGAGGTTTCTACTCAAATTCAAAACATGTTTCAGATAAGATAGCAACAAGTGAGGGTCCTTTCAAGTGAGATTAATGATAATACTAAATATGAAAGAAGAAAAAAAAACATCTTGTGTATGATACAGTATTATGGCAACTATGGTTATGTTTTCATAGAGCTCAGTAGGGGGTTCATATGAAAGTGATTACAATTGTAGGTGACTAGCCAGCGCTGAACAGTGCTGAAAATCAAATGGGAATAAACTATATGACCTCATGCTTGAATTTATTCTGGAATACATGACATGAAAAGTGTTTGTAATAGTTTCCAATATCCATTCCCTGTGAATTTTAGAAGGGGTGGAGGAACAACATTTCTTCTTCTAAAAAAAAAAGACCTTACTTGGCAGTGTTACTCAGTCGAGTGTTTGAACTCGTTCACATTACCTTTTTGAACCGAAATTTCAATTACAAGAACAAGCCCACAAATGCATGTGTTTTCATTAAGCTTGTCCTCTCTTCTACCACCAACACGAGAAGTATGTATTAACCTACAGGTCCTCACCAAGGACATATTTTAGTGTCAGTGTACTCCTGTGTATTTTTTTTTTTTAAAGAGTTCTATTTTTTTGCCCCTTTTTGCATTTATTTGGAATAGACCGTGACAGGCGCAATCACACCCAGGTTCCTGTGGGTATTTGGAGCCAGATGTGGTTGCGATGCTGCCAGTTGTTCCACAGCTCGCCCCCTCCTATATGCATTTTTGAGCGTTCTAATTGTCAAAACGTTTTTTTGAATAGTGTTGTTTTTATTGGCTGACTCTGTGGCGAATGATTCATGCTGTGCGCCGGTTGGCTTTTGCACTTTGTTCATCCTGTCGCTTCTGATTGTGTGGATAGGCTCGGCCTGAGCTACAACCAGATCAGCGTGGTGGAGAACGGCACTCTCGCCAATGTGCCTCACCTGCGCGAGATTCACCTGGACAACAACGCCCTGACCAGTGTGCCACCCGGTCTCCCTGAGCACAAATACATCCAGGTGAATCCACAACAAACACACCTGGGATTTCTTTCAATATACATGGTGTCAAAACTGTATTTTATAGCCAAACACCTTACGTTAAGCCTGAAGGTCCTGAGTCAAATCAAACCAGGCAAGAGCTTTCAATGTTTAAAACAAAACAAAGAGATGCAGAGTATAGTGACAAGACCAAAGTAGTGACAAGATCTTTTCAATCAATTTTTAGAGGTTTAACCTGAAGCCAGTTCCCTTCAAACCTGCCAAAACTTGGACACTTTCAACCCACTGTCTTCCCTCTTTAATATTTTCCCGTATTTGAATACTCTCATAACATTAGCCCTACCATCGGACTCGTCAGTCTCTGTACTACTGTCCTGTTTCTAGCTCCAGCGAAACTGAGCAAAAGTCATGTTAGACCTAGCTCCATACCACCTTTAGTTATTGTAGCCTAAATGGTGTAACTATAGTCTGAATTCTTGTTAGCAGAGGGATTTCCTGTATTTTGGGTGAGAAACCCAGGAATTGTCCAATGTTGAGAGCTATGGTTCACTTAGTGTCCAAACAAATATCAAATGCCATTCCTACACTCTTTCCGCTAACCTGCTTCTCTTCTGTGGCGACCTTCACAGGTGATCTATCTTCACAACAACAAGATTGCTGCCGTGGGAACGGAAGACTTCTGCCCTCCTGGCTACAACACCAAGAAGGCCATGTACTCTGGCATTAGCCTCTTCAGCAACCCTGTGCCCTACTGGGAGGTCCAGCCAATCACCTTCCGCTGTGTCTTCGACCGTTCCGCCATTCAATTGGGCAACTACAGGAAGAAGTAGACGAGCAGCCAATGAGGGCTGGCTCTTTGTGGGCCCCAAACATTTGTTTGTTTGTATGTTTGTTTTTGGCCCACAAGCATCTCAAGCACATAAGTCCATCATCCCTTCCCCATTCCACCGACTCAGTGCACAGTCTATGTGAAAGAAAGAAAGACAGAAAAAGCCACAGAAAACATTCTTTATGAGATAGCAACATATCATCTCAGTTCATAGTGAAGGTATCATATATCCATCAAAGAAACTCGTCTTATAGGACACAACAATACAACACAGACAGGTTTATACTCACTAACATACTGCATTACGAGCACTAATTCAGTTGTTTTAAAGGTGTACTTTCCCCCATTTCTGACACTGAAAGTCTTCAGTGAGATCCTATGTGAGATCCTATGACCACTTTAAGTCCCATGTAGTCTAAGTGCTACAGAGGCACTAAAGTTTAAAATTAATGAATTGAGATTTTATTCGTCCCACTCTTTCATTTTTCTTCTTTTTTTTTTAATTCTGAACAAAAAATAATTGGCCTTTTTTTTAAGATTCTGCTGGACCTAAGCCATAGTGTGACTCAGTCCTTCAGGCCAGCTGGCCTGCTGCGCGGGCAGCGAAGGGTTAACTACCCATCTGGAAATAACGTTAACAAGAGCCGGTGTACTAGAGAATGTACTAGAATAACGTTACCTGTGTAGTGCTACAGTTAAAGAGTATACCGATAGGATATTGTAGATCTCATTTTTGTTTTTAATTTTGATTTTTTTTTCATATTGTAGACAACACACGTTGCGATATCCTCTTGCTCTTGCTCGACAGTTTTGTCTGTATGTTTTTGTTTGTGCTGTTATGGGGTTTGTCTCACTGTCTCTTAGTTGTTCTTTCCATCATGTCTGACACTCTGGATCCACCTCTGACACTGCCATGTAACACAGGGTTAGACAGCACAATCATTCTGAACGTACGGTAACTCCAAATAGAATAAACCTGTTTTTTCCAACATCACGGAAGACATTCCCGAAAACCTATACGCATGATTTAGTATTTTTTTTTTCACCTTTGCAACCTCTTAAAAGACAGATTATGGTTTTTATTGATGACGTGTTTTTTAAAAAAAATGAGAGTGTATTGCTTTATTCATTCTTTCTCCTTTCTTTTCATTGGTTTGGTTTCACTCAATTACAGTATATATTTTTTTTCTTTCATAAAGTCTGAAGAAGTTTGGAGGGATGTCACAGGCAGTCGTGCCTTTCACCCTCATGCTAGTGTGAATGTCTCATGTATAGTTGCTGTATATAAATGCTGTATAAAAAAAAAAAACCTTCTTCAATGCTTAAAGGCACAAGCACTTACGGTAGTTCAGACTTAATATATCGGTAATAAAGGTGATCCTTTTTCCTTGTGTTTGTTTGAGCAAGGGCTCCAGCATAGGTGTCCTAAAACAACGACAAAAAAAAAATAAAGAGTCAAATTAATGTCAGCATAAATCTTTTGGGCATACAAGGTGTTAGTAAGCATGGCACAAGCAGAGGGAGAAACCCTGGCTTCAAGTAGCCTAGTGAATGTTCTATCACATGTTCAGACCATCTGACTCCAATAAGCGCAACTCTACAGAGGTGAATCAGCTAACTAATGAAATTACCTGTTTTAGAGATGAGGTGTTGGGTGAACACGGAAAACCAATTCATGGTAGGATTTTCCCTTTCTTAAGGGCCTCTCACACCAGGAACAACGACTATAAAGTTTGTTATAACTACAGCGCTAAACGCATCCACACTGATCAACATAATGGCTAAAATTAGCGGTCAGCTCTTTATCTTTCTCAAAATCGCTCTGAAAGCGATCCCCAATGATATCATTCTTCGTGTCATAGTTTATGTGTGGACATCGTCAATCATATAAGCTAGACCGTTATCGTCATAGTTATCGTTATTGGCGTTAACGGGCCTTTAAAGCAGGGGTGTCCAAACTTTTTGGCTCAAGGGCCACATTGGGTCTTGGAAATTGACCGGTGGGCCATAAGGCCTCGGCCCCAAGAACTACATGATGCATAGCCTGGGTGGAGAGTGGGGATGGCGTCAAAGATCCTTCATCACTGACAAGATAGAGCAACATAATGCATCTCTATGGAAGCAAAATTCGAACAGTTCCTGTCTGCTTAATGAAAGATGTCATAGTGGGATATCGATCGCGGCAAGCAGTTCAGTTCGAATGTAACGTTACTTTCTAGGTCTGCTTAAAGGGGAATTTCGCCCCCCCCTCCCTTTTGCGAAAACAGAACGCGGACATGGTCGAACGTTTGCGCCTCTCGCTCCGCTTTAACCCTCTCTGATGGCGTGCTTTGATCTCTCACACATGCATCCTCTCAAAATGAATTGAATGATGATCCCAAAACGAGTTGCCTATGAAACAACACCCCCAGATGGTAAATGGTAACTTTCTGCATAGCGTTGATTTAAAGTGTCCGGCTCAGGTAAGGGGATGTCACTTAGGAAGAAGAATGAGGCGACATAAGGCCAGCAGATGGAGCTTTGACTGACAGGTGAGAAATGCTCATATAGCCAAGAAGACCAAAATGTGCTATAAACATGGTGTGAAACATTCCGACCATCTGACTTCACCTTATATCCCATCACATGCAGAGAACTGAGTAATGAGGTAGATTATAATATGGAACATATACAGTGAAACATACAGTGAGAGTCAATTAATTAGTTTATACAAGAGCAATAGGGGAGGTTTGTTTAAAAAGGTATTGTACATGATAAGACTTGATAACTCAAGAAGATGACAGAATATATGTTCTTATAAAATAATCCCATAGTTGGTTCAGAGAGCCTGCTGACAGAATACTTCAATGAATGCTTCAATTCTGAAACACATTTTGTAGGCAGAAGCCCTGATTGATTTTATTCTCATGGTTCCTCAGATGTAACTTCAAACCGCATGTATTCAAAACAATATACCACTTTGAACAAAAGCAGATGTGACTAATTTAAAGGCACTGTCATGAGTGCTTTTTTTTAATATCAGTCTGAAACTGATATGGTCTTCCAACCCAGAGAAGCTGTGTTCAGCACTATTAAACCAGAACTAAAAGCAATTAACACTTGCTTTCTTTAGCTGTCCTCGAGCTCTGTATCTCTTTGTCTTTTCATCGTATAAAAACGTTCTGCCCTTCTGGCTACTCTCAAGGGACAGTCTGAGCAATCTGTTCGTGATAAAAATCCCAGACAGTTACACAATGTCTTTGCCTTGACCTCTGCTAAAAAAAAAAGAAACAACAAAAATTGCTTTCTTATGAAACTCAACATTACATGTGAATCTAGCAAATGAGAAATGAGCATGGGATTGCCCTTAATCAGCAAAGCATTGCAGTCGAGAGTGATTTATGAGTTTCTATAAGGCCCATTTCCTTGATACTTCAGGATACATGACACATGCAATATCTGTGCCTGATGGAGGGAGGATGGGGAATAGTCATAAATACGGACAGAGGTCAAAGAGTAATCTGGAATGGGCAAAAACGACTCTAATACATTTCTAATACAACAAGTCCAATACATTTTTTAAACTGCTTCCTTTCAGAAGAGTTAAGATTTTTACCTTTAGTACAACTGTTATCGAACAAGACATCTTACTCTAGAACCCTCCAGTTTTAATCCAGATGTATTAATCACACACAAGCTCAATTGTTTGAGTTTTTGTTAAAAGAACATTAAGTGCTTTCTGTCTCAAAAGCATGCTCACCCACACACACACCTACACACAAATCCTCATTTCCATCTGATTCTGCCGAACTCTCTTATGCCCCCTGGTGGTGGCAGCTGAGTCTTTTTTAGGAGTCTGGCACCATGCAAGGTGCATACGCCCACGTGGAAGCATGGCTCCTGGACACACAGGTGATTGTGTGTGAGTGACAGTGTGTGTGTGTGTGTGTGTGTGTGTGTGTGTGTGTGTGTAAGCGTGTGTGTGTGTGTGTGTGTGTGTGTGTGTGTGTGTGTGTGTGTGTGTGTGTGTGCGTGCGTGTGTGTGTGTGTGTGTGTGTGTGTGTGTGTGTGTGTAAGCATGTGTGTGTCTGTGTGTGTGTGTGTGTAAGCATGTGAGTGTGTGTGTGTGTGTGTGTGTGTGTGTGTGTGCGCGTGCGTGTGTGCACATGTGCATGTGTGTGTGTACAGTGTGTGTGTTTAAGCAGTTGGCGCATGTCACTTATGTAACCATGATAACCTGAGCCTTTCTGAACACACACTCTGTCCTGGAGGGTGACACCCTGCTGGCTCGTGAAGAGGTACGAGGCTGTTCTCTCTTACCTGACTGCACACAAAGAAGGACGGGTGACAGAGTCATGCAGCCAAGGCTGAAAAAAAAGAACAAGATCCACTTGAGATGCAGGGGTGCAGCAACGTGCATTCATGTGTGTGGGTGTGTGTGAGACAGAGAGGGAGAGAGAGAGAGAGAGAGAGAGAGAGAGAGAGAGTATGTGAAGTGTGCATGTGAGTGTGTGTGTGTAAGAGAGAAAGAGAGAGAGAGAGAGATAGATAATTCATCTAGTCTGCTACTTGTTGATTGACTTCTGAATTCTAGTATTGAAGATGTATAAAGCACTCATATTTTTTTCTTCACATTGTACAAATGTACAGCGTTTGAACATTGTCATTCTCTGGAAAGATAATTCTACAACAAAAAAAAAAACACTTCCCTTAAATGCTCAACTATGTACTGCCAACAAACTATCAATAATACCTATATGTCAGAAATGCTCAACAAACCTCCCAGTCTACTAAGGCTGACTCCGCGCCGCCTAGCAACTAACTGTCAGCTAACACTGACCTGCCCCTGACATGAACCCCATCAGGCTGATCCAACCCATGTTGTATTCCTCACAGACATAAGAGATGTGAGCAGCTGGTCCACTGTTTACACCATGACCCATCCAAATGAACAGGGACTTAGACTTTTAATACAGTCTGAGTCTATGTGGTGTCTGAATGTTATGCCACCCGTGCGTTTAACCCATGCAAGTGTTCACGAGCAAGGGGCCGGCGGAGTCTAATCAGGTTTCAGTGTAATTTCATTATGTGCATACGTCTTAACCCCGGCGATGCATATTAGCGGACCGTTTTTTGCCCATGACCAGAACAGTGTGTATTAGTGTTCATCTCTTCAATCCTGTCTGGCTGCTGTGAAAAGGGTGGGACAAAAAAAAAAAAAAACGTGAATTGTACTAGACAAGAGGATTGCAGAGGTTAAATTGCTAAGTACCCAGGGGGCAAACCCCCCTTTGTTAGGGAAATCAGACATGGGCTGCTGTAAAAGGTTGTCATACAAAAATAAAATCTAGGGTGTCCCAGGATCACAACCTGGGTGGACAACCCGGTCAATAAGCTGCTGTTTGTGTGTTATCACCCTCTTTATGCCCCATTATAAGTCTATGGACGAATATATTATGGGGTGAATAGGGTAAAAAATTTAACAAATAGATATTCCCACAAAAATTTCTCAGATGATTATTTACATTAAGGCAATACTTTTTTGTATTGCAAGTTTTCTGAAATACTTTAAACATTTACGTAGATGAACCATTATCAAATGAAATATGCACGGATTTGCATACATATAGCCTTGGGCTTGGGGGGCTTAAAGTGCACCTCTATCAACCAAACAAACTTTTGGTGAAAGGTCCGACTATGCTGAATATAAAAATGAATGTTAACATGGGACAATTTTGGGTTACACTAACATAAAGCTACATGGGTGTACATTGAGAATCCATGCATTACAATACAATGCAAATACTATAGAGAGATTCATTGTCAAATGTTGTGGAAGAAGGTGAGACTTGTCTCAGCACATATTAAATCATATCTACAGGGTTTAAGATCCTAGAAAATATATAGGTTAGGCTCAGCCTAGGCTGTTTCTTACTGTATTTACCCATAAGGTACAGGCCAAACTTTTCTATTGCGTACATTTAAGTGTATGATGCCTCATTTACATATTTGTGCATGATATTTAAAAAACTTGCAATACAAAAAAGTATTGCCTTAATGTAAATAATCATCTGAGAAATTTTTGTGGGGATATCTATTTGTTAAAATTTTTACCCTATTCACCCCATAATATATTCGTCCATAGCCTTATAATGGGGCATAAAAAGGGCGATAACACACAAACAGCAGCTTATTGACCGGGTTGGCCACCCAGGTTGTGATCCTGGGACACCCTAGATTTTATTTTTGCATGACAACCTTTTACAGCAGCCCATGTCTGTAAAACACCCTTTGCCCCCTGGGTAAAGTGTGTTCCAGCCCCTGGAAAGACTCACAACCTTAAGTTCCCGCGTCACTTTTTTTTAGGGTCTGGCTAATTTGACTGAGCAACATTGCCTCCAAGTGTCCAGTCCTCGCAGCTTTTGTGGTCTCCGAGGACAAGGGGAGAGGGAGAGGGAGCGGGAGGGGAGGGGAGGGAGTTCCGTAGCTAAATCAGACGTGGGCACACCGTGTTTATCTTTGTTGCCATCCTCCATTAGAGCGACAGCACGCTGTCCCCACCTGTCACGCAGGGAGACCTGAGACTACGAATAGAGCTGGACCATTGATTAATGTCATGACCTCATTAAACAACCTCAAGGGTTAAGGCCAGACAGCGTGTGTATGTGTGTGTGTGTGTGTGTGTGTAGGCCGTGTGTGCATTCATATAGACTGTGTGTGTGTGCGTGTGTGTGTTTAACGTGCATTCATATAGACTGTGTTTGTGTGTGTGTGTGTGTGTGTGTTTGTTTTTGTGTGTGCATATATAATCTGTGTGTGTGTGCGTGTATGTGTGTGTGTGTGTGTGTGTGTGTGTGTGTGTATCTGTGTGTTTATGCATGTATAATGTTTGTGTGCGAATGTGTGTGTGAGTGTGTGTGTGTGTGTGTGTGTGTGTGTGTGTGTGTGTGTGTGTGTGTGTGTGTGTGTGTGTGTGTGCGAGTGTGTGTGTGTGTGTGTGTGTGTGTGTGTGTGTGTGCTTTATGGCTTGGAGTTTAGAGGCCTACTGAGGCCGGACAAACTGTGTGAATCAGGCTCTGAAACCCTATGGGGTTCGTGTGAACGCAGCTCTCTGGTAATCAGCGAGATGCTTGTTTTCTCTGGAAAGCCTCCTGTAAATTGAGCTAATTTGACATATAGCTAAATTACCATAGTACTGACATAAATACACACAAAACTAATAGGAAACATGTGGCCTAACAAAGACAATTACAGAAGACTCTTTAGAAACTAACCTAATTTTTGGCAGTTAGGCTGAATGTCTGCATGAAGCAATTTGAAACCTGACCTGGATTTGTCAGAAGTGTACATTGTGCACTTCTGAATATCCCACTTGAAATTACATCTTGAGAGGGTTTTCTTC
>NC_085010.1:22092561-22110061 GCF_963854185.1 Sardina pilchardus
ATAAGTTTAGAGCGAACGTTTCAACTATGTTTGCCATGGTAGACAAAAACACTCAAATAAAACAATAGCCTAAAAAATAACTGCATGCGTAATGGACACGGCTCTATATCCTAAATAATTTTCGAGGTTCGCCATTTGGTAATATGACCTATCCTTACTGACAATAATTTAGATTGAGCACAACTAAAGTTGCACGAAGGCAAAATACAGTCCTAAAAGCCTATATAGCCTGGCCAATATTGTAGATGTGCAAAAGCAGCATTTGCGTGCGTGCTTGCCGGTGAGGTGTAGCCTACAAAAATGAGCATAACATCTGATTATTAAAGTATGGCTATAGGATATAGGCTAGAGAAGAGTTGGTTTAAAATTCAAGTGTAGTAAAAAAGTTTGTGCACATCCCCGGTCAAGGTGCAGAACAAGAGTAGGCTAAATCATACAAAAATGGAAAAAGGTTCGCACACTTGAAATCCTTCTTTTTTGATTTGATTTTATTTTCGTGTGGTCTTCTTCAGATTAAAATTCAAGTAGGCCTACGTGCGCTATTTAACCCCTCGAGACCGACTGCAGTCTGCTGACACAGCCAGACGACTCTCCCAACCCATTCATTCGTTTTGGCCGATTTAACCCATTCATTCGTTTTGTGCGTATATAGATTCCTGCATGCTGCATTACCATGACCCTTAGCCTACCTTGTGGATGATTTTTTCTCATTGGAATACAGCAGGGCAGAATGCCTTTTATCTAACAAACGCAAAAGCTGAGATTGTTGGAAGGACTAGGCTACTCAACAAACTTGTTTTTCGTTTCTGGGAGATCTCGTTATCGTTTTGGATTGTCGGATTTTTATACTTATTGTTTGGACTTATGGACAATGAACTTTGAGGGGTGGTTGTTAGTGCTTTACAAAGCTTTGTGTTAATAAGTGTCGGTCCTCCTATCCTTCAGCTCACTGCGCGATGCAGTTGCGCATAGTGGCCACGAAGTCATTAACTGTTTACGACACAATACATGATATTTGTGTTTTTCGTTTCTTAGATTTAATGCATGTTTCACATGTAAACAGGCCTTCAGTCCGTTAACTTAAGGCCTTCTTTTGCATGGGGTTGCTCGCATCCGCCCGTAACCTAGACTATTATGTGCGTGGCTGCATAGCCTACTCTTGATTATAATAAGAGGCAAATTGTTACAGGACAACTTAAACTGACTTCCCCAATGCTTCCCCGCAGCACATTACATTTTAATATAGGCTAATATAGGATGAACAAAGTCTATGCTATATTAAATCCAGTAGCCTAATAATTCTATGTGCCACGTCCGATTTCGCAAGTGATGTAGTAGGCTACGTTTAAACATCGACAAACGTCTGTGAGACTACCCATTTCATGAAGAGCAATTGTCTTGTGCGATCATTCCCCCTCCCCCACACTTGTCTAACCAGTTCACTAGACATTATAGCCTAGGCATTGAGGACGATTGCCTCCCTCCCCCCTCTCTCTCGACAGACACCCGACAGGGCTCGGGATCATGACATCAAAACTTCGCGGGCACAGCCACATTGGCAGCTTCACTCCTTAGTTTACTATGGATTACTATGGATTTACTCCCGCCTTTTAGTGTGTTCCTGTTACTTAGTTTTTGCCTTCTTGGTAGTATGTTGCTGTGTAGTGGGGTGTAACAGTGCAACCCACGATCGCAAGAGGAAAAGAATAAATCGCTACTATATTTCTGCTTCTTGTCTTGTGCATCTGAATGAATGGATATTACGTTCAGTGCGCTACCAAATGGCGGCGACATTCCTAGAATGCAAGGCGTGTGCCCGAGCCCTAGATAGCAAAATCATTATGGCCCAAATTTGGGCCAAAACTGGCATGCCATTTTGGCAAAGCTTTGGAATGATGTACGGCCCAAATTTGGCCCAAGTTAGGCATGCCAAAAGAAAAACAAAAGCAGGCCAAAGCCCAGCCAAAACCTATTGTGGAATACCAAAATGTAGCCAGAAGTATCCCAAAGAGTGGCCAAAATCCCAAAACCTTGCCAAAAAGATGCCATAACTGACCCACAGTGATGCCATAACTGACCCAAAGTATAGCTATTTATTAATTTATTTATTAATTCATTACTTATTTATTTATTTATCTATGTGGATTAGTTACGCAAAAATGTCCTAGTATCCTAGGCTCATAAGTTAAAATGTTAAATTATGTTCTATGTGGATTATGCATAAAAAAAATGTGACAATGTATTTTAAAGTGAATTTTTGTTTTTATTGGTATTCATTCAGTTTGCAGCTCCTGGTTGGGAGCCGGCTGACGTTTTTTCCTCACATCACGCCCAGTAAAACCATCTCTTCGTAGCCTTTGTAGCCGATCTGTAAATCTGTAGCAGCCGAGCAGGTTGGATTGCGCCTCACTGCATCTGAAATTGAAGACATACACAAAGAAAGTGTGTGTCAGTGATTTTAACAGATATAACTGGGTTTAAACAGCAATTTTTCACGATGCAAGTTCCAATAGAACTCATAGTGTGGGAGATAGGTTTGTGGGGCTGTGTGTCTGTGTCTCCAAGAAACATTTCAGGAAGTTTTCTGGAAGTTCAGTTCTGTTAAATTCTACTAAGAATAATTGTCTGACAGAATCCGCATATAGGTGCAGGAGCTTTTGGAAAAGAGTTATCAGAGCCTAGAACAGGATGCTTGTAATAAACAGTGATGAACAGTTAAATGCTTACCCATCACTACTGCCTTCAGATGCAGTTTCTCAAAAAAAAAGAAATCTTTGACATCGGCTCCCCCTGCCAATCCTATAGTGATGACCTACAAAAGAAAAATAACCTGTCCGGTTGTATTACCATAATATTTTTACCATTCATTCAGCATTACCCACTCTTAGCGAAATCAAAGCAGCTCACCAATTCCTGACGAAGGTCCCGCTGGGTTGCCAGGTCACCCTCCAAGGCCTCCAGAACCTGTGTGTCACCCAGGGGAAAATAGGCAATATGCCTGGAGGTGGGGGACATCTTGATGGATTAGTGTAGGTCTTGAATTATTTGTATCACATGCTCCTCTGCTGGTCCAACAGGATTTGTTGGTTCACCAACAGGTCACGTAGAAGAGCTGAAAAATACAAAAGCATCATTTGATATAAAAAGGCAGTTCTGAATCCTCAACATATGTAGGTATGTCATGTAGGCTATGTATTTGCCCAGCTAGCCATCCATCTATCTATTTACACCCTAGCACCATGCATAGGACAGCCATAGCCTTTTCCTAAAACATCCAAACAGAGTTCTGTCACATCCAGAGAAATTAGGCCTAATGTACAATAGGACATTATTTTTTACAAAGGAACAAGGCCTACTGCATGGGGAAATGCGTTTCTCCAATTATCTAACTTCCTTTAGGCCTACGTGATTGATTACGTTATGTTGTGAAGTTACAGTTATGCCACTAGCTCTCAATGACAGTCTCCTGAAGAGATTAATGTACTGCCAGGAGAGCAAGATCCTCAGTTAGCAACAAGTTGGCCAACGGATTCGTAGGTTTAAAGGTGAGAGCTTTCTGCAATACGCAAAGGCTATATTTTTTTTGTCTGCATATTTCCAACCGGTACGCTAACTCGCTTATTGGCCTAGCCTGCTCGCCAAGGTAGCGGGTGTACTCGATTTACCTACTTCAAATCTACACGTCTTTTTAGGCTACATTAAACACAAGGCGTAACGTTATTATACACAAGAACAACATCTTTTTTGATAAAGAGAATAAATGTAGGCTACATACCTTCAGTTATCACAACGGCAAACTGATGGAGGCTCTTCTCTGGGCAATTCAAATGTTCAAAATTCCCGGTCTCTGTGCATTCTTTTGGCAAGCCATGATACAGCCAAAGCTCACCCATGAATCATGAGATGCGGTCCCGCTCATCACATTGTCGGCTGGTTAACCAGACGTAATCCATAACTTAGCCAGAATTACATGGCGCCCTTTATTTATTATGGCAAATCATAATTAAGCCATAGGTCGCCCAAAGAACGCACGCGCAAGTCATGAGATGCGGTCCCGCTCATCACCTTGTCGGCTGGCTAACCAGACGTAATCCATAACTTGGCCAGAATTAAGGCAGATCATAATTAAGCCACAGGTTGCCCAAAAACCTTTGAGTGGCCTTTTCCTGTGCCAAACAAAGCCCAAAGAGGCCACATGTATGCCAAAGGAAAGCCTAAATGATTTGCTATCTATTATGTAGCCTAAATGTAAAAATGTGTGTGTGTGTGTGTGTGTGTGTGTGTGTGTGCGTGCGCTGAACCACGAATTCACATATTAACTTTTCTTTTCAGCAGACATCGTAATCATAAAAAAATTGCAAAACTTTTTAATAAAATAATGCCCCTTGTCTTAATGGGTTCCGGAGGTACGTAGAGTAAGTTTTGAACCCCGGTCGCTGACGTATGATTAAGATGCTTCAACCAGTTACGCCACAGTTCAAGTGTCAATCTCTTCGCACTTAGCCAAGAAATATAAAAGATTCAGTCAGTCATGTTCATTTACTCGCGGCATGCACTTGAAACGCCGATCAAAAGTTCTGACATGTTAAACTGACGTTAGTCATTAGGCTAATTCACCACATGATAAAATGCTGTTATATTGACGCACAGTAGCCCACGGTAGTCTATGTCTATCTCTGAATCAACATGAACATGCATAACGAGATCCATATATTCTAAGTTGCTAGAAACTTCTTTTGCGGAGCTAGGCCTACTAGTCGATGGTTACAATGAATCACCCTCACTGCCCTATCGCATATCTGACCATTGTTACAATGTTACAAAATGCGTGATCTTCTCCATGCATGTAGCCTACGGTTATAAGTAAAGTGACATGATAGGCATGTAGGCATATTAAAGATATGTCTGTAAAATACATTTTATTTTCAGTTGTCAAAAGTGGTGGGGACAAAATCTGTGATAAAGTGCTGGGTAAGCTACCCAGCGTCGCCGGTTAAAATGAACATGCCTCCGTTTTAAAATAGCCTATAGGCCTACACATTTCTAAGTATTCCTAGCATAAATGTAGTCTAAATGTCCATCTTGTCCATCTCTTTCGTCTTCGCCTTGACAATAATAGCCTATTCACGGAAATGCGGTCTTGTAACCGTAATGAATTAATGAATTAATCTAAGGTTGCCGATATCGAGTCTTTCAGGTTGAATTGAAGGCTTCTAAAACCATTTTCATTAATTTCAACAATGGTTTATTGAAACGTCGTTTGATTATAATTTCGCCAGTCATCACCTTCATTTTAATGATTAAATGAGACGGATTAAATGAGACGGATATGCGGAGCATTTCTCTCCCTCTCCATTGACCAAAACGTTGCTCTGGCATCTCTGCTGGACTGACTGAGTTATAGGCTACGTCGAGTGAGAGAGCCAGCTGTGAGGTACGCTGTAAAACATTCGAAAACTCTGAAACTGCAATCTGACATGCCGAGCGTGATGTCTCTTTTCTCCGCTTGTCACCAGCGCGGTGTCTTCGGGTTTTTCCGTGTTTTCCGGTATGAGCCGAACCTTCATTTTAATAAGGCGGTCTTATGTTGCCCCCTTGCGGTTGCAGTTTTAATTAAAGTCCCGATGCTTCGGGAGTCCCGATGTGCGGGAAAGAAAGGAGCATTCTCAACCCGTACCATCTGTAAGCTCAATGACAGTTATTTCGCCAGGCATACAAGTTCACAAGTTGTCATTGAACCTTGGCTTGCGTACTCAAGGGCAAAAAAATAGGTGTGGGCAGGCCCATGGTCACTAATACACCGACAGAGAACCGGCTCTGTTCCTGTTCGCGAAACAACATTTGAACCGTTCGGAGCGTTTCCACTAAACAAAAGCCGGTTCGGAACGTGGTACCTCGGTTCGGAAGTAGAACCAGAAAATAGTTGTTTTTTTTGCTGCGAACCGGGGTGGATGTGCCATTGCGCCATTCAGAGCAGTTTAGGAGTTTTACGTCCATATCAACTGTTGCCATGAGTCAACAAAATGAGTCAATAGCATTACACTGCAGACATTGACTAGCATTTTAAAAAGCTAATGTCTGCTGGTTTATGGGACAACTGTTCATATCATTCTCCCGTTATGCATCTCATTAACTTTTGTTTTCCATGCGACACCCATTATTGATGACGCATCCTTGGTCCAGTTCAAAAATCGTGGAAAGACGGGCTGGTTCACTAGATAACACTGTTCAAAAAAATCTTAATGGCACTGGTTCAGTCAGTGGTACAGGTCAGTGATTGCACAGGAAGTCATGTTATATTTTAACCCTTCACTTCAGTATTCCTGAAGAAATCATGTTTTCCTTTTGTTTTGGGGACAGGCTGCCCCCTCTTTGTTTGTTTCCAGTTTTCAGAACCTGAGCTACCAACGGAGGCCGGGATTCTTTATACAGTGTACACACCACATAGGCAGCTATAGCGGATTGTATGGATGCAACAAAAAAATGTATGGGCTTAAAATCGCGTACAATCGCCAAAATTATTACCGGAAGTTGTTTTAAAACAGGAAGTAATCTAAAAAGGCTGTATCTCTGGGGAAAAAAAAAAAAAGGTTGAGGCCAAAATCATGGTTTGAGAGATTGTGTAGGAGTATGTTTCAGACCATTTGGAGTTGATTGGTACCCACTTTGTATGACATTTAAAAAAATCCCCCTTAGGGTTTAACTTCAGGGTTTAGGGTTTTTTCCCCAGAGATACAGCCATTTTAAAGTTTACTTCCTGTTTTAAACCAACTTCCGGTTATCACAGGAAGTCATGGATGGTCTCAAAAAAACGCCTTGAAGAGATGAACAACATATGAGTTTCAAGTCTCAACTTTTCTATCAAGAGATATGAAAAAGTTGGAGACCACCGGATCGGTGGTTGGTGGTTTTTAGCCCTTAACCTCAGTTAACACAGTGGGTTCAAAGGCCATCGTAAAAGGGTTATATATTTCACAGTGTTCTACCTCAGTATCTCATCTGTCTTCTATTACATTTTTAGCCTTGTGTGATCCACTTGGCCATTTAAAGCCCCTCAATTTAGTCGCCTTTTTCATTTTTGACAACTTTTGGACATATTCTAAGGGGTCAATAAAGAGTAAAAATGGGATATAAAATTTCTATCCTGTTTAAAGGATGGCATTCCGATCCCTCAAACAGAAAAAAATGGGTTTAAACCCCATATTGTCCTTCTAAGAGGTTCGTAAAAATCGAACCAACACCTCCTTCAGCCAAGACAATTTTTCATTTTTTCTAACTTCAGACATGTACTGAGGGGATATTAAAATGGACAGGTCGGATCTACCACATTCACATGGTCTACAAAGTGGCATACTATTGCAGGAAAAAAGAAATGTTGGATTTGCATTTCATCTTGTCCTTGAAAAAAGGCAATACAATTGGCATTTTTAGGAAAAAACACCATTTTGGCCATCTTTGAAGGCCCATAGCCTCGAAATACGAAAACTTACCATCTCAATTTTTTGTGCTATCCATTCATGACCATAAGAGAACAAAAACAGGTTTTTTGTTTTTCATTGCTTTAAAAAAAAATATGGGTTTGTTTCGATGAATAAGTCTTCAATGGTGGGAAGGACTGTAATTCCTTTGTGATATTGGACAACTAAACAGGGTGCTGCCCCAGTGTTCAAATTTTTAGAAAATAATATGGTAGCCTTAAGACAGGAGAGGGGTTTAAAAAAAAGTGGTGCTCATTAAATACAGACATTTTCAGCCTTTTTTTAGGACATGTCTATCCACATTTGAAGAGCCATATCTCAGAAACTAAACAAGATACTAAGCTAAAATTTTGGTTTTCCTCTAATGAGACATGGAGGAACATTTGGACCAAAAATCAGGAAAAACTGAGGACCATGGTGTCGAACCTGTTCCAACTGATATGGAATTGCCCATACGGCGGCCATATTGAATTTTTGGCCAAAATTTAACATGCCCCAAGTCTTAATCTGTTCCAATAGGGGTTCTGACCAGGAATCCATTGAGAAAACTTTGACCAAAAACTAGGCCCAAAAGTTCCCTCAAATGACTTGTCTAGTAGTATCACCATATCCAAACCAAAACAGACCACTCACCAACCGCTCCGGCTAAAGAACTAAACCCTCAATGGCATATGGTGACACATGAAAATGATGTAGAAAATGTATAGATACACTGTAGATGTATTTGTCCTATATGCGGAAAATTGTTTTGTGCTTACACAAACACAAAACACTTTTGATACATTTACTGACAGTAAGAGAGACAAGACAAAATACAAGACAGAATATACAACAGAATTTCCCTCACCCCAGCCATCCCCACCCTACCACACCCCACACATACACAACATCAGGACAGAAGACACAGACCCCACTACACATAAATAGGATAATAAAGTGCAGTTGTGCATACTGTGACAGTCCAGCTGGAAAGAAAGTGCATGGTGCTATTTAAAGTGCTGTCCTAGGTAGCTTCTTATTCATAAATGTGATACTAGTTGGGATGAAGGACCTACTGGCTCGATTTGTTTGGAAAGAAGGTGACCTGAACCTCCTCCCTGATGGCAACACCTCAGAAGCCTGGTGTAGGGGATGTGACAGATCTTCTTTAATCACTTGACCTGTCCTTCTTTCACAGGTCATAGCCATACTGTCTAGTTTTTGCCCCGCAACCTTGCTGGCCATGTTGACGATCTTGCTTAGTTTGTTTTTATTGGTCACAGACAATGTAGAGAGAAGGCATTGCATAATTTTTCAGAAATCTGTGCATCAGTGCATTTTGTCAGTTAGCAATGACTAATTGACCAAAGTCATGGCTCAAGAGAGGACTAATTGTGCAAGTCAAACCAGTGTTTTCTTGGCAGTTCTTTGTACCATTTAGCAAACCTTTTTCTAGTTTGTAACAAGTGAGAGATAGCCCTGCCTAACAATTTATGTCTTGTCTCATGATATTGGGGGGAAATGTTGAGCATTTTGGTTATTGTCTATTTTTTTTTAATATGTTTTGCATATTACTGTATGATTACAGCCTTAAATCTTTTTATGAAAAATGTATAACATCAGTCAACCAATCCAGCAATATTGCTGTATTTTAGTATTCTGGCAGATATAACAAGAATTTAAGAATTGAGAATATGTCAAATATGCAGAGAAGTACAGAGGCCAGAAAGGAGATGAATGCAATTTACAAACAATGTAGGAATACAATCTGTGGGGAAAAAAAAAAAAAGATCACTGATCATTAATTATGGCCTCTCAACTTCATGTCTCCAATGTCTGCAGAACAATAAGATGAGGGCACAAAACAATAAAGGTCTTGTAGAAAGGGAATGTCCCATGCCATATAAATCAAGTTTGGGTTATTACAGGGGAAGACAAAGGTTGGGTTGGGTTGTGTAGGGCAGTAAATCACAAAATTCTAAAAAAAAAAAAAAATGTAATGCTGCTGCACAAAAAGAAATGCTCAGATTTGCAAAAAGTATTGTTTGTGGTCTTCATAGGATAAATGGGTTTCAAGGGGAAAAAATGGAAAAACAAAGAGTCAAATGATGTAATGGTGATGGCGCAAAAAAAAAAAGGAGACCGACACTGTCCAGCCAAGCTCCTGTTTTTGTCCTCTGTCTATTTCTTTTAAAGTTCCCTAGCTGAGGCATTACCGGTAAGGACATGACTAAAGGAATAAGGGGAAATTGCAGAAGTCAGGGGAACATGGCACAACCTGAGGAAGAAAACAGACTCACTTGGAGAGGCACACGGAAACGTTCTAGCCATTTCTTCCAGACGTTCACCATTACTTTTTTGTTGATGTTGATGTTTTTGAGCTAAAGTGTAAACACTTTTTTTTTTTTTTTTTTTTAAGTGAATCCTCTTGTTCATCAAATTTAATCCTAGCAAATCTGATGCAGCCCTGTTTTTCGGTCCAAGTCATAGAAGTGACATGACAGAAAAAGAGAACAGAAAAAAGCCTGTCTTGGCATATCGGTCACTGAAAACCACAATTACACTCCATTTACACACAGGTCAAGCTGCAATAAATTCCCAAACTCCTGCCATTGTGCAGCTTTTACAACCTTTGACAACCGTGTTGTGTCATGTCTGACCTGTGGTCATCTGCAGTAGGGGAAGAGGGAAAGTTGTTGGAAAGTCTCACCATGTCTGGTCGGTGTGTTTACAATGTGCCACCAATTGGAGCAACTCCTCGTCAGCCAAACCTGACCACTAAAACCATCAGGCTCTTACATTTACTCTTGCCTGGAAGGGATCTGTCAAATATTACATCACCAGAATTCAACATCTCCAACTTTGACGTCCATATACCTTAGGGCTGCACGAGATGTGAATTATGGTATCCTTTTGGCAGGAGGAGAATCCAACAGTACTACAGGGGACGGGAGAGTTACAATCAAGGATTGATGCTCAGATAAAAATGTCAAAGGTCAATCTCATGAAAGAAAAAAATGGCTTCAAGGTAAAGACTAAAGAAACAGTTAGACAGCTCTGACAAGCAATAAGTAACTCAACCGAGAGTTGGTGGAAGAAAGAGAAGAAGAAGAAAAAGAAGGAAAGGAGGAGGAGAAATGTTGCACCATCACAAAAAGCTGCAATAAAAAGGCAGTTTAGTTTTCAGAGACAATAGACAAGCTGCTCCTCCAAATATCAATCAGATGAATCAGATCTGGTCCGAGGCCCAGCAGGAAGCTAAACTGCTTGAGCAGACTCAACTAGACATTCCATTGTGACACACAAGTGCATTGAGAGAGAAAGAGGAATCACAACTGGATCTGGATAACAACAGCACCATCTTCTCAAACTACAGTATATCAAGGTCAGACAGCAAGAGACTAAACTATAGGTACATATAGGTTAACCTAATATGGTGGTACAGTATGCAGGACATATAGGAACAGTGGAATGTTCAGTGGCTCTCTCCTCCACATTTTTCCTTTTCGATCTGTTTCTCTTCATCTAACCCATTCAGAGGGCATGCTGTTGAGGAAATAAAGTTGCCTTTGATGTTTGCCGAGATTAAGATTCAGAAATCTAGACATCTGCACACAGTCTGCGATGCACTCTCTATTTTGTTAATATACAGAATTGGACACGGACCCTGTACTCTTTACAGTACGTCTGTCCAGTGCTGGCCTGGCATTTCATATATGGTCGTGGGCCTCTATTTTCTTTCTACCTGCACAAACGTAGACGTCGTAGACCTCTCCATCTGTCTTATTTTTCCTCCCGTGTCTCAAACTGTTTCCTAGTGAAGGTTCCATGCTCTAGGGGAGGTTGGTTAAATAAGTGTGGTTAGTGAGCTGTTACGTAAGACTTGTATCTGGCCTGGTCTCGTACCTCATGTCAATTTTTCCGAGTCTTATTTACAGCTTGAGCGCTGCCGCCGGATTTTTACACGGTGAAAGCTGCAGGCAGTTGGCATCCAAAGAAGCCAGAGCATTTTTCTCATCATTACTTTTCCACTTGTGTGCGAGGGTTTAGAACCTTTTAAGGAAAACTATGGGTAAAAAAAGTACTATGCTCCTTTTACAAGGAGCAATTTTGTGTTGGCATCTTTGGTGTTTTTTTTATCCAAAACACACTTGCGCAACAAAGCACGCACCGATAATCATGCCAATGTCAAAGAATGAGGAGGGGGGGTTGACAGGGGGAAGGCAACTGAGAGAGAAAACGTGAGATAGAGTAAACCAGACCACTCCACATATATGTCTCATAGACAGTGTCTTGGGCTTAGTCTGAAAAACTCCATATCCCACGCTGCACCACTGCACCTGCTGCTGCCTAGACAGAGCCCGCTGACCAGGGATGCCTTGTTGTATGGGCTGCACTGGTGCCATCTTAAGATCCATCTAACTATCTGAGGGGACTTTTTGAGGCTATTGCAATTTATTATCCCAGAAGCACAGAACTCTGGCACCAGCGGTTCATTCTTTTTCTTAAGTGTCTGTCTACGTCTGTCTCTCTCTGTCTCTGTCTCTCTCTCTCAATCTTTCCCTCCCTCTCTCTCTCCCTCCCTCTTTCTGTCTTCTCTTCTTCTCCAGAGACCTTTGGCTGCTCACAGCATACTACTACCTGCTAAGCCTCCACCCCACACTCACAGAGACACAAAGACAGAGGGAGTAAGGTAAGTGAAGCTTGTAGTTTAATTCATTGTTACAGGATGCAATGTATCTCTCTAGGCATTCTTTCACAAATATAAAGCAGCATGTGTGCTGATATTAATGACTGTAGTGATTTTGTAACCCTAAATCCAGTTACAAAAGTTTGGTGGGCTTGGAAAGGTTCCTTGCATACTTGTGTTGTCTCAGTTGGAGAGCATAGATTTGCAAGATGCCTCTGACAACGACTTTGTGATCATGTCACAGAAGTTTTCACTGCTCAAACATTTTGAATGTGTTGTTCAAGTAGTTAATCTTAGACCTTATTGATCACCTAAATACTCAATACTCTTCTTTCATCATCAAACAGTAGGATAGCCTTACTTAAGGCGTTCTTACATATTTACTTGAAAGAAAATTGTTATATTGACAAATACTGAACTATTGAACTTTCATTCAATACTGAGCTTTGGTTTTAATTCAGATGTGGTGTTGACATTGTGTCTCACAGGTGTAAGCTTTTGGAAACCTTTTGACCTTGAAAAAAAACTTTTGGAAACTTCTTCCACAGCTTTAACATCCTGGGATAGTTTTTCACTTTATCGTGGACAGTTCACCTTGTACATTTCAGTCTTCATTAGCTCCATTAACTGAAATTGAACTTGTTGTTCACTGTAGTACAAACAGTTAATGGGTGTGGATGAGGGGTTTCTTTGGGGGAATTTGTATCCTAAGGTGAACCATCTCTCACTAGCATGTTAGCGCAGAACAGCAACAGCAATGTTAACAGCTATATTTAACTGAATTAGGAAATATGTTGAATGCATTCTTAATTATAAATACCAGCATGTCACCAATGCATAATGCTTGAGTAAATGATTATAGGAAACATATTTTTACTTTTAACAAATATATTGCACTCTGCTGCCTGGCTTTGTCTTACTGTTTGTCTTTCTCTCTCTCTCTCTCTCTCTCTCTCTCCCTCTCTGTCTCTCTCTGTCTTTCAGGTCAAATTTATCCAACTTTCAGCCATGTTTCCCTTTCGTCTGCCCCTTCTGGCGGCTCTGCTGGGTGTTGTGTTGA
The DNA here is from genome assembly GCF_963854185.1 of Sardina pilchardus. NCBI lineage: Eukaryota > Metazoa > Chordata > Actinopteri > Clupeiformes > Clupeidae > Sardina > Sardina pilchardus. Next base: position 22,105,769 of record NC_085010.1, read on the forward strand.
GCCAGTATGACTACGGATCATACGACTACCCCGCAGAGGTCAGAGCCCCCACCCCTCGCTGCTCAGACGAGTGTGAGTGCCCCATCAACTTCCCAACTGCCATGTACTGCGACAACCGTGACCTGAAGGCCGTTCCTTTTGTGCCCACCGGCATCAAGTACGTCTACTTGCAGAACAACCACATCACCGAGATAAAGGCAGGTGTGTTTGACAACGTCACGGACCTGCGATGGCTCATCCTGGATCACAACAACCTCACCAACGCCAAAATAGCGGCAGGCACCATCGACAAGCTCACCAAGCTGGAGAAGCTGCATATCAACTTCAATAAGCTCAGCGAGGCTGTGGCGCCTAAATCCAGCGCCATGGAAGAGATCAAGCTGATGGGCAACGAGATCACCAAGTTCCCTGCTGGCCTGCTGTCTGGGATGGACAACCTCACAGCTGTGCATCTCTCGAAGAACCAGCTCACCTCGGATGGCATCACCGGTGCCTTCAAGGGCCTCAAGTCCCTGATGCTGCTGGACGTCAGTGAGAACAAGCTGAAAAAACTGCCCGCTGGGATGCCCGGCTCTCTCATGATGCTCTACGCTGACCACAATGAAATCGAGAGCATAGCTGCTGGCTATCTTCAGAAGCTCCCCACACTGCAATACCTACGCATGTCCCACAACAAGCTGCAGGACACAGGTGTCCCCGCTGGTGTTTTCAACGTGTCGTCCCTTGTCGAGCTTGACCTGTCCTACAACAAGCTAACCGCCATTCCGGAAATTGGCGAGAATCTGGAACACTTGTACCTGCAGGTCAACGAAATCGCCAGTGAGTTTCTCTTGCCTATACACTGTTCACTGTTACACTATTCTTGGTTTGTGGAAAAGTTAAGATGATAAATTTAATAATTTGCTATCAATTTCCATTCACTCATTCAGAAGATGCTATCACACGGCATGCAGTAGCCAGAAAAGTTGTGGGTTCAATTCCCAACTGTCACTAATTGTGCTCTTGAACAAAGCACTTCACCCCTTGCTCTGGGCAAACCTTGTAATAATTGACATACGTAAAGTGTTTTCGATTAACACTTAAGTCAAATTAATACATAGAAAGTATACATTGGATCACATGGCCCTGGTGTCAGCATCTCTTCTCGTCAGATACACCTCTAACTGACCTAGCTAGCTTGTTGTGCTAACATCATGGTTGTTCTTCATCTCCCTCCAGAGTTTGACGTCTCAAGCTTCTGCAAGGTGGTGAGCCCCGTGAGCTACTCCAAAATCAGGGACCTGCGTTTGGACGGCAACACCCTCACCCCCCAAAGCATGCCCATGGAAGCAGCTCAGTGCCTGCCCCTGGCGACAGATATAGAGATCTAAAATGGAGCCTCCCATCCCCTGCCCACTCACACCCCTTATACCTCCCAACTCCTTCCCCATTTCCTGGTCTGTTTGCTATTTCTTCAGTGATCTCTTCTTCACAGTTACTGTTGATTTAAAGCATTGATGTTAATGACAGCCTTAGTGTGTCACATAAGTTGAGGAGAACAGTCGTCCTATGAGTAAATTGACAGATTTGTTCATAGGTAACAGTGATTTTTGAGGAACAGTTCATATAAAATGTAATTAACACTGATTTTCTTCTTATACAATATGTCCAGGTGATTCTTCACAACACTTCCGATGCAGAAGTATTGTTTGCTATACTGCTAACAAGTGGTGAATGTGTAGTCTATGTTAGTGTTAAACACATGCCCTTTATCTTACATACAGATAAAAATGCTACATAAACTGGTGTCTTCAGTTGCTTTGTAATGTAGTTTCAGGAACATTTTTTAAGTATGATTGATATATTTTACATGATACCATCTTAGGACTTTAACTGTTAGCAGTGTTAGCATTCTAAAATGATGCTGTATCTCTGCACATAAACAACAAGTAGGAACTTGTCTTAATGAATTTCAATTGAGTTAAAAGTGAAAGACAAACCATACTGAATAAAAAAAAAGAGTTAAGAAATAAATAAAGACGATAAAAGAATAAATGTTGGGTCGCAAGCAACCCATCCACAGGTGTGGTGTGATATACACCAAGATATGCTGTAGACAAGATGCTGGTACAGGTGTACTTTAAACACTTTAAAACCTTTGAATTACCTTTGCTTAATTTCTTTAAGAGTCTATACGGCTTGCTGTCATGAAATGTAAGTGTTCAAAACTGTATGCAAGAACGGGCACTTACAATAAGGCATAAGGTAGGCAGCAGATAGCTGTGGCTCTGGATCTACTGCAAATATATGCTGTAATCACTACTAATGAGAGTTTCAATGAAGTGTCTCTGGATAGACAGCCTCTGAATCTCATGCTATTACGTAATAGTGCCCTTGCATCTTTCAATGGTGACCATGAAGGTGTTATTTTTCTGTGTTTTTTTTTTTTTTTTTTTTCATACACATATACTGAAATGTCATTGTTGCAATGATGCAAAATCCTATAATTGAATATGTTTGAATATGTGGAATTGTAAAAGTGATTCAATAAAACAGTTTTCCCTATATTTGTCAACTTATTGCAGTCGCTCTACACATAATGCGTATATACATTATTGGCACGTTGACATAACAGCACTTTCGAATACACAAAATACAAAGTGCATCTTCAGGTTTTTTCTGTGTTCATGGTTACCTTGTTTAGTGTGTTACACACATCTGCATCGGCCCTTTACTCCACGGGGTGTCATGTTGTGCATTACACAACAGTGATGCATATTATCTTGTACAGTAAATGTCATAAACCATATACCTCTTACATAATTATTCATAAGGATACTGAACACATAAGCATATAGCTATTCAAGAAGTCACCCAAAGTACTTCTTTTTGTAGGGTCTCTCTCTCTCTCTCTCTCTCTTTCATTTAACAGATGAGATCGATCGAGCCCTTTAGAATGTTATGCAACTACGTACATGTTTGAAAGATTAGCTCTGAGACCCGCCAGCAACTCTGGCGTTGATTGGGATTCTGTTACTGTTGAACTGAGTCCATCTGGCCCTGGTTACCCTGGGAAGAAGCCCTCAGACTTTTGAGTATATTATGAGGTCATGTACTAACATGTTCCCAACACTGGAGTAGACCTTACAGAACACATACAGAAGGCTCTCAGAAAGGGCCAAGTAACGGAAGCGTTGAGGGTTTTGTGAAGAGGCTTTGACGTTTTTTTTTCATGAATTTGATGTAGAGCAATCAGACTTCATGACACCTACTTGAGTTCAGAACTGAAAAGCTGGCAGGAAGATGAAGGTTCTTATACAGTAATAAGGTTCTATACAGGTCTGTGCAGGTTCCACATCATCTGCCTTTTTTCAAAGTGTGATCGTTCTTTGTTACAACTCTTTGAGTCGCATCACTTTTATGTGTCGATATTCAACCTCATCCTTATACTAGTGTGCCCCTCAACCTCATTCTTGTACTAGTGTTGGGGTGGTGGTAGCATAGTGGCTAAGCAGCTGGACTAGCATCCAGTAGCCTGTTATGGATTCAGCTCCTGGCTTTCACTGTTGTTCCCTTGCTCTGAGGCGAATGGCCCTTTTAAATACAATTGGCATAAGTTGCTTTGGATAAAAAGGAGTTTGCTAAATGTACAAATGCAATGTAAATGTGTCTCTGTGTGGTTTCACCACCGTATGCTCACAGAAGATGCACAACTCAGATACGCATAAAAATCTTCCTCTCTCTCTCTTTCTCTCTCTGTCTCTCTCTCTCTCTCTCTCTCAAACACACACACACACACACACACACACACACACACACACACACACAGGCCTGCTCTAGCTTTAAGGCACGCAATTTACAAAAACAGTAAGTGTTCAGTGTTCCGCCCATCTCCCTCTGGTTTACTGTGGTTTACAGTGCCTTTGACTGGTTTCACCGACATTTCCTCACATAGACATACTCACTTAAACAGAGAGAGAGAGAGAGAGAGAGAGAGAGAGAGAGAAAGAGAGAGAGAGAGAGAGAGAGAGAGAGAGAGAGAGAGAGAGTACCATGTGAACCTGATCTGCTAAGGGCTTCTAGTTTGAAGTGTCTTCCGCTACTGAGAGGCTCATCGCCTGCATTCAGAGAAGTCTTCCTTCTGTCTTTAATCCAGTCATTTCCAGTTTTATCAAAACAGGAACTATGCTCAGAGGACTAGAATGAATTTCCTTTCAAACTCTAAGGAGTTACATCTGTTAGCCGAGGGCCTTAGGTACAATGGTTGGTATCCATTGTCCAAGACCCTTTAATGTGTTGATAAGAATGCATTTG
>NC_085010.1:22115061-22132561 GCF_963854185.1 Sardina pilchardus
CAAAAAAAAAAATGCTTTCAGACCTTTTCAGAAGTTAATGTTCATTTATAAATGACACAATACTAATGTTTTAACTTTAGAGTTTAGTGGAATAACCCTAATTGTCAATCTCATGTGTCTTGGCATACAGTACTATCCAGCAGTCTTTCACACTGCTGTTGGGTGACTTCATGCCACTCCTGAGGCAAAATTTCAAGCAGCTCAGCTTTTGTTTGATGGCTTGTGACCATCCATCTCCCGCTTGATCACATTCCAGAGGTTTTCAATGGGGTTCAAGTCTGGAGATTGGGCTGGCCATGACAGGGTCTTGATCTGGTGGTCTTTCATCCACATTTCGATGGACTTAGCTGACATGGCTGGACGTGGCTTGATTTGATGCATCCTTTGAAAGGATGCATCTGCCCGATTCCAGCCTTGCTGAAGCACCCCCAGATCAACACCGATCCTCCACCAAAATGGATTTGAGACACTGTGGCTTGTAGGCTTCTCCAGGTCTCTGTCTAACCATTAGACAACCAGGTGTTGGGCACAGCTAAAATTGGGCTAATCAGAGAAGATGGCTTTACTCCAGTCATCTATGGTCCATTTTGTTTGTAAGCCTCAGACTGGCTCCTCTTTACTTCTTGTTGATGAAGAGGTTTTTTCTAGCTTTACATGACTTGATCCCTGCCCCTAGGAGCCTGCTGCATCTGGCAGAGACCTGGCAAATGTGTTGCATCTTGCTGATGCAAAATCAACATAATGTCATAAATCAAACAGCACCACTGCCATATGGATCTTTTTTCAGTTATACATCCTGTGTGATTTCAAATTCTGTAACTAAAGAACTATATTTAATTTGTCCTATACAGACCACTTAATTTACTTAGTCGGAGATTTTTAAGAGAGAAATTAATACTGTGTGCACTGAGGAATGTCATTGCTTTTAGAGGTATATCACAAAACTCTTGCTACTGTGTTTCATGTAAATGTGCTAATGTGTTTTGTCTTGTCTGGAACTATTTGTTTGGCTGCCATTTTGACCAGGACTCCCTGGTAGAAGAGACGCTCAGTCTCAATGGGACAATCCTGGCTAAATAAAGGTTAAATAAATAAAAAAATAAAATTCCTGACAGGTGCTTTAAGTGGATCCTTGAGGTGGAAAATAGTTGGTAGTGTTTTGCTGGCATGGATTTGATAGGTAGGTGATGGCATGTATCGCCACTCTGATCCCTTTGCCCTGTCAGACGCCCTCCATCTGGTCTTTGTTATGCTCATGTCTCGTGGTGCTAACATTAGCGGCGGGCGGCGGCAACCCCAGGGCCTCAGCACCTTTACGCAGCCCTTTCCAGTGCAGATGGCAGGCAGATTAGCCTGGGCTGTTTATACCTACGGGGGAGTTTGCTGTGTTTGCCGCCCAGGGATCGAAGAGGAGCCAGAAGGAGCACCTTCTCAGACACGAGATGCATAATGATGAGGGAGGAGTGTGTGTGTGTGTGTGTGTGTGTGTGTGTGGTGTGGTGGGAGGGATTAAGATGCACTTCCATTAAAAGGGGAAGCCAATTAGACAGGATGATGCATTAGAACGCTGAAGCTTGGCATGAGCGCCAAAGGAACTCTTAAGGAACAATCTAATGATTACGCGCACTCATGCTCTCTCACACACACAAACACGCACAAATGCGCACACACAGGCGCGCGCGCACACACACACACACACACACACACACACACACACACACACACATACACACACACTTTCTGGCCAAGTCCATTGAATCGTAGTGGCCAGGTTCAGCTGAGACCAAAATAGCCTTCAGTGAGTAAATTTAAGAATGGCATATCTGATTACACTAGGCGGTTTTCCACGGACAGTGAACCCGTGTTTGAACTGGTGCCGTATCCGTGGTGGTACCTAGTGAACCAGCCCACAATTCCACCAGTTTTGAACCGAACCAAGAATGTGTCATCAACAATGGGTGTTGCATGCAAAAACTAAAGGTAATTAGATGCATAAATGGGAGAATGATATCAGTTGTCCCATAAAAACAGCAGAAATGAGCTGTTTAAAATGCTAGTCAACGTCTGCAGTGTAATGTTAGTTGACTAGTTGGAAAACTCATGCGTTTAGCCTTCTTCTCTCTGAATGGCAGAAAGCCACGCCCACTCCGGTTCGCAGGAAATAAAAAACTACTTTTTTTCTGGTTAAACTTCAGAACCAAGATGCCACATTCCGAACCAGCTTTTGTTTGGTCAAAACGCTCCAAACGGTTCAAATGTTGGTTCGCAAACAGGAACGGAGCCGGTTCTATCGGTGGAAAAAGGCTAACTGTGGCAAAAAAATAGGCAGACAAAGGAAGCACCAAAAAGATGAACCATCATGGTGCTTCATCCTAGTGGGATTCATTACACAGCAAAACATACAGTACACGTCTTTGTTTACCCGACCTATAATTTATCGCTTTATTCATAAATTATATCATCTTTGATGTTAAAATAGTCTAGGGAAAAATGACCAGACAGTCAGGCTGTGGTGTGGGGTATGGGGCTAGTCAGCCACTGCATGAAAGGAGAAACTTACATAACACCCACTGTGGGTTTGGGAGGCTGACTTAGGCTGTTAATTAATTCCCTTTGACAGTGGTGCAATACGACCTGCCTTAACCCCCTGTTAGATGTAAAAAGACATTTGTTTTCTCAGTTGGAGACTGACTGAAGATACAAACAGGAGACAAGAGCCAACACAGGATAAAGTGGAGGAGAGGGGGAGGAGGAGGAAGAGAGAGAGAGAGAGAGAGAGAGAGAGAGAAAGAAAGAGAGGAAGAGGCAGGTGTGATCAGGACGAGCCCCTATTAGCCTGATTCTTTGTGGGCCAAGTCCCATCATGCCTTTGAGCACACATCGGCTTAAGAGGGATCCGCCACCGCCGTCGGATTATGACCTCTGCTCTTTGGGTGGGCGGGGCTTGGCAAGCGGTGGCATCACGGTCACGGCCAGCGAAGGGAGATCGCCTTGAGTGACCCATACTACAAATACGGGCGCTGCTTTGACACCTGCACGTCACTGGCCGCACAGAACAGCAGTCCCACAGGGGAACAGGAGCCTACAGGACAGTACAGGACGCAGGACTCAGCACACAGTGCAGGGAATCGGACACAGTGCAGAGAGACCTAAGGTAAGACAAGCCAAATACGGTAGATAGGATGCGCAAGGCGCCTGTAGACAGGACAAATAAATAGATATAACAACCAATATAACGATATTAGCAATGCATACAAAGCAGGTAACCCTTTCAGGCCGCTCCAAAGTAAGGCAAGAATTCAAAAAAGAGGATGCACAATGCAGAGATGCATAACAAAACTGCAAATGTCTGCAAATGAGAAATGCAATGTGATGATATTTAAAGTAAAGTGACTGGTATTTAGCACATGCTGTTATCCAAAGTGACATAAATGGGTACCCAGACCAGAGAGGGTTAAAGCGGAGTGAGAGGCGCATACGTTCGACCATTTCCGCGTTCTGTGTTGGCAAAGGGGAGGGGGGGAGGGCGAAATCACCCTTTAAGCAGACCTAGAAAGTAACGTTACATTCGAACTGAACTGCTTGACAATCTGCCAGAGATCAATATCCCACTATCGCCGTCTTTGCGACACGCCTCTTTATGCAGACAGGAAATGTTCGAATTTTGTTTCCAAAGAGATGCATTATGTTGCTCTATCTTGTCAGTAATGAAGGATCTTTGCCCAGACTGACCAATCGTCCTCAGGCTGACCCTTGTCAGAGGGCGCCGCAGCCACTGCTTTCCCAGGTAAAGGGATGCAGGTGGACTCAGTGGCTCTGATCACTGATCTGGCGTCTGATGCCTGATCTTGTCAGCAAAGTGGCTAAGTGCTGCAGTTAGACGCCCAGTGCTGACTCCTCAGGAGGAGGCTGGAGCAGCTCTGGTGCCTCCCATGGTCAGGTGTAATTGGGACATGTGTCGCTGGGCTCTGCCTTTGATACGAGTGCACTGGTGGTAAACTGAGCCACTGGGGAAATAAATCACATGAACGGTTCCAGAAGCCTCAAACCAAGAATTTAAACCATTACCAGATGACAGGGGAGCTGGACTGAAAGAAGCGAGGTGGAGTGTGCGAGTGGGGGTGTAGGGGGCTGCAATGGTATGGCAGTCATGGTGTGGTTTTGCAATTTCTCTTTTCCCTACACATCTCCATACTTCTTTTAGTCCCATCGGTATTCAATCTCTTCTTCTCAGCGTGCCTCCTTTTCATGCAAAGGCAGGAAGGGTTCGCACTCTGAAAAAATATAGACAGTCTTTGTTGAAGTTTATTTTACTGGGTGAGCAGAGCAGACGTTTCAGCCATGAGGCTATTCTCAATGCTCGCAACTCCTTTTCATGCAGACATTGATTTATACTTCATATTAATCAATCAATGAATCAGTCAGTCTAGTGATTAATCTAGTTGTCTGCCTATCTGTCGGTCTCAGTTAATTTCGAATTTCCTTGAACAATCTTCCTTGGCCTCTTTTCTCTGTAATTGTATCTCTTTTTTTTCTTTTTTCCTCTTTGAACTTGGCAAATTGCCACCTGGCCTAGGACTGATACCCTGCTAATGAAACCAATACCTTAGCCCCTAGACAAATATTTTGACAATGATAGGAAAGCACAGACTGTAATAATTGCTGTACTAAAGACAGGAAATGAACAACTGTTATGTTAAACGCAGAGAACAGGTGTGCACCATTTCCCCTCTTGTGTCAGGTAAACCTGATCAAGTTTCTCAGCTCAACTCAAAGGCAATGGTTGTCTCTCTTGCTCTTTTGGTATGTGTGTGCGTGTGTGTGTTTGTGTGTGTGTGTGCGTGTCTCAGTGTGCATGCGAGAGCGTGTATGTATCCGTGTTCAGGCTTCTTCCTGAATCTGGGATTGATGTCAACTGTGGGTGTAGATTAGTATCTTGTTGTGTGTAAGAACATTATACTTGATGACCTGGCTGCATACGTCTTAAGAGGGTTACTTCCTGATAGGAGGTCCACACTAATACCCGAGGAGGTTTTTGAAGGTGTTTGCCACTCATTCTTTGTTTCAATTCGGAGTGGCTTTTTGATAAAGGTATTTAATGGCTAAAATCAATTATTAGATTATTTTTCTATTAAAGAACATACAAATCTACAATGTCAGCTAAAGCTTTACAAGATAAAGTAAACAAATTTTACTCAAGAAACAAACGGTGTCTAACAATGATTGATGGAATTATCTGAAAACTGTAGCAAGGACCTTGTTCTAATGATCATATGGTCTTATTTTAGTCCTCAAAAAGTTTTTCTGTGGTCTTCATTATCCAAATCTGAGTCCTTGGAATGCCGACGATATCTAAAAACCTTTTCACAGAATTCACCTTCCAAACCGAAAATAACAAATTCCAACACTCTACAGTGACCTACAGTACTGCGGAGAAACACTGATCCTCTTGTTCCTGTTTCTTTTTATGTTCCTCGATAGGTTTGGCGTGGATCATGGAGACTATCCTCCTCCTCTCAGTTCTACTCTTGGCCGGTACTGCCTTATCTCATGACATGCCCCATGAGCATCTACTGGCCCAGCTCCAGGCTTGCCCGAAGGAGTGTCGCTGCCCTCCAAGCTTCCCCAATGCCGTCTACTGCGACAACAGGGGCCTGAAACGCATCCCTGTGATCCCACCTTACACCTGGTACCTCTACCTGCAGAGCAATGGGATCGAGGTGCTTCCAGAGGACGCCTTCCGCAATGCCACCCAGCTTAAGTGGCTCAACCTGAATCGTAACAGGTTGACCAATGAGGGGCTCCAGGAAGGTGCTCTCCGATCAATGCCGAATCTTGTGCACCTGTACATGGAGGACAACCAACTGGGCTCCGTGCCCTCACCCCTGCCCCCCAAGCTGGAACATCTTCGTCTCTCCAGAAATCGCATCTCCAAGATCCCAGCAGGCGTGTTTGCTGGCATGGACAGCCTGACTCTGCTGGACCTGCAAGGGAACAAGCTCCAGGACGACGCGGTTACCGAGGTTAGCCTGAAAGGCCTGACCAACCTGGTCCAGATCAACCTGGCCAAGAACCAGTTGGGTATGATGCCGTTGGGTCTGCCACCAACCATGGCCCAGATCTATCTGGACAGCAACAACATCGAGAAGATTCCCCCAGAGTACTTCAAGGGACTGCCCAAGGTGACATTCCTGAGGCTTAATGAGAACAAGCTGGGAAACGGTGGAATTCCCAAGTACGTGTTCAACATCTCCAGCATCTTGGACCTGCAACTGTCACACAACGAGCTGACCGAGATTCCCCACATTCCGGCTAGCCTTGAGCAGTTACATCTGGACCATAACAAGATCAAGAGTGAGTCTTGCTTTTGACTGTCTAACTAGCACAGCTTAGGTGAACTGGGTTAAATCCAGTTCAGGAAGATCTTTGCAATATTCTCGTCTGACCCAAGAAAAACAGGATCAGACCGTAAATCTGAATTGTAATCAAAACTGTTGAAACATACTTAAACATAAATACAGTTGGGTTGGTCCAATTAGCTTTTAATCAATGTTGGATGGATCACAAAGACTCTACTATTATAGAGCTTTTTGAATTAACAAAACAAACCTGTAATCAATGTTAAATGGCCAACCAAAATTGCATAACCATAGAAAGTTTTGTTTTGATTAAATTAGCGTTTGATCAATATTGGATGGCTCATGAAGACTTCATAACCATGCTTTTTGAGTTGAGAAAAATAACTTTTAATCAATGTTAGATGGCAAACTAAGAATCCACAACCACAGAAGGATACAAGTGGACAAAAAGAACATTCAATCAATGTTAGATTGCCAACTAAGATTCCATAACCACAGAGCGTTTCAATTTGACCCAATTAGATTAAAAACCTTTTAAATCTAACCAAGACTATACAAATCCTACAACCATGTGAAGATATTTTACAAATTTTCTTTCCACAACTTTTAAATCTATCATGTGTTTTTTATCCACAGGTGTCAATGGCTCAGACATCTGTCCCGTGCCTGCTGGTGCTGACTACTTTGATGAGAAGAGTCCTCGTCTGCGCTACCTCCGCCTTGATGGCAACGAGATCCAGCCGCCCATTCCTCATGATGTAATGGTCTGTTTCAGATCTCTCAGGGCTGTTGTCATCTAAAGACCACAGCCGCTTGTGCTCTTGAACTTGTCACAACGACAAGTGATGGTAATCTACCTTCACAAGAGTGTCTGCGGATGAGTTCGTGTAAAAGCTTGTAGGTCATTCTGGCAATTTGATGAATTTGTAAACTATTCTAAGCAACATTCACGAGACTGAATCATAGTCTCTTTTTGCTGGTAGTAGTTTTGACTGAGTCCATGAGTATTCTGTGACTGATCATTGTGCCTTTGAGAATATTTTTATGAATAGGAGAATATGAGCATATGCTTGTTGTTGAAAGCCACACAGTCTACATCACATGACATAATGTTTCAGTGCTCATGTACAAGTATTTGAGACAAACAGGCCAGGTTTCAGATTAGAGTTCTGGAAGTTAGATTTCATAATTTTCTATGGAGGGGAAAAAGTGAATTCAGTAATGTAGCTAACAAGGCCATACACAATACCACACACAATGGTATATGTATAGTAAAATCACGTCTAATAATTAAATGTTTTGTCATAAATGTATTTTCCCACAAGAAGGGCAGTCAATGACATCTACGAAGATCTCGGATTCCCTCTCTGTGTTCTGGCTAGAGACTAGAGCTGATCTGTTTTTTTTTGTTGTTGTTGTCGCTGTGTGTTTGTTTGCAAATTATTCAGATGTTTAAAATACAACTTGGAACACAGGGAGATTACATGCGTCATTGGACTATGAGCTTCCTGAGTTAGCATCTTGGCATCTCTCCAAGCAAGACCATCCAACTTAAAACTGTCAGATTTTAGCACAAAGCTGGACGTGAAAAGATATAGCCTTGGGGATCAACAACATTCAAAAAGCATGATGACCATTGCTAATACACATTATTTTGGTGCTGCTTTCTATTAGACAAAACATGTAGGTGCTGAAGCATCATTTTAAGGTGTCATGCAATGAAATTTTACAGCATTTTGCTTTATTATTTTGAATCAATTCCTTTTTATTTTAATGAGACATTAGGGTTTCCTGCATGTGATTTTTTGTTGTTGTTTTTTAAGATGTCTATGTTATTTTCTACTGTCCTGAACGTTGGGATTGGGGACCTGGGCTGTTAGATACCATCACTTTTTTTCAGTTGATATTTTTCAAGAGCACCTCATTTTGTACCACTTATGTATTATTGAGTGTGGAAGCAATAGGCTACACATAATAGATAATAAGACCTTGTTTTTTTCCTGATAGGAACTTGGGCGTAGGACTGCATGTGAATAAAGAGTTTATTTTTTACTTATCCTTGACAAATGAAGCACGTTTGCTGCTCATTCGACTATGGAAAATTCATTAAAATGTGAAAAATAATGTAAATATCATTGACACTGTAATTCAACTGACTCTGTTTGTTGAATACAATGTAATCTTTTTTGTAGTATAAAACAACTTAATTTCTTCCATTTTGTACTGAGTGTTGAATTGCACATTGAATAGTAAATGACTTGTCAATGCAAGTTTATCTTTAATATAAAGCTTTTTTTCTGTGGTTAACCTGTTGTATGTGTCTTCTGTCTCTAGTTTCTTTTAATATTCACCTTGGCACTTAACATTAAAGCAAACATTACCTGCTATGAGGATGAGGGTTTGAGATGTTCTTGCCCTACTTATTACTGATATACTGTACAGTACACCACACTACACTACAGTTCCGTGGTTCCATGATAGACTATTGGGCTGACTGGTAGAAGGCCATAACATGAACTTCACTTGCAGCTCAACCAGAGGGTTAAAGAAGTAGTTAAAGATATTTGGCTCAGCTATGAGATAGGTGATTGGTAAAGTTGGGTGCATAGTGTTGTTTCTTCTAAGCCTAAAACAGCAAATCCTTGCTAGTGGATTTATCTTGTTAACTAGTTAAAACAGACATGATCTTGTAAGGGATACTTCTGCTGCCTCAGTGGATTGCACACATATGTAAATGGAGGGGGGGGGGGGGGGGGTCCAGGAAAACAAACATGTTTTGTTTAACATGCAAGTTAGCACTTAGCAATGTACACCTTCACAGTAATTAGCACACCACATAAAGGTTAAATACATAATCTAATACTACCATAGCTATGTTTATGAAGGTCTCTCTCTCTCTCTCTCTCTCTCTCTTTCTCTCTCTCACACATACACACACACGCACAGGCACACGCACAGGCACACGCACACGCGCACACACACACACACACACACACACACACACACACACACACACACAGGTAACAATGTGTACATGAATATGAATGAGAAGTGTGTGTCTGTGTGTGTGTGTGTGTGTGTGTGTGAGTGAGTGAGAGAAATTTCTCTGTGTGTTTATGTCCGCTCTTTTCCAAAACGGTCCAAGTGAAACCTTGGCTTGGGTTTGAGGGAACCACAAACTGCAGCGCTAGCAGTGCACACACAGAGAGAGAGCACACTGCTGCGCTCGGCCCCCTTGTTGCCGTGGAGAGGTGAGGCCTTTCTCAAGGCAGAGACTTCCTCTCCACGCAGCGCTAACGCTAGCTGCTCACAGAGGCTCTATTGTGCGCCAGGGTCCGGCAAGATCACTGACATGAAAGCAGCACATGCCTGAGTTTTCACCTCAGGAAAAGGAAGACAAATATTTCATACTTAGGTCTGATTAAGTTATTCACTTGCACCGCCTTCTCCCCCCCCACCCAAAGAAAGTAGAGAGGAAAAGAAAAAATAAAGACGCCTCTTGTTGTGGATCAGAGAGATGTCACCGTTGGGGGCCTGTGTGTGTGTGTGTGTGTGTGTGTATTGTGTTACAGCAGGTTCTCTCTCTCTCTCTCTCTCTCTCTGTGTGTGTGTGTGTGTGTGTGTGTGTGTGTGTACAAGAGTGTGTATGGGCAGTGTGGGGTGGGTGCTGCTCTTTTGGAGAGGCCAAAAGCAATCTCTCCCCTCTCCTCTTTCTCAGTGCCTACCTTCACACTCACGGTCAGGCACTCACATCTGGGAGAGAGCCTGTACACACACACACTCACTCACACCCAGACAACACTCACACACACACACCTATATACATCGGCATCGGGCAACTCGTTAACAATCTGACCAACACTATCCCTTTCTCACACACAGAGAAACACAAGCACACACACACACACACACTCACACTCTCTCTCTCTCAAAAAACACATGGTACACCCACACACACACATACACGTAGACCAAAACACACACTCGCCACCGCATACACACCCTCCCCTCCTCCCTCGGTCGCTTGCGCGGCTCGGCGACCCTCCATCACTGGCCAGGCCCCCCTGCCCTGAACATCTCCAACCTTTCGGCTAGGACCATTCGGGAAAGCAGGAGACTGAGGTAAGCGCGACTGGGGGCTCCTTTACTCTATGGTTATGGGTTTGTGCTGGACTGGGTGCAGGCTGGCTGGGTTTGCCTTGTCCAGGAGCTGCTGGTTGCTACCAGGTGATGCTTGGATGGGTTACTGCTACCAATAAATGACTGAGTAGAGCAAGATTTTTGATTGAATGTTTTTTTGGTTGATTTTGTTTTTGCCTTCTGTTCCTTTTTTGGTTTAGTCATTTTTTTTCATGCGTGGATCGTTTTTTTTTTTATTGGGTGATGGCAGGTTAGGAAGGCAGATTGATGTTGGCTTTTGAGTTGAGATCTTTTTTTTGGAAAACTATTCAATTGCATTGTTGGGCTTCTTTTTTAAAATGATAGATGTTCACAGTAACGGGTGGCCTTCGGAGTAAAACATTAATGTTCTCGTTTTAGGTCAGGTGATTCTGGCCTGATTCATTGCATTTCATGGCTGCACACTCTGTGAACAGCTGGTATTTTCTTGAGCCGCGTATTGGTCTGGAGTATTTTGCCTTTTTCCTCTATTAGCTGCCCAATCAGCATGGATTATGCTCTGCGCTAATGGCGGTCAAAATTCAGAAACTTCCTCTAAGATGTTGCGAGGTTCACATTGGATTACCAGTCTATTCTCTGAGATCCGTTCTAAATGTCCATGACTGTCATATTATCTCATTAACCCATTGTGTGCTGTGCGCTTCCACTTTTACACGAAAACAGGTGAATTTCTTCCTTATGGGATTAATTGAATGATATCAAAGAGAATTCTACCTTTTAAGATAATATGTACATGTCAAGATGATAGATTGCCATGCACCGCAAATTGAATTTGAAGGAAAGCTGTAAATCAATGGCACCACTAACTATCAAGAAGGGACTGTAGAGTCACTGACTATCAGGAATGCCCAAACCAGAGCCAAGCAAAACATTGGAGCAGCAATGCATGCTTTGCTTACACACACACACACACACACACACACTTGCTCTCTCTCTCTCTCTCTGACACATACACACACAAGTACACACAGTGAACCCTGTGTAAAAGCTGGACTCTGTCTTAAAGCATACTCTGTCCCTCAGTATTTGCCACTTCAGCTTGAACCTGTCAAGATGTCGAGGACCCAGGGCTTCAAAACGGCTATCCGTGCACATGCATGACAGACAGGAGCAATTAGTCATTTATTCTCATCTTTGGCTACATGAAATAATCTACCCTGCATGTTATCAGTATATAAGCCTTTTCACCTGTTGCTGTTTATTTGCTGTGTGGGGGTTCACTGAGTTTAAGTTCCTGTTAACAAGGAGTGCATTTAAAGCTCAAGTTGGAATTTGCAGATATTCTCCCGTGGCACCAAAAATAGTGTGCAGAACTCAGTGCTCAAAGATAGGTGTGTTAAGATATGCGTGCGAGTGTGTGTGTGTGTGTGTCTGTATGTGTGAGAATGTGTGCATATGTGTGTGTATGTCTGTGTGCTTGCATGTGTGGTGGTTGGGGAGGGGGTGCAGAGAAAGAGACTGAACTCTCTCTCTCCATCTCAATCTCTCTCTCTCCATCTCTCTCTCACTCTCTCTCTCTCTCTCTCTCTCTCCCCCCCCTCTCTCTCTCTACTGAATGAAACTTTTCCTTGCAGTCGTAACTCACCGCCATCCTGTCCACAAACCTCGGTGGAATTTCGAATGTGAACGCTGAGACAGGCCGAGGCGGCCGCTCATAAAGGACCTCTGTCAGAGAGAGAGAGGGGCAAGTCAACTCGCCCTCTCCCTCTTCTCTCTCTCTCCCTCTCTCTCTCTCTCTCCACCTCTCTCTCTCTCTTTCTCTCACTCACTCTCTCTCCGTCTTACCCTGAGGGCCAGAAGCTTGAGCTTGTCCACGTTGCTCCCTTGCTTCTCTCAAGTCACACTCTCTTCCTTCTTCTCTGATTTGCAACCCTCGCCGACCTCATCAGCCTGGAGAACCCTGCAACATATTTCTTGGGCTGTGCTTCTCTTTGGCTCTTGTTTTTTTTGACAATCTCATCGGCCTGCTCATTGCCAAGCCTGTCATCGACATAGCATCTACGAAGCATATATCTGCCAGTTAGGATTACAGGACACTTTTTTGGCCTGAATTAGAGGAATTACTTATTGCGATTGAATCAGAATTAGAAAGGCGCCAATTCACGGTGAAGTTGCTTTGACTTGTTCTCTGGGCTCTTGGCCTCCTATGTTTAAGATGCGGACAAGGCATACTAGTCAACGCAGCAGAAAGAGTGGGTGTGAATGCACCCAAGGGTAGTGTGCAGCTTCTGGTGTATAGCTGATTACTTGGTTGTCAAACGACATAAAGACGCAAGGCTTGTAAACACCAGCTGTTGCCCACATTCCTTCAGTAGCGTCCCTCAATTACTTGTTCAAACTTCATTGAGAATGGGATTGTGTTGCCATGTATAGGATTACTTCTGTTAATTAAAGACATTTCTCAAACTAACATGGAGCATGGAATGGTCTGGCATTGATCTGGCCCTGGTCTGGCCCTGATCTGTACAGTATATCTAATGGCTCCAGGTCTGTTGCAACAATAGCCACGTTGCAGGTGACAGCATCTGTCAGCCTGTCATCTCCTCGCTTTATAAACCCAACCTCTGACCTCTCAGCTGTGACATAAAAACGAGGCGGAGATTGACGGGTTCAAAGATGGCCGTCCCACTCCCCACTCCATCCGATGATACCACCCCCCTCCCTCCCTTCCTGCCCCCCCCCCCCCCCCCACCACCCCCGCCAAGAAAAAAAAGACACAAAAGAAAAGGGGCCTCCCCTTCTCCACTCTCTCCTCTCCTCTTTTTCTCCTGTCCTCTCTCTCTCTCTCTCTCTCTCTCTCTCTCTCTCTCTCTCTCTCTGGGGCGGACACGCACCCCTGGCTGGCCTCCTGAGCGCCCTCGCAGGCCTGTCTGCACTTGGCTAATGAGTTCTAAACCCCTCGACCTCACCTGGGCCGGCCGGCCGGCTGGCTGACTGACTGACTGGCTGGCTGGCTGGCCACCATCACCACCGCTGCCGTGTGCTCAGTGGAGCGGAGAGAGGTGCCGTGTGACTGGGCCGATCGGCGCGGCCCGCGGTGGGGGCGCGGCAGCCAGGGGGAGCCCGCCGTCGCAACACACACACACACACATTTATCATGTCAGAGCATCAGTCAGTGAGTGAGAGATGGCACAGGCATCAAGTGTGTGTGTGTGTGTTTGTGTGTGTGTGGTGCAGATGTGTAGCGTCTGTGTGTAAGGGGTGTCTGGGGTGTGTGTGAGAGTGTGTGCATGGTACTGTATGTGTTTGAGTTTGAGTGTCTTTGTGTGTGTATGTTTAGGGTCTGTGTGTGTATGTTGGTGTTTGTGTAGTGTGTGTGTGTGTGTGTGTGTTTGAGTATATGTGTGGCATGCAAGTGTAGTGTCTGTGTGTGTGTGTGTGTGTGTGTGTGTGTGTGTGTGTGTGTGTGTGTGTGTGTGTGTGTGTGTTTGTGTGTGTATGTGTAGTGTGTGTGTGTGTGTGTGTGTGTGTGTCTTTGTGTGTGTATGTTTAGGGTCTGTGTGTGTATGTTGGTGTTTGTGTAGTGTGTGTGTGTGTGTGTATGTGTAGGGTATCTCTGTGTGTGTTCGTGAGTGTATGTGTGAAGTGTCTGTGTGTGTGTGTGTGTGTGTGTGTGTGTGTGTGTGTGTGTGTGTGTTTTCGTGTGTATGTGTGGAGTCTCTGTGTGTGTGTTTGTGTGTATGTGTAGTGTCTGTGTGTGTGTTTGTATGTGTATGTGTAGTGTCTGTATGTGTGTGTACAGTATGTGTAGTGTCTGTGTGTATGTTTGTGTGTGTATTTGTAATGTCTGTGTGTGTATGTGTAGTGTCTGTGTATTGCATCTGGCCCAGGCTTCAAGTGTGAGCATGTGAGGGGTATGTGTGGTGTGTGCATGAATATGTATGTGGTGTGTGAGTGTCTGGATTATCTATGGTCAGTGTGAGGGTGCATGTGTGTGTGTGTCTGTGTATGTTTCCTTGTCTTAGTTATGTGTAGAGGTCAAGGTCGAAGGTTGAATCAGACCATAGTAGTCCAGCTTGTCTCAGAAAGGGTCAGCCCTGAGTTTGTTTTCAAGGGTCAGCAAGTTTGTTGGACCACCATTTATGGGTTGCCTTCTATTTGACATGGCAATTAAAGTGCTCCAATAAGAGGTCCTTTGCAACATGGCCAACCAAAGCCTTTGGCATCAACCAAAGTCCTTTTTAAACTCTCTCACTGCCCTCCAGTATGGCTCTTTGCAAACAGATTTAATATCCCCCATTACTATGTCCTGCCAGGCATAAACATTTTATTGAATCTAAATTAGTGTTGTAAATTCAAAAAGGCAGCAGAACTGATACTCAAAGTGTAACTCTTTATCTCCCCCTCTCTCTCTCCCTCTCTCCCTCCCTCTCTCTCTCTCTCTCTCTCTCTCTCTCATCATATCTCTTTCTCTCTGTCTCTTTAATCTTACCTTTCTCTCTCTTCAATTTTCTACATTCTCCATCTCTTGACCTCTTCCTCTCCATCTAATTTCCCCTCCTTATCTTTTTCTATCTTCCATTCATTACGTTTCTCTCTCCATCTCTCTCTCCCTCCATCCATGACTTTCTACTTCCAACTTTCTGTATCTCCTTTTCTGTCAATGTCTTCCATCTCTCTCCCCAATTCTCTCTATCTCTCTCTCTCTCCATAAGGTGGATGATGATCATGCTGGCTAGGCTCGTGGTGGGACTCCTGGTCCTGAAGGTGGCCGCAGCCTCTCCCACCAGACACGCCCGCCAAGTGGAACTGGATACGTACGACAGCAACAACTACGATGTGGATATCAATCTGGAGAACACGGACGTCTACGACTATTATGATGGAGTCACCATTGATGAGCCTCAGGTGAGCGAGAGAGAGAGAGAGAGAGAGAGAGAGAGAGAGAGAGAGAGAGAGAGAGAGAGAGAGAGAGAGAGAGAGAGAGAGAGAGAGAGAGGAAGTTCAGAAGTCTTTTGCAGGCTTTGGCCTCCAAGGGTGTCTATTGCGTAACATTGCATAATACTTGGAGTAACAAAAAAAGATCTATTTCAACTGGTATTTTTTTGAGCCGATTTTTTTTTCCCCAGTGCTGGACAGACAACATACTAATTATTAATGGATATCTAAGATTTGCAAGTCCAAATGCTAGGTTGTGCTCTAGCCTGTGTTTTGAAAATCTTGCCTTGTCTTGACGCAGGAAGTAATTTTTTTCTTGTTGATTTTTAGATCAAATATGTTGATGTGACTACGGGATATGCCAGGCTTTTCAAATTTGATGTCTCCTTTCCCTGCCTGTGATAGCCATAGAAAGGGAAAGGTCAGAGGTCACAGGACAATCAGAAAAGTGCTCTCATTTGCTATGTTCCCTCCCCCATTCCAGTCCCAATCCAACAATACACGTGAAAGATATTGGTCAATCACGAGTCACAATTATTCATGAAATATGTATATGTAAAAAATAAAAACTCAGCTGTGAAATGTAGCCTATTTTTCCTATAGGGTTTCCAGAGCATGCCAGAACATCATGAGAAAGCCTATTTTTCCTATGGGGTTTTAAGAGCATGCCCGAACATCATGAAAAAAAAAAAAAAAAAAAAACAAGCTCAAGTATTTTTTTTTCCAATAAAAAAGCCTTGCAGACTCAAAAAATGCAAACATATCACAGAGAATGATATTGAAAACGTTGCACCTTTTAAAGGTACTGTACATTGCACCTTTAAGACAGGTCTTCGTACTTGGTGCTAGCCTACTGTACATTAAGTTGAGATTGAATCAGGTTGAGTGCATAGTTAAGCCAGTAAGTGTTGAAACAAAGCCAATACCTATTGTTCTGTCAGATATCAAAGATTTTATTATGTCTTCCCAAACCAGTTAATTGCATGTACACCTGTCTATATTCTAATAATGAACATATAACTCGAAGTCCTCCTGCTGCCGAGCATCTGGGTAGGCCTGTTGCCTTGGTTACCTTCTCTGCCGTTCTAGAACAGGTGGTTCTTGTTAGGACCTGTGAATCAGCTCTCCTTCATATTAAGAAGTTACATAACACTGTGTGTGCAGAACTCTATGGTAGGCCTACTGGCAGGCATGACACTTTCATCACAGGCTGGTGGATTTGAGGTAGTATGCACGTTAGACTTGTGTAATGTATGGCGTACTGGCTGTTATGGTACAGTACATAAAGAGATAGGAGACAACTGGATTGTAGAACGTTATTGTACATTTGTGATTAATGTGCATATGTATATGGAAATTGGAAGGCTATTTGGAAATGTAGACACCCTGTTAATCTGTCTCTAGCATGGCAAATGCTTTAAAGTTTCAAAAGCCCCACTCTATCTGTAACTTGGGAGACTGCTACTTCATGAAACCAGATTAGTCTCTGTATTACCTGCATTCCTACAGTAGCAGTGATTTGTGTTTATTTGCTTTAATGCATTTAACTTTGCACAACTCTAGCCCTGATTTAGGGCCTACTATAAAGTTGCAATGGGTAAATCGTTTGCTGGAAGCTTAAACTAAACCAAATTTCCAGGGATTTTGTCTCTCTCTCTCTCTGTTTTTCCCTTTACCCCCCCCCCTTTCAGTAAGATTGTGTGCCAAGCTCAGTCTTGTTGGTGGCTCTGTCTGTAATTTCCATCTGCCACCTTTGGAATGTGCTGTATGACAGCTGATACTTACGACTAATTGGAATCTGGAATTAGAATTGACACTGATGGAACTGTTGCATTTTGTATCTTTGAAGAGCAAAACATTTTCAATGAACAACTTATCCAATGAGACACAGATCCAGCTTAAATCATGTAATTATAATTATGACAGATTTGCTGCAGGGTAACTATTCCCTCTGACATATGCTGTGTATTAATGATTGACTAATTGCTTTATAGACTGAAAGCGGCAGACAGAAAGTTAGTTTGAGAGAGAAAAAAAACAGAGAAAGAGAGAGCAAGATAGTTCAGTAATAAACAAGTGAGAGA
>NC_085010.1:22135061-22172561 GCF_963854185.1 Sardina pilchardus
GTTTGCTTTCTGAGGGTAGCGGTTTGGGGGGAAAGGAGGGGTGTGAGGGAGAGGGGGAACAGGAGAGGTGGATTTTAGGGGAAGAGAGTGAATGGGGGGTGGAAGGTGGGGGTCTCCCGTTGCAGGCGCAACACTACTCAAAGGCCCTCCTTGTAGTCTCACAAACTCTCTTTACTTTCAGATTTTTTTTGTAGTTAATGCGTTTAACTTTTAACATTCGACCCGGTATATGAATATTTCCTCTTAGCTTTTTTTTTTCTTCATAGACCACATTTATGACATTTAATCGTGGCACTTGTTTGATAACTGGAGGCCTATGGAGCTTAATGACTTGATTAATGATTTGTCTCTTCATGGGGCACCGGTAAGTCTCAAGTCTTGAACAGAGTTGTAAATGTCCGGCTTCAGGAAGTAAAAGCCATGCCATACTGTATATTTGCTCCAACCATTCACTAAATCAGCTGAATCTAATAAGTACAACTCATCAAGTAGATGAGCTTAATTAGTGAAATCACCTGTGTTAAATGCACAGGTAGAAACAAACGGTGGGGCTTTTACTGTCTGAAGCCGGACTTTTCTGCCGGGTCTCTGGTCTTGGAGCACAAAGGCTATAGTAGGAATATAGGAAGAGTGGAAATATGGATTTCAGCTACCATGTGTGTCGTGGTTCCACAAGGACCATTTGCATCTGGGAGATAGAATGAGCTTTACGAGAGCTGCAGGAGTGTCTGCTCTCACCTGGGCTCTGTGTGAGTCTTTAGTGCCCCACTGTGGTCACATGGGGAAGTGCAGGGCAGGGTCGCGTGCTACGTACTGTAGAAAGCAACGCACAGATGTGAGACCTCGGCC
The DNA here is from genome assembly GCF_963854185.1 of Sardina pilchardus. Classification (NCBI taxonomy): domain Eukaryota; kingdom Metazoa; phylum Chordata; class Actinopteri; order Clupeiformes; family Clupeidae; genus Sardina; species Sardina pilchardus. The sequence goes on from NC_085010.1 coordinate 22,135,911, forward strand.
ATGTGTCTCCATTTCAAAGGGTGCATACACTGTGGGTTTGTTGTGTTTAACACATTTAATCTGCGCCAGTTTGTGGAGTTGCTTTTGGTGAGGTTACTTTAATGCCTATTTTATTACTGATAATTGTGGCTAACTGTGAATAACACTACAGCACAAGTAGCCTAGACGCAGCCACAGAAACACTGTGATCTCATAGATCTGCAAATCATCACACTACTTCAAATGTAGTAACGCGCAGAATACATTTCACCTTCTATAATGCACTTTAATTGAGTTAATTGATTAATTAACCCTCTTAACAATGGTCTTTAGACTGAAGCAGTGTCACTAGATCCTGGTGACACTATAGTGTTGGGTTCATTAAGGGAAAGATGCCTAAGCAGCTATGGAAAGGACATACAGTAGCTTTGCACATAACATTGATTGTGCTGTAATGTTATCAACAACAGTAAACTACAGACTGCAGAAACTGAAGGTGTCAAACATCTCCATTGCAAATATCTAGTGCCCTGATAATTTAGATTTAGATGTGCTATTTCAACAGGTAAACAGATTAATTCGCCAGCACTTCAGAAGTGACACAGCTTATTGAATCAGTCAATCAGCAGTGAAAACCAATGATACGAGTTCCCCAGTGATTCCCATGCCTGATTCAGTAGTCCTGAACTGCATAGAGGCAGTAATATTCCACATACCTGCATGGCTTACAGAAATGTTCCTGTAGATGTCCCCTGTCCCTTGAGAGATGGACAACACACGGATAAGAGGAGATTGGACCTTGTATGTTTATGGAGTCATGTCCTGTGGGGAAGGAAGAGATGGCAGAGAGTGTCTTTTGGAGTTTCTACATAAGACCCTTAGCTGTACACAACTCATGGCATGGCTGATAGTGAGTAGTATTGTGCATATAATGTGTACAGCACAGGCAAAGGTGTGAATGCATTTCTCGTATCAACATGTGCCTATTGTGGAATGAGAGAGCAGTCCGATTTTGAGCTCCTCTCCTGGGCCCTCGCTTCTCACGGAGGAGGGAGGAGGGAGGGGGAAAAAGTCTCATTGATACGGCTCTGATTTCCTGGCGTTTCCCTGGCATCTGGTCCGCAGATAGAGATCGGCACGCTGGCCCCGCCCGAGGAGAACGGCGCCTCTCTGGAGGAGGGAGAGGAGGCGGAGGAGACGGAGGCGGAGGAGGGGGAGGAGGTCGACGAGGCCGAGGCCGAGGAGGGAGAGGAGGTGGACGTGGAGGAGGTGGACGTGGAGGAGGCAGAGGCTGAGGAGGGGGAGGAGGGCGAGGCCGAGGCCGAGGCTGAGGAGGGCGAGGCCGGGGCTGAGGAGGGAGAGGCCGAGGCGGGAGAGGCCGAAGAGGGAGAGGAGGTGGAGCAGGTCGATGCGGAGGAGGCTGAGGAGGTGGATGCGGAGCAGGTGGATGCGGAGGAGGTAGAGGAGGCGGAGGAGGTGGATGTGGCGGCGGGCCAGGAGGAAGGAGAGGAGGAGGAGGAGTATACGGGGGAGGAGTATACGGAGGAGGAGTATCCGGAGGTGGTGGAGGAGGAGGTGGTGGAGGAGGAGTACGTCTCAGCCGAGGTGGAGATCCCCATCAAGCCCCAGCTCATCCCTGCAGGAGGCTCTGGGGGGTCCGGGCAGCTCATGGGCCCCGACTCGCAGGGAGGTCTGTAGCAAAGCGGGCCGTAAGACAACACCACCACCAACACCAACACACACACACACCCCTCTGTATCTATCTCTCCCCTCTCTTTCACCTTTCTCTATCTTTATATCTCTTTATACCTATTCAGTCTATCTATCTCTCCTTCTCTCTCTTCCCCCTGATCTGTATCCATCTCTTCCCTCTCCCTCCATTTTATCTCTCTCTCTCTTTATATATCTACCTACTCTGTCTGTCTATCTACCTCTCTCCCTAACTCTCTCTCTCTCTCTCTCTCTACAAAAACACACCCACACCTACACACACACACACACACACAAAGTACAGTGCCTCGCAGGAATGCCGAAAGCAGTGCTGCCACCCCTGATCGTTTTTTCTCTTGCCACACCGCTGTCATTCCATTTAACTCCCCACCCAAGCGGTTAAATGTGTTATCACCCTTTAACACTCACTCACTCACAACGTCACCATCACCACTCCAATCCAGTTCAACAGTCACCTCTCTTACTCACTCATTCATTGATTCATTCATTCATTCATTCACTGGCTCTCTCTGTCTGTGTCATTCTTTTGTCTCGAATCATTGCCCATCTTTGGTCTCTAATTTGTCGTTTAACACCTAATCTTGTCTCTAACAAGAGGAGGAGCTGCGCCTGGCGCCCATTGACATTCTTCAAATCTCTGGGGACTTGGGAGAGTCGGGAGAGGCATCGGGGGCGTCCGGGGACGCTGGGGGCTCCGGCACTTCTGGAGATTTTGGTTCCGGCGTGTCCGGCGTGTCTTCGGGCGACTTTGGTTCCGGGGGTTACGGGGTTTCCTCCGGCGACTTCGGCTCGGAGCCGTCCGAGGCGTCCGGCGAGATCGAGTACTCCGGAGTCTCCGGCGACTTTAGCGGGGAAGCCTCGGGAACCTCCGGCGCCGAAGCTTCCGGCGACCTGGGCTCCGCAGGTTCTGGAGTCTCTGGTGACCTCGGTTCCGGAGCCTCCGGCTCTGGGTCAGGTTCAGGGATAGTGTTGGTCCCTGATGGAGGTCAGTACCAGTGATTCTAGTGGGTAGTTCTTTTGAGTCTAGAGGGTATCTGTCTAGTGTTGGTCCATCTTTAATGTACTGCAAAGTATTCAGCCTCTGTAGACTTGATTCCTTTTCACTCAGTAGTGGTCTCAGTAGTGTACTTTTGGGGGACTTTTACGATTAAAAGGGTCTTTACTTTGCTACAAAAAAAATAGTCAATGCTTATGGCCTAGCCTACATGCTCAAAAGCTTTTTTTGATTCCATTTAACTGTTCAGACTGAGTTAAATGTGTGTGATTTTTTTTATTTATTTAATTTCTTTGTTTATTTATTATATTTATTTATTTTTGCATTGATCATTGCCATCCACCCATCACATCCATGCCATCCACCCCCCACCGTTCCTTGCTGGGACTCTAATGTCTCTCTCGCTGCACTGCCTTGCCTTGTCTCTAACAAGAGGAGGAGCTCCCCCTGGTTCCGGTCCTCCCCGAGGAGGCCTCAGGGGCTTCCGCGGAGGAGTCGGGGGAGCCCGAGTCTGGGGAGGAGGAGGTTATAGTAGTCCCTACGCTAGCGGAAGGTCAGTACCCCCATGACCCCTGTGTGATTTTGCTTTAAAATAATAATATTAATAATAATAATAATAATAATAATAATAATAAGGCAATCGTATCAACGCGATGTTCTTTCATTGATTATTGATAGATTTTGATTGATGTTGTTTGATCTATTGGATGTTTGATGAGTGTAGTCCAGGGGTATGTTGTTATGGCGAATGGGAAAAGCTGTTTTTATGAGCTAGTGATGAGATGGACCAGGGTGGGGGGATGTCCAGTCTTTATAATAGGCTGTGGTACAAATATAATTTACTCGTGGTTAACAGTTAGATGAAGTCTTATAGCCATTTCTTTTGCTCTGCTTGGTTATATGTCACGATACATTGTCATCATTAGCCATCATACTTCCTCTCATTTAACTGCATTTGATTGGTTAAATGTGTGTCCATCAGTCTGTGAAAGTACTCCTCTCATCATGTGTTAACTCATCATCGAGCTTTCCTTTGTCAGCCATCACTCTATTTTCTCTATTTGTCCACTCATATCCACCCTTCGTGTTTTCCCCCCGTGCTGTGTCTGTTTGTCTGTCTGCCTGTCTGTCTTCTAACACCTAATATGTGTGTGTAAACAAGAGGACGAGCTGATCCCGACAGTCCCTACCACCCCACAGGAGGGCACAGGTGGTGCTGTGGGCTCTGGAGAGTCAGGCTCACCTGACATTGACATTGACATTGACAGTACAGCAGGTCAGTATCACCTCATATACTACTCCCCACCCACCCACCCACTCCTGTGCTGTGTCACGGCTGACTGCTCGGTCCAGACATACACTGTGTCAACCAAGCAGCAATGCTGTAGGCAACAGGTTAACTCAACAGACTGTGTAAGACTCCATTTGAACCCTCTATCATTAGATTGACATAACTATTGTCATAATTTCTGTACATGTTGGAATACACCACAGTTTAATGTTACACATAAATATCCATTGATGTATACAGTATCACAATATCAAATTGAAGTCTTATGAGAGAGGTTTCCAGTAAAGTGTTTGTTATCTAAGGATACATTCATACGACTATATACTCCATATTGATGATGACAATGTCAACCTACAGTATCACCAATTAGGTTACAAAAATAGCATGAAATTTACAGAGTAAAATGACCTGTTTGGAATGAGTTAAATGTGTTTCCATGGTTATTATCGCCCATCACTCTTTGGCCTGGGGCTCAATTTGCCTGCTTATATGGGCAGACAGAAAAGAGGAAAGTAAGTACATACTGTTACACTTAATCACAGATTCATGCTACAACGCTACCCTGTAATGAATGTGCAGGCAGTCCCCAGGTTATGAACATCCTTGTGCTCATAAATTACATCAAAAACATTGTGTTGTACAATGCTTTGTAATATGAATGCATGCACTATGCACTACCAGTCATGAAAGCATTACACACTTCAGTGGTGAATTGACTCATGGAGCGTATAACCCCATCTGCTACTTTAAAGGTACAGTGGAGGATTAAGTATGCTGTTTTAAGAGGAGGGGAATATAATTATGCTCACTTATACCTATCATATACGTGTGTATACTTATGTGTAATTACCTTAGAACAAGTCCTGAGTCTTTTATATCTACATAGAGAGAAGGTCCCTTTCCATAGAGTCCACCATGTTGTGCCGCCATGTTTCTACGGGAGCCCAAAGCAGACAAACTAACACATGACTTCTAGAGAGATCTTTTTAGAATGTATGTGACATGACGGCTACTGTAGCCTATGTCTCCCACAACAGAGTGGTATTCAGCTGGTTTCTTCTTCGTGCCCAATATTCTGTGTGATACTAACACAAAAACTAAAGTATGCACCTGTACCAACTTATACATTTAACTTAAAGACAGACTTAAGAAGGAATCTCTTTCGTAACCTGGGCACTGCCTGTTATTACAGATATCCAGGACACATCCATAACCAACGATACAGCATATCCATATTTTGGGTACTACATACAAATATGCTCATGTAACATCAACACAACTCCTTACCTCCATGCATCCCGTATGTCATCATGTATGTGTTCATGTGTCTTCTGGTGTCTCTCATCCATTTCATGTGTGGCACGTGGTCACCACCAGTAACCCTGTAAAACACTGTTTCAGCATCATTAATATACATGTGTCTAAAACTTCATACCAGACTGTGTGTGTGTGTGTGTATGAAACCATGTTTGTCTGCTTACTGTCTCTCACACGACATTCCTCCCACAAAACACATATACACATTTTTTTATCATGAGATTTTTGTTGTGTGATTCTTTCATTGCGTTGCATCTTAATGTTGTCCTTATTTATTCTGCATCATGAATCCACAGGTATGTCAACCTGCATGTTGTGTACCTGCTTGGGCGGGTCTGTCTACTGTGATGATGTGAAGTTGCAGAACGTGCCACCCCTGCCCAAAGATACCACTCACTTCTATGCCCGCTACAACAAGATCACAAAGATCAACAAGTCCGACTTCGCTAACATGAGTATGTGTCCCACTTTTAAAGAAAAAATGAAATGCTAAAATCAATTATCCATGTTAGAGTGAATATCACATCCGTGCTGAGGAAAAATAATCCTGTATCTATTGGAATGTGAACATATAGCTGACTCAATTTCTATTTGTTTGTTATGGAACAATCAGCACAAAATAGCATGTAAATCATTATGCTGTGTGTGGATTGTGTGTGTGTGTGTGTGTGTGTGTGTGTGTGTGTGTAAAGGGCTGTCTCACAGTACTTTTGCTCACCTCTTGTGTCCAGACAAGCTGAAGAGAATCGATCTTACGAGTAACGAGATCGGCCGGGTGGACGACGGCGCCTTCTACGGGCTGCCCGCTCTGCAGGAGCTGGTGGTGAGAGAGAACAGGCTCGTCCAGCTGCCCGCCCTGCCAGCCTCCATGACCCTCATCGATGCCAGTGTCAACAAACTGAGCAGCACGGGCATTCAGAAAGAGGCTTTCAAGGTAACTGAGGGAGTATATGTGTGTGTGTGTGTGTGTGTGTGTGTGTGAGTGTGTGTGTGTGTGTGTGTGTGAGAGAGAGAGAGAGAGAGAGAAGACCTTACAACAATGACCCAGCAAATAAATGAACTGTAGGTGTTCATGAATTCATGGCATTAGAAGTACACATGAGAAGATAGTGACAGAAAAGTGTGCTAGATTATACATTACATTATACAAGAAACGTCAAAGCATTTATATAATACTAAATGTTTTGATTGTTGATGTCACACATGGCAGTATATGACATACCGTATTTCAATTCATATATAGCCTCTGGCAATAGGGATCCTCCAGACCTTTGTACTGAGCAGTGCTCCTTGTTACTCTCTCACCAGGATATGGCAGGACTTCTGTACCTGTACTTGACGGACAACAACATTGACTATGTTCCTGTACCGCTGCCGGACACTCTGCGCTCATTGCACCTACAGGTACCTGTACTCCTGCCTCAATACTGCCCCCTAGTGCCCTTAGCAAGAATTGCTATCCTGCTAACCCAGATGTTAAAACTCCATGGCCCTTGGCTGCACTCTGTACATGAGTTTGTTTATTAATTGATCGATAAGTTTTGATACATATATATATATATACACCTCTGTCCAAAAGTATTAGAACGCATGCTTAAAGTTAAATATAAAATCATCTTTTGGAAATGTATCTTAATGCTTTAAATGAAATAATGAGTAACTATGCAACCTTTAAGGACATTCATTTTCTTTGTGAATGAATAATGTATTGTAAATAAATAAATGTTTTCCTTAAATACAGGGGGTCATAAGTATTGGAACGCCCATGTTAAATTCACATAGAGGATTTTTATTTTTATTTTTAAAGGCCAGTTATTTCATGGATCCAGGACACTATGCACCCTGATAAAGTCCCCTTGGCCTTTGGAATTCAAATAACCCCATGTCAACACTATACACTTAACATACTAAGAGTTTGGTATGCTTTATGTCAGTTATTAGCTGTTAGCTAATTAGCGGGTTTGAATTGCATTGAGCTCAATGAGAATGAAACCAGCTAATTAGCTAACAGCTAATAACTGACATAAAGCATGCCAAACTCTTAGTATGTTAAGGGTATAGTGTTGACATGGGGTTATTTGAATTCCAAAGGCCAAGGGGACTTTATCAGGGTGCATAGTGTCCTGGATCCATTAAATAACTGGCCTTTAAAAATAAAAATAAAAATCCTCTATGGGAATTTAACATGGGCGTTCCAATACTTATGACCCCCTGTATTTAAGGAAAACATTTATTTATTTACAATACATTATTCATTCACAAAGAAAATGAATGTCCTTAAAGGTTGCATAGTTACTCATTATTTCATTTAAAGCATTAAGATACATTTCCAAAAGATGATTTTATATTTAACTTCAAGCATGTGTTCTGATACTTTTGGACAGAGGTGTATATATATATATATATTTTTTTTTAATTATTCACAAATTGTATCCATTATTGTACACTGTATCATGCACTGCAATTGCACTGTACAATAACGCTTAATATCGGCCTAAAACCTTGTCAAAACTACGTATCTATTTACCTATATTTGCTATTTACCCCAAAACAAGATATTAATGAGTCCTTAAGAAGAGGCCTTGAGGTTGTCTTAATTTTTTTTGACTTATTTCCCCTCAGAACAACAACATCCAAATGCTGCACGAAGACACGTTCTGCAACGTGAAAGACTTACACTATATCCGGTACGCTCTGGAGGACGTGCGCCTGGATGGAAACCCCCTCAACCTCAGCAGAACCCCGCATGCCTATGTGTGTCTGCCTCGTATTCCTATTGGTGCTCTTATTTAAATTCTCACACACACACACACACACACACACACACACACACACACACACAGAGTCAGATACACACACACACACACACACACACACACACACACAAATTTGCACATGCGTTAAGACCTCTGTGTGCTCACCCAACTTTATTTCCTCACTAAAGGCTCATGCAAACTTACAAATGAATAGATGCCTTTTACTGACTTGTGCAAACACAAACACACACTCACACAAGAACACACAGGCGCGCGCGCACACACACACTTGCACACAGTAAGACACTTGAACACACAAAATTGCATACTCCGTAGATGATATTTGAATTGGTAATGATGCAAACTTTTCCTCCAACTGCCTGCCTGTTTCCATATGGATATCCTTCCTAAAGACATTAATGCAAGACACACTCACACACACTACGACCAGAAGTCACTGGTCACTGGAAAACAGACTATACGAGTTCACTTTAAAAAAAAATCACTGGGGAAATGTGACAAAGCCTTCTTAGGTGTCTATGCCACCCAATCACAAGCACAGACACACTCTCACACACACACACTTACACTCTCTCTCTCTCTCTCTCTCACACACACACAGATGCACATATGAATACATACAGTACATACACCTACACCCACACGCACACACACCCACACACATAGCAGAGGAAGTTTTATCTTGAATTTCTCAGATCTCAGATGAAAAAAACATGGGAAGAAACACAAAATCATGAACCTCTGAACATAAACTATGAATCAGTTTTATTGATCAATCAATCAATCAATCAAAAATATTTTGTTTATTGTATTTTTATTCCTGTCCAGGACTGGCTAAGATGACCAGTGGTGACATTGTTCAAATGTGTTTGTTTTGTAAAATAAAGTGATAATATTAATGTGCAGTTAATTCACACTTCCTGAAAAATGCCTAAAATCATTCAAGCTGGAGCTTAAGGATTCGTTGAAAGGAAAATTTGATTATCTAATGCAATAAAAAAATAAGCATTCTAACACAATCATTTGTTGTAAAGTCTGTACTGTAATATAAAAAATATATATTCTTTAAATAGCTTTTTTACATGAATTGCAATATTTGGTATATTACATTTCAAAGTGTTGTTTTAAAACATGCACAATAGCCTTCACATAAATATTTCATGGCTTCTGTGTGACTGAGGGGGTTTGTGGGAATGGTTTGGGGGTGAATCATAGTCTGCTATTGTGTACTTTGTATGGAAATACCACAATTGAATAAAGTTGTTTTGGTGACCTCTCCAAAACAGGGATGGCTCAACGTTTTTATTATAAATGAGCTTAAGTTAGGAGGAAGACTGATGAACTACAACTTAAGTATAACATGTCAATGCCATGTTTTTAAACATTGCTAACTGCTTAACAAAACTGTTAAATAAGCTGAGAACTTAAGAGTAACACTCACTCCACTCCATAGTACCATTAGCCTAGCTTGGTTTTAGAGTTTGTAATGTTAGCATTAGAAAAAGGAAAAGACTCTTAGATTTAGAGAATCAGAATTTCTCCAAGAGTTTCTCAAACAAGTCTAGGAACTTCTGCCTCCTCTCCAGACATTCTGGATCAAGTGTCACATGACTGATCCCATCGGACATGTTTGTTCTGCCATTCACTGCAGCAGCTGTATAGTCCCTGCTACTGACCATATTGTTGCGGCCAATCTCTAGCCTGTATCTCTCCTGTCTTGCCATCTCTTTCTCCAACACGGCCCTCTCCCGATCCACCGCAGCCCTGTCTCTCTCCACGGACGCCCTTTCTCTCTCGACGGCGGCCCGGTCTCGGTCCAAGGCGGCGAGCTCTCTCTCAAGGCCGACGTGCTCGCGCTCCAGCACCATCCTCTCTCGCTCCAGCAGCTCACGCTCCCTCTCCACCAGTGCCCGGTCGTTGTCCAGCTGCGCCCTCTCCTGCTCGATATCCCGCCTGTCGCTGCTGTCCATCTCCTGCTGCGACGCATCCCCTGCAACGCCTTCCGGTGTCCACAAGATGTCGTTGTCGTTCACCAAGAACTCGATCTCGTTCGCTCGCGGCAGCGACGTCATCGTTGCCGCGGGCTGCATTGCCACTGACTGCGTTGCCACAGGCTCCTTCCTGACGGTGCCGACGTACCGTCTAGAGCACGGCTTGTTGGGTTTGAAATCTGAGTCGCGGCTGGCCGCAACGGACATAATGGACAACTCGGGGGCGCTGTTGTCCAGCCGGCCCTCCATGGCATCGTCCATCACCGAAAACCAGCGCCAGGCACTGGGGATGACCATGATACCGGGCGGCGGGTTCTTTAGCTCCTGCACATGGACAAACTCAAGGGTGTCAAAACATTCTGCTCCTTAATATGGACACTCAACAGTGTCAGGCCATAGTGTAACATGACCGAGAGTCAATGTGCTCCTTGTGCACAAACTATCTCATCTCAACTATCTCAAGACTCATGGTTTTCTGACATCCACTTGCAAAATACATGCTTTACATGCGGACATGGCTTTGCGCTATATGGACAAAGGTGTGTGCATCGGTATTATTAAACTGTACTCTAAACTGTTTTATTGTTGTGGACTCATCTTTCAGAAGGAATAAACTATTAAAAATGGTTTCAGTAGGCTTGCTGTAGCTTTCATCACCAGACAGTAGGCATAAGTCACTAACGGCCCTTGAAGCTAGTACTTGAGAACTTTCATGAACATCACACACACACACACACACATTATGTGTGTGACACATAGGCCCATGTCTACAGAAATATACCTAAATTCACTCTATTTGTTTGGTTTTTTTTTTTTTAAATCTACTGGTTGACTATAAACCAATGTCACCTGTGCACTTCTTGTTGTGACAGAGAAAATAGCTTCAGATTGAGTACATTCCAAGTATGATTCAGGATATTCAGATGTCCTACTAAATTGCCTAGTACTAAATAATACACATAATAGACAATAATAACATTTGACGTAATACTTGAATCTATTCACCTGAGTCGGCCTCTCTGCAGGCCTATTAGTGTCCACTAACAAGGTCTCGTCACCCTTCCCAGACCATCAAGGTGACAAGTGCATGAAATAGGACAAGGCCAAAATGGTAATCTAAATCTAGATGCCGGATTGACCGGTGTCATGCTACAGCATACAGTATGATAAGAGGCCTTCTCAAGAGAAATTCCCTTACAAAACAACAACAGTTATGACACAAGAAACTGCAGTTATACTGTACACTTTCTGAAGACAAGCTTACAATGCATTGAACTACAACTACAATGTGTTTCATGCCCAAAATACTACACACCTGTCCCTCCATATGAACCGCAAGGAATTTAACGTTTTTACTAAAATGGACATGCATGTATTCCAAATGAAGGTTTCATTCTTCCGCACCTTGTATTTATTTAGAAGGTTATCCCATTTCTTCTTTGCTTGGTGAGTGGAGAGCTTTTTCTGAAGGCACATCTCCTTTAAAATCACCCTGTGAGGACAAAAAGAAAGTTCAATGGGAATACTATGAGGCTTAGTTTAGATTGTAGGCTAGCCTACATAATAAATTAGTCTACTGATAAGTTAGCCTACCTCCAAGCAAGTCTTGCTGAATGCTTCTGCCCAGTGAAAAGTTTTTTGTTAGATGCTCTTAATTTTATCAACTGGCGTGTTTCTCCATCAGACACTGAAACAATTCACAGGGGGGAAAGAATATACAACTACAATATACTTTTATTCTGGATGAAGTTATCAAATCTAGGACACTTTGTAAGTCACGCAAGGACTGTTAGTAGCCTATGCGACCTAACTAGCATACAAGACTATAAGGACTGAAGCACATGCCTGCTACGTGAAAATCCTTACTTTTGTAAGTGAATTCCGAGCCAAGTACTGGGCTTGATCTCGCCGGTGATGAGAGCTCGTTATCTGTTGGCTTAGGCGTTGATGGTGCTGAATATAGTGCGTGATCCTCCATGGCCTATGCTACCGATGTATACCACCACGATAAGGCTGCAAGGTGTAGACTTGTGATGTAGCCTAGCCTTTCGGTAGAAAAAGGCTACAGGCAGTTGGCTGAGCAGCCTTTTAAAGGGCTAACTACACGTTAGAAAGCCTCACAAGCTGATTGAATAAATGCCACGAGACGTAAGGTCATCGTGCTGTGAAGACTAATAATAAAATACCCTACTGATACGTCCTTTCCTTGTTTCAGCTATTTCAGCTATTTCACCTAGCCTACGTCCTTTCCCAGTGTATCCTAGGCTACCAGCCTTTATAACAAAATTGTCTCATTACTGCCACCTTCTGAGCTGGAGTGCGTAGGAGAGCCTGCCTATGTTGTGACAGACAATCTCCCAGGGACGAAATATTTTGTATGTGTTCACAAGAGTCAAGGTTGTAGACACACACACACACACACACACACACACACACACACACACACACACACACACACACACACACACACACACACACACACACACACACACACACACACACACACACACACACACACACACACACACACACACACACACACACACGAGCGAGAGCTATCGTGGTCAGCCAGAAACAGGCTGCTTTTGCTGCTTTAGTCTAATAATTTAAAGGCTGCCCATGGCGTGCTGTAAGAAGGGTCAGAGAACACCTTGTAGGCTATTCCTCATCAATTTAACTAGATAGATAGATAGATAGATAGATAGATAGATAGATAGATAGATAGATAGATAGATAGATAGATAGTCATGTTGGAACAGGAAGGGGCAATCTCAGAGCTAGGCTTATTCCCGTAGTTCCAGTGAAAGGAACTCTGAATGCTTTAGTATTAACCAAGATGTTTCCCAGAAGAGTTTAAGTTGTTATACTGTAGCTGCAAAGGGTGGACCAACGTCATATTAAACCCTATAGTTAAGGCAGGTGAGCAAATACTTTTGGCAATATAGGCTGCATATATGTGTGTGTGTGTGTGTGTGTGTGTGTGTGTGTGTGTGTGTGTGTGTGTGTGTGTGTGTGTGTGTGAGTGTGTGTGTGTGTGTCTGCACATGTATTATAGACTTTGATGGTGAAAATGGAATTGTAGGCCTATAGCGTTTTCATATTTAGGAGTATCAACTATCAAGAGGAAAATCTTTGAACTGTGACATTGTTTTATTACTGGTCTGCAGCTCCACACTAGTGTACATTAATACGGCACAGTGCATATCTGTATACAATGCTTTGTTAGGCTAGGGTTCAAGGTACAATATGCCATGTCCCCTTCTGAACAAAAAAAAAATATTCTCAATTACAAAAATAAATATGTTAACATGACCATAGAAATATTTTTTCCAGCTCCATCATCAACATAGAAAGCTCCACCTGGTATTATGCAACGCAGTGTGACAAAAACAAATCTGGTGGTGCTGGTGTGAAACAAAAAAGAACATGTCAGGTGCTGCTGCGCTGTTTCTTCATGTTTGCTGAATACAGCACCTTAAAAATATCTATTCAACTGCAGGAGATAAACTAGTTAGTTTGATGTTCTGTTGTGAAGTTCTACTCTCTGCATGGAAGCTTCAGGTTGGTATTCTTCTAGAATTTTTCTATCAGTTTCTCAAACAAGCTGAGGAACCGCTGCCTCCTCTCCAGCTGTTCTGCATCCAGTTCCGTGTCTTTGATGTCCTCTGGTGTGCTTGTTCCGCCGTTTGTTCCACCTGTGCTGTCTTTCTTTAATGTCTTGGCAGGTCTGTGGAGGTCGATCTTTTCTCTCTCCAGCTTTGCCCTCTCCTTCTCAAGCTGGGCCACCTTCCAGTCCAGTTGCGCCCTGTCTCTCTCCACGGACGCCCTTTCTCTCTCGAGGGTGGCCCGGTCTCGGTCCATGGCGGCCAGCTCCCTCTGGAGGCCGGCGCGCTCGCGCTCCAGCACCATCCTCTCGCGCTCCAGCACCTCTCGCTCCTTCTCCATCAGCGCCCGGTCGCTGTCCAGCTGCCCCCTCTCCTGCTCGATGTCCCGCCTGTCGCTCTCAATTTCCTGCGCTGCATCCCCCGAGATGCCGCTGCCCCACAAGTCGTAAGCATTTAACAGGAGCTCAGGTTGGCCACCAGTCGCCTCTTCATCTCCCCTTTGCCGCTTGCTGCTGGGCCGCTTGCTGGGGAGGAACTCGTCGTCGTTGCTGGTCAAGACAGACGCGATGGATAACTCCTTTGCGGTGCCCTCTAGTCTCCCCTCCATGGCGTCGTCCATCAGCGTGAACCAGCGCCATGATTCAGGTGGCACTGTGATCCCAGGCGGTGGGTTCTTCAGTTCCTGTTTACAGAGTGAAGTGTCATAATTAATCTATCACTACCAGCACATCTCATTTCTCATGTACTGCATGAGCCTTTTCTTGATTCCTTCATATACTCATCCCATTGATAAATACTGTAAGAGAATTTCAGAAAAATAGTCTGCTGAGAATAGTAGCGATCATGCATGATGTACAGGAAGTTAAAAGCCTTAGCAACTTGTTCTTACAGGCCAGCTTGATTTCAGTTCACAGTGATAATGAGGTACATTGCCCTTATGATTACTGGAACAAAGCCCAAAATGATAAATAATGTTATATTGAGGGATGCCTGTCAGTACTGGGCCCTAACTAATTCGTAACTGATTCGAACCTTTAATCAATGCTAACCTTGTATTTGTTTTTCAGGTTGTCCCATTTCTTCATTGCTTGCCAGGCTGACATCTTTCCCTGAAGACCCATCTCTTTTAAAATGGTCCTGTAATGAGAGGAATGTCACAAGGCTGACGCATTTAAAGAATACATGCAATAAGCTTTATTTCGAGTCTTCAGCAATACAAATTTGAGATAAAAAAGCAAAAATGTAGCAGTCACCTCCAAGCGAGTTTTGAGGAATTTCTCCGCCCAGTGAAAAGGGCCCTGTTTGATGCTCTTAACTTCACAAAGGTTGGCAGATCAGCCTCTGACACTAAACAGTATAGAAAAATTAAATGAATGACAGAATGAAAATAGTCATATACCCACTAGGCCTGTTTGATTAATCGATTTTAAATAGTAATCACGATTATGTATTTAGGACGATGTTAAAAAACGTGAAATCGTAGAATCGATTTTTCACTTTAGCTAACACTTATGTTTGCAAGTGTTGATTTTTGTCTCAGAGATATTTTTTTTTTTAAAGCTTTATTTATTTTACAAAAAGTTAGTTTTCCGCTTTATTCATTCATTTTTGTTTAGCCTAATCAAGGGGATGGACACAGATTAATGTGAAAGTGAGGTTTTTCCTCTTAATCCCAAAGGGATTTTTTTTTTTTTTTACTTGTTTGTTTGTTTACAAGAGGTCTACAAGAGAAGTCAGATGACAAAAGTTCAATAATCTTTCTCAATATTAATCCCTTGAGGGCATTTTTGTTTAATAAGAGCAAGGTTTGCACTTAAATCCCAATGGGGAAATGATTTGCAAAATGTTCAATAAAAACAGCATATCTGAAATAATTTCTTTGCCTTTTGTCATCTCTATGTTCAGATATGGACAACACAGTTTATGTTGTAGGCTAGTGTAGCCTACAAAGGTTGGTGCACCAATGACAGAAGATAGTATTACAAATCATCTTACACTTATACGATTCCGGGGTAGCCATAGGCCTAACTGATGCCGGTGATGGCGAGGGAGAGGAATCTGCTGCTATTGGTGTGGATGGTGCAGAATACTGTGCATGGTCCTCCATATCAGTGAAGAGTGAAAGGAAACACCTTAATAAGAAGTGTTCTTCATATGCAGGAAAGGAACCCAGGAAAGGAACCCAGGAAAGGAACCCAGGAAACGGCGCACTTCCTCTTGTCCTTGCAAGCAAGTGTTCACTTCTTTGTCAGTGAAATTAGTTTGAATATCCTCCAGACCTCCACGCGTGCTGCAGTGGGTTAAATGAACAGTTCAGTGATCCAAAAGAACGAAATTACACCATATATTTGACTGATAATTACCGCTGCGATATTTCAGCAACTTATTTCGGTGTAGCAGTGTAGCACTAGCACACCAAGGATCCTTCCTCTTCTTTCTTCTCTGTCGTCGTTGTATGTTGTGAAGTGGGAATCATTTGTACCATGAGATTATATGCTGCCACCGTCTGGTTAGGAGTGGTAGAGAAGAATTTAAATACATATTTATATTTATATAATATATATATTAAATATAGATCAACAGCTGTAGGAATGGTGAATTAAACGGTTTCTTGTTTAGGCTACAAATTAGCCAACTGCATGTATTTAATGCACAGTTTTTTCAATAACCCTCAAGTTAGTAGGCCTACATTGTTTATGTCAGTCTCTCCACTAGATGGCGCACTGTTAAAAATGACAGACAGGACCACTGCTTTTAGGTCTTGTTCGCGGGTTGTGCGCATACTAGACCAAAGTCTTTTTAAATATATAAGTGTCTCTGACTAGACGGACTGTTGTGTTAGGTCTATGGTTTTGACTCGATTGAGCAGTGTGAGGGAAGTTTCAAAATCGTTGCTGGAGTCTCGTTGCGCTTAGAATCAGTAATGGCACGGTAGCATTAGCCCACTCGTCTCGTTTTCATGCGTTTACGAAATCAATGTGTGCCGTCTAGCATTATTGAAGTGTCTCAGAATGAGTTCCTTTGCGGGTCGTATGAAGGAATACCCAACAATTTCCCTGGACCGCTTTGACAGGGAGAATCTGCATGCCAGAGCTTATTTTCTGTCACACTGTCATAAAGGTAAGTGCAAAATGTTTTCATAAAATCTTACCAGGTCCGTTTTAGTAAACTAGCTGTATTGCAATTAAATGCCTTAGACTTACCAAGGCCCGTAGTTCATTTAAACAGTTAAACAGTTAAATTGTGCTTACATACGTTAATTCAGTTTCTTAGTATGCCCCTTGAAGTTTGAACAAACTAGTGACTAGCATCGACTGGGGGGCATCACATCTTAGACCCATCAATAACGTTAGCTTTCTCTACAGATCATATGAAAGGATTAAAAGGACCCTTGTTGAAAAGAAAGCTCAAGTTCAGGTAACCTTGCTGCTTACTGTATATACATTCCTGAAGCCATAAGCCAAATTAAGTAGGCTACACTAAAAGACACTGACTTAACAGTTCTTGTATCTTTCTCAGTTTAACAGTCAATCTCTACTGTTCATTCGTGACCAAAGAACTACTGCTCAGCAATCCAAAATATGACTTCTGGCAAGATCATATTGTAAGTGCAGTTTATTTTCCCCCAGTTTAAAGTAGTGGTAGTCTAAGTTATGCATAAATGCCTTGAGAGTACAAGTTGCAATCATACCTCTGTTGTTCCAGGTTGCCCTAGAGCTGGACAGTCCAACTCACATATCACTGATTGATGAAACAACAGGAGAGGTAGGCGCCCCAAGGCAGATACTAGCCTGCTTAGGAGAGTGTCATTATGCATCTGAAACCGGTTTCAACCTTTATTGCTTTATCATCTATTTTAGTCGGAAGACGTTGTAGTCACTTTGCTGCCGGCAGGACACTGTCCAGGATCAGTTATGTGAGTATTGTGTGTGTGTGTGTGTGTGTGTGTGAGAGAGAGACAGACATAGAGAGAATGTGTGTGTGTGTGTGTGTGTGTGTGTGTGTGTGTGTGTGTGTGTGTGTGTAAGAAAGATGTGTTATCTTCCACTTTCCATAACTGTGTGTGTTTCAATGGCAGGTTTCTGTTTGAAGGGGGGCAAGGGACAGTGCTGTACACTGGTGACTTCAGACTGGCCGCAGGTGATGTAGCCAGAATGGAGTTCCTGCACTCAGGGAACAGGTATTGTGGGAACAATGCAAATGTTAAACACCTCACCTAAAGGTGCACGTATGGATATTTTTACTGTTTAACATCACTTTCTATTCTTCCTCCCACCAGACCAACGTCCCGTTTCTTCTCCTCATCCTTTCTTTATCTGTCTCTCTCTTTCTGTAACCCTTCTTTCTTGGGGTTGATTTTTTTTTACCCCAGAAACTCATGGGATTGATAAAAGATAAGGATAAACAGGTCAATATCAGATGGTTATGGCTTGATTTCCTGAGTGATTTGTTTGTTGTCCTACAGTGCATGCTAGACAGACAACGTTTTTGAACAAAAACTCTCATTGAAGTGATCAAACTGGTGAGATGTTCTACATCAGTAGATCCATCCTCCGGTTCTGCTGATTGTGATTGAGGGGTTTGGCTGCAAATTGTATTGGGCTTGTTAACTTCATAGTCACTAACTCGATACGCATTTATCCTGCCTTGCCTATGTCCATGAAGGTATTGACTTTGGTCGTAATGTATTGTTTTGCAGTCCAAAGTTGAGTGTTATTGAGCAGTGTAATTTATGTGTTCGATCGGTTGCTCAATGCTCAGGTTTAAAATAGTCTGATTTTTGGCATGGTGTTTTTAGATACAGTTCACAGTGCTGTCTTTAAGTAAATAAATCACTGGACTTTGTGGTGCTGATTGGCTGATTATGGTGTTGCTTGAAACTAATATCCTCAGTTGATCTTTAGAGAGCTTTGGTTTTTTTGGCTGATTGTGGTACTTTTTCACCTCCCCCTCCCCCTCCCCCTCCCCTTTGTGTGTGTCTCTCAGGGTCAAAGACATACAGAGTGTTTATCTGGACTCTACATTCTTTGACCCAAGGTTCTATCAGATACCCAGCAGGGTAAGTATCCTCCTGAAACATATTCACTAAGTTTGGCATGATTTGATACAGGCTACACATAAGCATAAACATAACTGCTAGAAAACATTCACTAAGAGAATGAAACCATTTCTCTGTCCATCTGCTTTCACATTAAATGAAAGACATTGAAAAGTAATCTTACTATGCTTACTGCATGTGATATGTCGTGAGGGACAAGGCTCACACAAAAACGGTTCACCACCACTGCTATGAACCCCGAGACCTGTAGCTGCAAAATATCCTTAGAACAAAAAGGTTGACGATCACTGCTATGAAGACTGAGAGCTGATACTTCAAAACGTATTCAGAACATCAAAGCACAAAGCATCTCTGTTGCTTTCTAATGTCGTTGTTGAAGCCCTGTGTGTTGGTCTTCATCAGGAGGCCTGTCTGAATGGCATTAAGGAGCTGGTGCAGGACTGGCTCACCCAGAGCCCATACCATGTGGTGTGGCTCAACTGCAAGGCAGCCTATGGGTATGAGTACCTCTTCACCAACCTGAGCGAGGAGTTTGGATGTCAGGTTAGCCAACGACACCGGACACACGTAACCATTCACTTAATTGATTGAATCATTTTGTGAAAATTCACAAAATGCATTTTCCCAATAAAATGACATAATCTATTGGCTTGCTATTTTTCAGTGTGAGTTTAAAAAAAAAAAATGTTTAATTTATAGTCCATTTGCTATGCTTTTTTGGTGCAGCTGGATTTGAAGTCACAGTACTCACAGTTGCTTTACATTTGTACCATCTTAAGCATAGTCGTCACCATTGTTTCCTGTCTTAGATCCATGTGAACAGCCTAGACATGTTCCAGAAGATGCCAGAGCTCTTGAGTCACGTGACCACAGACAGAGCGACACAAATCCATGCATGCAGGCATCCGAAGGTACAGTATGATGAACTTGTGGACTTGTTGCTGATGTCATTTCCCTCTTTAGCCATTGTTGTCTCTATGCTGGTGCTGTGTGTGCGCACTCAAAAAGATGTCTCTGTAAACAGAAACACATATTGTGGTTGGGACCGATCCCAGCCAATCAATATGGTGCCTCAGGAGCATGGAAGAGACAGATGTAATTTGATTGGCTGTTGCACTCAAATATCCAAAACATTCAGCAAACAAGCAAAACTAAAATGGCTGCCTACTTTTTGTTGTCCTGGTCAGGATGAGGAGTTCTTCAGGGCAAACCGATTGCCGTGTGGCTGCACTTCCAAAGATGGGAAGCCCCTCCGCATCATCAGCATCAAGCCGTCCACCATGTGGTTCGGAGAGAGGACCAGGAAGACCAACGTCATTGTCAGGTGACCAGCCGCTCAGGCCACCTAGTTGTAAAAAATAAACTACAGACCAAGTAGTATGGCTGAGGTCTTACCTCATCATCATCATCTCAGATCAAGTTTTTTTTTTTGTTTGTTTGTATTTGTTTGTTTTCGTGTCATATGATATTTAATTTGTTATATTGTTTTACAGAATGGGTCAAAGTTCGTACAGAGCTTGTTTCTCCTTCCACTCCTCCTACTCAGAGGTAAGTGGACTATTTCTATGCAGTTCTCTGGTTTAATACTAACATAGACAAAGAGATACGAATACCATGCCCATTCTAAGAGGAAAACAAAATGTATAGTACAATCCACTGAGTTGCTAAGCAACAGTAGATAAATTAAACCTTAAATGATAAGGTAATGTCGTTAAAATTATGTGACAACACATAATCACATTTAATCCAGGGGAAATCGATGCTAATTGCATACTGTTTGTTCAATCTGATCTGACCAACCTTCATGGCTTCCATTTGTTTTTAGTTTCTAGTTCAGGAATGCTATTCCTGTGAGTTTAAAACAAACCAGCATGTCAATCCCAGTGAGAGATGGTCACACACAAAGTCTTCAGTGCCTGTGCCTTTCCTCTGTTGAACAGATCACAGACTTCCTGTCCTATATCTGCCCAGTGAACATCTACCCAAACGTCATCCCCATGGGCCGTACCTTTGAGGAGGTTGCAGAGATGTAAGCAGGCTATCATCTGATTCTCACCAACTGTCATTCATTTAGCACGACACACGGGAGCTGTAACCACTGGCTCTGGTCCAGAGGACCTCAAGTACTGTCTGGCAAACGGAAATGTGTTGTTCTTTAAATAGATTATCTATGCCAGGTACAGACCGCTTTCCATAAAAATGTGTGCACAGTGACTAATCTGTGCCTGGGTTTTATTTCCTGCTCACCACTGAAGACTTAAGCCACTGTGCCGGGAATATTCTGGAAGGAAAGAGATTGTCTACAAGCCCCTTGGTCTCCTGAAAAGGGGCAGAGATGAGTCCACTTCAAGAGGTTAGTGACCTGTTATAAGTGCCATTTTGCTAATGAAAGCTCTCATGTGAAGTGATTGGAGTCTTAAAGATAGGTCTTAGACCAGACCTTGTGAACTCTGTAAATTAGGTTTTATTTGATTCTTCGTCTTTTTAAAAAAAAAAATCACGGGGCAGTTGATTGGGTTGTTAGGTTAATTAATCTAATGAGGTCCGGCGCTCCCATTTACGTTTTTTTTTTTTTTTTTTTTTAAATTAGATTTGAGTGGCTGTGTTTCTGCTAATCAGGATATCTGCTCAGTCTCGTTCTTTTCTCTCTTCCAGTTTCAGACAGTGACGACGAGCTGTTCGATGAGATTGCCGTGGCGCCACACAGAAAGAAGCTTCTGACCGGCGAGAAGGTGGAGCCTCACTGCAGCGAGGTGCCAACGCCCCCCGTCGGCCTGATGGACTTCCTGCCCGAGCCACGCCCCTCTGTCCACACAGCCAATTACGCAGACTGCACAGAATCTAACGACGACGATGACGACAACGAAGAAGACGATGCGAGTAATGGTGAAAAGGTCGTCCAGACCCCGAAGCAGGAAGCCGCAGGCAGTCAGTCGTCCGGCGGCGACGCATCCGTTGCTCCCCCCACCGCTTCCTCCATCCCGCCTCAGTGGGACGCCTTCTTCAAGCCGGCGTCGCTCCCGACGGACGAGAGCTCCGAGCCGGACAACAGCCAGAGCAGCCTGGCCCGCTCCAGCGAGCGCACGTGCTCGCAGTCGCCGGTGCTGTTCGCCGAGAACGACGACGACGACGACTCCTACCGCCTGTCGTCCTCGCAGTCCACCCACATCTCCGACGATGGTGTGGCGAACTTCTCCGAGATGGACACGGTCCTCATACGCCCGGAGATTAAGAAGGTGGAGCGCCAGGGCAGTCAAGAAGGCAAGGCGGCGACCAATGGAGAGTCAGGGGCCGGAGCCAACTTACCTCCAGAGGCAAGGGATGGTTTGAATGACAGTCAGAATAGCCAATCAGATGCAGGGAAGGATGCAGCAGAGCAGAAAGCCGATTCGCAGGAGTCGTCGGACTTTGAGCTGCCGGCCACGCCCGGCTCCACGGCACCCCGAGCGGAGGAGCTGAGGGAGCTGTACCAGAAGCTGGCCGCAGGCGAGGAGCTGTTCCTCAGGAGAGGCAGCAAGGGCTCCGTCTGAGGCCCAGACTGACCAGGCGGGAGGAACACCTCCCACACAGGCTGGGCTCCTCTTGTTATATTCATCCCCCCCCCCCCCCCCGTTGTTCACAAGTGATGAAATTTGCTGTTTGTAATGAAATATCAGGAGTTATCCACATGGCCCAGGGTTGAGGGATGTTTAACTGAGCTGTGGAGCTTTTCCTTAGAAAGGGCTCTGAAGTAGAAGCGACGCCCTGGGAAGCCTTCCCCAAAGCCTGTCTTTTGGTACATGTTCTCCCCTCCTTTTTACAGGGGAACAGTAGTACAAAACTGTATTACAAGTGTTTTCATTGTTCATAATTGATGAAATTTGCTGTCGTCTGATCAGCACTAGTTCAAATGAAATGCCCTTTGGATGGCGGTACACACTGTTCAAGCACTTTCTACATTCATGCTCTTAAGATTTGGGCTCAGTCCCAAACCAGGCCTTGGAAAAAAAAACTCCCACATAGACCAGGTTATTTTTAGTACCCTGGTCAATTTGGATATTCCACAAACATGCAGACTGAATAGGTTGGGTAATGGTTCAATGTGATATAACATTTTTACTCAAAATTACCAGAAATGAAATTTGTTGTTTCCTTTAAATTACATTATATACCTCTAATTTACACACTATTCAGTGTATAAAATGAAGTAAGTGTCCTTTTTGACTGCTTTGTCAAATGGTAGTACTTGATATTGGTATCTGCTGTTAGGGGTCTGTTACATTCCTGTTCTCTTGCACTTTGACTAACCTGCTACCTCCTGAAGCAGCCGTCACCACATTGCCTATATGTTGTCTTTTTTTGATAGATGACAAGTCGTTGAAATGCCACTGATGTTCTTTGCGTTTTGTTTCACTATGTGCAATAAAATGCTTCATTCAAATGTATTACAGTCTGAACTTAAGTCTGTTGTTGTCTGTGCCTGCTCCCATATTGAAATCTACGATTCTGTTCTAGCACAACCACTCAAAGCACTACACAAGGCGTTTTCAACTGACTGTGACCCAGAAACCACCAATCTGACTAAAAGCAACCTGGGGATCAGTGTTGTGGGGTGTGAGGGTAAAAAGTGAAACTACATTATTGAATGCATACTGTAGGTCAGGGACCACCTGGAATACCTGTGGACTGCAGACCACTGGTTCAAATCTCCATACATGATACTAGCCCTACCCTAAAGGACGAACACCCACTGGCAAAGACATACAGTATATAGATTTGACACGCAAGAGAAAGAACAAGTTTCTAATACTTTGGTGTCAACGTGCATCAGACGCCGCCAGTGGTTTTGCTTCGTTAAAAGTTCTACAATTTGGCATCACTTGACGTCCGTCAGACGTCGTCACGTCGCTGGTGATTGTTGGCCTTCAGACTGCAACTAAACTGATGTGAGTACAACACCAGCAACAGATAAGAGTCTGGTATGACGATCTAGCACCTGCAAAATGCCACGCTACTTCAGTTGTGTTGCACCAGTCAGAGCAACGATGCACCAGAACACGCAATGTGCATGTAACTTCAGTAACCAGTCAGAGAGGAACACCTGCTCTTACTGATACACAGAAAAAAAACAACTTAAAGATAAGCATCAACACAGAGAAGCATTGTTAGGTTATGTAAAGCGCCAAACAAAGAGAGGTCAACTGCAAGTTTCTTTTCATCATATATACACAATTTATTGAAAAAAAGACCTAAATACTGGGATTAAGATGCCAGTTAATCCAGTTGTTGTACTCTTGGATTACAGTAATCAGATGGACTTTCGTTGGGGTTTGTTATAGGGTAGCATATCTCCATGGAGACCAGATGCTCGTCATCTAATTTATGATGCAGCCGCAGCAGCTGCTATGGTAACAGCCTCAGATCGTCCACTGAGCTGCTCCGTACAGGTGACGTGTAACGAGCCGTCCCTGCAGAACACACACATTCACACAACTATCAGCTTCCGCTCATAACATTTACCGACACATTTTACTAGCACTAAACGTAACGTTGGTCGATGCTGCTCATAGCTTATGCCCTAGTCAGGTAGTAACTACACTGTTATGTTCCATGTACAATAGATGAGAAGCATGATGTTTGATAGGTTACCAAAGTTAGTGCTACCACCTTAAGGTCTGTTCCACAATGAATAATTACATTAGCCTGGCTATCATCAGAACAAACTCAATCTTTTGAGATTGAACATTAGTCTGGGGAGTTTGCGCTGGATTTCTACTGTACAAGAGGCGTGATGAATGGGCATAGTTCAAACCAACAAACCGGGTGTGTCAAGTGGATAAGCCAGTTTGTGATTGGTGCCTGCACATTTTTTACGGAAGCAAGATAGAAACATGTGGAGGATTCCAGCCTGAGCTGCAGGGTGAAATCCAATCACCGGCAGATCGGGCTGGGTTTACCCAGTCTATAATTACATTCCTCTCATCACAAAACATAATATGACGCACTGATCCATATTTAACCAGCCCTTTCAGAGCAATCAATGTGAAAATTGGATATAATGATTCTAGATAGATATAGTATGAGGAGGGTTAGGCATCCCATAAGGGTAAGAGTGAGGTAAGGTAAGACCATCAGAGGTTGTGTCTGCGCTACAACAGAGAATGTGTGCTGAGGATTGTACCTTTTCATTGTGACTTCTGTGACAATGTCGTGGTTCTCCTCCTTGGGTTCCAGATCTCGCAAAACAATCTACAGAATACATGAATATGTTTGACATGTATAACATTATTATAAAAGTGTTGGTGTTTTTGTGCAATGTGTGCACACATGCATAATGCACACCTGCGCGCGCGCGTGTGTGTGTGTGTGTGTGTGTGTGTGTGTGCGCGCGCGTGCGCGTGTGGTTTGGCCACCTGAACGAGACACCGCTGGGGCTGGCAGAGTTCTAAACATTCATGATACACAGTAACACAGTTAGCACTACTTATTCCCACACATTGCACAATTATCTATTAATTTGCATAACTAACATACGCGTATGCACCCAATGTCATTGACACTGCCTTTGTCTAGAAATCTACAATGTACAGTATATGTGCTGTATGAGTTTACATTTATGTGTGAGACTGTTTGTATGAATATGATGGACACATGGATGCATTTCTGTGTTGTGTGTGTGTGTATGCATGCATTTGTGTATGCATGCATTTGTGTGTGTGTGTGTGTGTGTGTGTTTCCCACCTTAGCGAGACATTGCTGGGCCTGGTAGAGCTCCAGACACACAGAGGTCAGGTTGCCGGGGCCCTGGAGTGTGTGCTGTCTGCGGGCGGGCAGGGGGGTCCCAGAGGGGAAGAGCACCTTAAACACCTCCTCTCCAGACTCATCCACCTCCTGACACACACACACAATAGGAGCAAAGCATAAGAATAAGAAAACTCTCCTCACACACACGCACGCACGCACGCACGCACGCACCATAGGAGCAAAGCATAAGAATAAGAAAATTCTCCTCACACACGCACACACAAATCTGATCACACATACAACCTTGTGTACATTAGATGATGAACCCTGGAGAATACAGACAGCAGAAGTTTACAATACACTTGCCCCACCACAGTGACTTGGTTAAGTGAAATTCACTCTTAAGTGGCGTATTTGTGAAAGGGTGTATACGAAATACACATACACCGTGTTGTGTGATTGTATGTGTGTGTGTGTGTGTGTTCAAAAGAAAGCGCTGCACACACCTTGACCAGGATATCTTTGGCACAGGAGTCGACGGTGATGGTGTCCTCCCCCGTGTGTGTGTGTGTGTAACAGAAAGCGCTGCACACACCTTGACCAGGATATCTTTGGCACAGGAGTCAACGGTGATGGTGTCCTCCCACGTGTGTGTGTGTGTGTGTGTGTGTAAAAGAAAGCGCTGCACACACCTTGACCAGGATGTCTTTGGCACAGGAGTCGACGGTGATGGTGTCCTCCCCCATGGGCACACTGTCCCGGCCCACCAGGATGCCGGCCTGCAGCGCGGCCCCCATGGGGATCACCTCGTCTGGGGAGATGGAGCTCAGCATCTCCACGTCCGGGAACAGGTCCTGGATCATCTGCTGCAGCCGGGGGATCTTCGCCGAGCCGCCGGACAGCACCACCTGACCAGACACACACACACACAGCTGGTAGAAAGTCTACTACTACTACTACTGTTACTGCTGCTGCCAAATACAGTTGCAGTCGCAGAAATGCCATATTTTAATGTCATCTATGCTTTATGCCATATTCATATACAGTGGGGAGAACATGTGATCATCTTTTTTTCCTGACACACAGCTTGTAGAAAGTCTACTACTACAGTAATTTCCCGCATATAAGCCGCATTGTGTATAAGCCGCAGGACAGTGTTTTAGACAAGTTAAAAGAAACAAAACCATATTAACACCATATTAACTGCCCCCCTGTATTAACCTCATAGCTGAAGAAATTTAGAAGAAATCAATGTATAAGCCACAGCTAATAGTCTGGAAATCACGGTAATACTACTACTGCTGGGGTCAAATGTAGCAAATACAGTTTCAGTCGCAGAAATGCCATATTTTGATATTTCATAATATAAGCCATATTGTAATGTCATCTATGCTACAGTATATGGCATTCTCATATATTTTGACATGTTTTTCAGGGTGATTTTCTTTTAGATTGCGACTCGATCGACAGGCTGAAAGCGGCACATATAAGAAAGAGGCACACATTTAAAAATGGATTGTCTCAATTTTACCTTGCTGACATCACTTGTGGAGAGGCCGACTTGCTCTAGGAGGCTTTTGATTGGCTGGATGCTCTTATTGAAGAGAGACGAGCATATGAGCTCAAATCGTGCCCTGTAGACAGTGAGGGCATTAACCTTTGACCTTAGACACTGCAGAAACAGCGGATACATTTGAAATAAAAAAAATATATACGTTAGATAAGATAGGAGATTGCTGACCCACCTTGACACATTGCATTCAAAGTCCATGCCATCGCAGAGAGAATCCACGAAGCAGTTGGCACTGCCCAGGGTGGAGAGGATGTGTTTGGCAACATCAGCACTGTTCATCAGCTTCATCATTGCCCTGGCATTACTGCTCACGTCCTGCTTAAAAGTCCTGAGCGCACACACACACACACACACACACACACACACACACACACACACACAGTATTAAGGAAGGTTTGACATGAACAAATGATATGAATGCGATGACATGGGATGCTATAAGAGGTTTGAAAGAGGCCAAGCCATCAGGAGCATTTGACAGAGTTCCCACTGTAAGTCAAATGTAAAATTCTATGACTTCTCCTTGACTTCCTGACAAAATACCTACTATATGAATGAACCAAAGATTTCAGTGCAGCCACGAAGCGTTCAAGACTTTTTTTTAGAGCAGAAGGTGACTAAATGGGCATTGAATGAACAAAGTTGAGCTAACCACAACTACTCAAGAAAGAAGTAAACCTAATAACCAAATTATAACCAAATACATTTGCATTAATGTATGTTGGCAAGTACATGTTAAACTGCTACAACAAAAGTCTCTGATATTCCATGACAGCCCCAAAAATTCCCTAACTATTCATATCTGCAATAGACATTCCAGAAATTCTATGACCTGTGGGAACTCTGATTTTGAGAGGGTGTTAGTAGAAAAAGAAGGGAGAGGGAGGATGAGAGGAGACACTCAAAACAAACTCAAAGAAAGAAACAGGGAGAGAGAGAGAGAAAAAAAACGAGAGAGAGAGAGAGAGAGAGAGAGAGGGGAGAGGAGTCACAGGTAGCTGAGCCTTTACGTACTTCTTGCACTCGCCAGCGAGAAACAGGGAGAGTCAGAGAGAGAGAGAGAGAAAACGAGAGGGAGGGGGGAGGAGTCACAGGTAGCCGAGCCTTTACGTACTTCTTGCACTCGTCAGCGAGTAACAGGGAGAGTCACAGAGAGAGAGAGAGAGAAAAAACGAGAGAGAGGGAGGGGAGAGGAGTCACAGGTAGCTGAGCCTCTACGTACTTCTTGCACTCGCCAGCGAGGAACTGGGCCAGTGCCTGTGTGAAGCTCTCTCCGCCGGTGCTGTGGTCAGTGTGAGTGGCCAGCACCCGGTACATGCCGCTGTTCACCTCCAGCGCAGTCACGCTCAGAGACGTCCCGCCCAGCTTGTACACCAGCACGTGGCTGCATGCGTCACCACGGGAACAGATGTGTCAACAACACGTTAATAAGTGAAGTGGAGGAGACGCACTCACACCATCGCCTTCTAATAAATCACTGGGTGCTGAATCCCACGTAAAACATAAATGAAAGAGAGAAGCGAAGGACAGCACTCTTCAGATTGTCCTTTGTTTATTCGCCTATGAACACTTCGGGCAGAGCCCTTCTTCAGTGTGTAATGGCGATGGTAAACGTTTCGAGCAGAGCCCTTCTTCAGCGTGTAATGGCGATGGTAATTGCCATTAAACGCTGAAGAAGGGCTCTGCCTGAAACGTTCGTATGCGAATAAACAAAGGAAAATCTGAAGAGTGCTGTCCTTCGCTTCTTTCTTTCAACACGTTAACAAGCACACACAGTACGCTTACGAGTAAACACTAAATAAATAGCACCAAAGAAAAATCTCCTTCATAAAATGCTTATAGAAACTATGCACATGTCTAAATCAAGGCTTGAGAAATTACCCTTTGTATCCCAATTGCCCTCTACTGTACTGAGCATTGTTTTACAATATCTACTAAATGACATAACACGAAAGTGGATTATATATTTTTTTAAAAATGACCAACTAAGGATTTTACATAGACAGTGCATCATAATATGGTCACAGCGCTGAAGTATAGTGAATGAAAGCCGACTGGGCCAGCGTCCAGCTGCTGACGATGTGTTTACCTTTTGCCGGAGGGGGAGTCCTGACCGATGCCGTAGGCCAGCACAGCCGCAGAGGGCTCATGGATCAACCGGAGCACGTTAAAGCCAGCGTCCTCGGCAGCCCGTCTACACAACAAGATGCAGCGTAACCATGAGAACAGAGAGAGAGGAGCAACGGCTACAGTTTCTCCATCCAAGAGAGATCACACGCTGATGCTGAGTCAGCTCAAAGTGGTTATGTGAGACAGGAGAGATGCAAAATCCCCATCTCAATTACCACAGAGGAGGGAAATTGCTCCTAAACGGCACATAGCGAAAGTGATGATCCTGAAACGGCCAACTATGCTTCTCTTGTCAGCCATGTGTGAGAGTTTTAGACTTTAAACAAGAGAACCAACACCAGTGTTTGTCATTCAAGGTATAACACTCTTGGGTATACACGTACCATTTAAGCAAAAAGCAAGATGTGGCAAGTAGCCAGACCAATAGATACTCTGCCTGCGCTGAAATACTGGAGCTAAGCAGTTTTGGGCTTGGTTTAGTACTGAGAGGAAAGACTAATGGTGCCTCTCATTTGTCTTTTATAGATCCTCCCTTCCTTCCTCGGTCCTCGTCCTCACTGATCTAGATAAAGAATGATAGGGTGGCAACAGTGGGATAGTCTATCCAGTGTTAGCTATAGATCAGTGGGAACAAGCCTGGAGGACCGAGCATTGAGGATCGAGGAGGGATGTTGAGAGGCACCCTAACAGGGGAGCTACACCAGACGCGTAACTGAAGCGTTCCGTTCGCGACGCGTAAAATCCATTTTAGAAGATGGGTCTATTTTTTTCGAATGTACGCGCCACTGTTGCGTCTGGTGTAGCTACTTCCATTGACTACAGTCATAATTAACTGCTGCGATCGGCTGCAACATACGCGTCGCGAACGGAACGCTTCAGTTACAGTACGCGTCTGGTGTAGCTCCCCTGTTAGACTAAGTTTCTGTGGGAAGTGGTGTTGGTGGGCAGCTTGTAGTGGTAACCTTCTCTGTGGCTAGTGCAGTAATGGGGACACTGACACTGTGCTGTAGGAAATACTGTCCTTCAGATTACACCTTAAACTGAGGTCGTAACTCACTGTGAAAAAAAGATTCAAAGCCACTTGTCGGAGTAGAGGATTTCCTGGTGTCCTGGCTAACTTCTCAACCTGACTCATTCAATTAGGCCCTTAATTAACCCCTTAATTGGCTTCTACACTTCTTTATTCAATCATTCAATCATTCATTCATTCATTCATTCATTCATTCATTCATTCAGTACTTCAGTCATTTATTCACTCTACACCTCAAGGTGGGATGAGAGAAGGCCACTGCTAGCTTTCTTTCCTAAATGTGATGATGAAAACTATAATTACATTAAAACGTTTTGACTTGCCCCTGGTATTTGGTGAGCGTTTTGGCATTCCTCCTTCAGCATAAAGCGCTGTACACATGTGAGGTGTTGTTGTTTTTCTTGTTGGTAGAACCACAGACATACAGCACATCACATACCTTAGAGCATTCTTCTGATTCTCTCCAAACTCAAAAGGCACGGTGATGACGGCATCGGCAACATCAGACCCAAGGGCAGACTGAGCCGTCTCTGAAAGAAACAAAAATAAATGAGATCTGTTGTTGCTATGGAGAGGCTTCGAGTTGGTGGCAACAATGATGCCAAACAACAAGCCTTACCTTTTATTTTCTGGAAGAGTAACTTGGCGACTTCGTCAGGTGACACAAACTTTGTTGTCTCTCCTGTGTCAATTTCATACTTGGGCAGACCACTTTTATTCACCACCTGTGTGTGAGAGAGATCAAGTAGGACTAAGACACGAGTGTGAAAGATGCAACAGATGATTTCACATCTGAGATATTTGCCACTAAACATGTCCACCAGATGACCGTCTACTTACTGGACATTTGCTGTCTTTTCTGTGAGCTTCTGCCTCAGGGTCATCAAAACTGAGGATGAAGAATATTTCAAAACCAGGCTCAAAGAAAACAGATATGTGGATCTCAAGTAATCATTCATTGCAAGACAGGTCCATCATGACACTTACCTTCTGCCCAGTATCTGCTTAACTTTTACAACAGTATTTGCAGCATTCCTTATTCTTCCCTGTTTGGCAGCTATTCCCACGATCTGAGGAAAATGATGACAGATCAGCCTAGAAAGTCCAGTTACGGTATACATGGCCCTTCATTACATGACAAGCATGATGTAACAGTATGCTACTGACACCACACCATTGCCAGACTTGGGCCTAGCATCTTATATCCCAAAGAGTGTTATTGGGATGCTGCTGTATCGTACCTGTTCCTTATCCCTGTACGCCACCACGGCGGGGGTAACTCTGTCCCCAGCATCATTTGCAACTACGTCAGCCCTGCCATCCTGAAAGGAACGAGAATTAGTAAGGACATCTGATGCCTGAACCTGAGTTGGTAGGACCTCTGATGATGAGAAGTAGCCAGTTAATTAAGCCATTGTATTATTATTTCGTTGATCACAGATAACTAACAACAATGAAATGGTAAATGGCATACAGATGATATAAATGTGTGTCTAGCCAACATATAATACGGAGATGCAGAACACATCATTCAAACCCGGCTAGCTCGTTAGCTAACTTTCACTAAAGGCACCGCAACGATAGCCTCAGAAAAGTAGCTTCTGTTAGACATATTATGCATCCCAACAGTAGTATAGGTTGTTCAACTAGAATTAAATAGATATGTTATTTCCGATTGTCATTATTTACCTTAAATATCGCTACACAAGCACATGTGTATCCAAAGTGAACCCCTATTGCAGCCATGCTTGATAAAAAAATTTACCGGGCCTTACCGGAAGCCGAATGGAAATAACCGGTCATTGTGCACCAATGAATTCTCGCTTTCTAGTTATCGGACCAATCAAAGACGACACTAAAATTAGATTGCAAGTGCAGCTGGCCAATCATACTAGTCTTGACCGTATCATTCCTCCAATGAAACGCTTTCACTTACTGCAGGCACGAAAGGCAGCGCATGGGGTACTGGGTATTGAAGTTCACTTAGATACGAAGTGACTTTAAAAAAAATACTATGCCTCTCACTAATATATTACACGTCCTGTTGGTTTTGAATGTGGTCGTCGGCCTTATCGGTGCCGACGAATGCGAAGGTGAGCGGGAGCTGCACGGTTTGCGCATGAAAGGTTTCTGCGTGTAAAAATAGCCGAGGTGGTGTGTTGGGTCGTCCTGTCTGCGTCTATTTACATGAGTTACATGAACTATGAAAGCCGGCCACTTGGCTTAGCAAAGCCGCAATGTTGTTAGATTGCCTATGGCTACAAATAAGAATTGCAGTGAAGGAGACTGTAAAATGTGACTTGAGGGGCTTAAAGTAGCCAACAATAATGTTGCCTGCAATGTTCGAATAGTTTTGGTAGAGATGTCAGATCATTCAGCAATCATCAATCAGCATTCATACCCTATCAAAATTGCATTAATGTCAAACATATGATAATTGTGAACACAATGTAGGCCTATACACTATTTGTAGAATTATAATACATCCTTGATTGTAGCCTACTGTACTGGACCTAGTTCTTGTGCCCTCTTGTAGCGCAAAATGTGTCTCTGAATACTATTTCCGCATATGTTAATTTGTTTGTTCTGTGTGTGTGTGTGTGTGTGTGTGTGTGGTTGGTTGGTTGGTTGTGTCTCTCTACAGTCTGTGTGGGTTTTCTAGGACGTCTCTATAAATCTCTCATCAGCACACATTCAGAGTTGAGCCATGCCATCGTGGAGCAAGGCCTCATTCAGACCTGTGCTGAGGCAACCGGGAAAGACAGCCGCTTGGTGAGGACACACACACACCCATTTGATTTCTCTCTCTCTCTTTCTCTCTGTCTCTCTCTCTATCACACACACACACACACACACACACACACACACACACACACACACACACACACACACACACACTCACACTCACTCCCTCTCTGTCCCCTCCTGGCAGTGCTACTACCTGGGAGCTTCCAGTGATGCTGCAGCCAGAGTGATAGGGGAAGTGGCACGCCCTCTCAGTGCCCACGTCCCGCCCCCTAAAATCTGTCAGAAGCTCCAGAAGAGAGATAGCCAGATTTGTGAACTGCAATACGGTATAATAAACACACACACACACACACACACACACACACACACACACACACACACACAGACACTACCAACATTCATTTAGCTTTTCATAATACGCTCATGGTAATTTGTTGTGATACATGTTTCACATAGATGTATGTATTGATGTGTGTGTTTGTGTGTGTGTGTGTGTGTGTGTGTGTGTTTGTGTGTGTGTGTGTTTGTTTGTGTGTGTGTTTGTGTGTGCTTGCATGCGTGTGTGTGTGTGTGTGTGTGTGTGTGTTTGTGCGTGCCTGCGTGCCTGCGTGTGTGTGTGTGTGTGTGTGTGTGTTTGTGTGTGTGAGTGTGCGCGCGTGCATGTGTGTTTGTATGTGTGTGTGTGTGTGCGCGCCTGCGTGCATCCATGCCCTCCACAGATAAAGCTGTTCTGGACTGGAGCAGGGATGCCCTCTCCAAGCTGCGCGTGTTGGAGCTCAAACGCCTGCTGGCCTCGTGGGGGGAGGAGTGCAGGGCCTGTCTGGAGAAGGGCGAGTTCATCGACCTCATCCAGCAGGTGGCGCCAAAACACAGTAGCGCCGCCCAGGGACGCTCGGCAGAGCTCTGATGGGCTCCACTGCGCAGCTCCGCGACAGGGACCGTCGCCAGCAGCTCGCTGAGCCTCACCGCGCAGCTCCGCACTGCACGGGGTGAGCTTAAAGCGCTGCTTCCCCTCCAGACTCCGAAAGCAACTGTGGAATAAAGGAAAGCAATAATTACAGTATATTTTTTCCCTCCTGCCTTGTTTCCATTTTTTTCCTTCTTTTTTTTCTCTCTCTCTCATCCTGCATGGCAGCCCAGCGTTAGACCCAACTCTTAGTGGGTGAAGCACTATTCTGGGCCACAGTCCTATCTCTTTTTTGGAGGAAGATTGGAGTGTGTATGTGTGTGTGTGAGCGAGAGAGAGAGGATGCATGTGTGCTGACAGACTCCTGTTTCCTTCGTACGCATGCTGAACAAAGCCCACCCACACACACCGAAGGATCACTGATGTTTACATCAAGCGGGTTGTCATGGTGATCCTAAATGGTTATTATGTTTCCTGCAGCTGATGAGAGAGGATTTTAAACTTCCAGTGTCATGATATGCAACCAATCAGAGAAAGAGAGGACAAACACCGGATTCCTCTATCCTCCTCCTCCTCCTCTCTCTTTCTCTCTCTTCTCTCTCTCTGTTCCCTCTCTCCTCTCTCTCTCTCTCTCTCTTGCTCACACACACTCAGTCTCCCTTTCATGCTCTCTATTTCTCACTCTCTCTTTCTATCGCTCCTCTCTTTTGCTCCTCTCTCTCTCTCCTTCGCTCTTTCTCTCTCTCTCATTCACATGCTCCCCTCTGTTTTTCCCAAGCTCTCCTATAATAGCTGTTCTGAGAGAAGGAGAGAGAGGGAGAGGGAGAGAGAGAGATAGTGAGAGAGAGATGCAGGCCTTGCCCACGCAGTCGAGTGGGAGACTGAGCTCTCTCCACTCACACTCACACACACACATACACACACACACGCGCACACACACCCATGCATTCACACACACATTACACTCGCTTTTCCCACTCACACAGACACACACACACACACATACGCACGCACACACAGCCAGTCAGTGTGTCATGCCTGCACTGAGTGGGCTGTACTGAGCATTCCTGTCATACAGTAACAGAACAGTCTTTCTGCCTCCGCGCGCACTCTCTCCCTCTCTCTCTCTCGCGCACACACACACACACACACACACACACACACCACACCACACACACGCACACATGCACGCACACACACACACGCACACACACACATACATACACATACACATATACACACAGAGGCATAGACGGATTCTCTGAGAGGAAGCTAAGATGGATGGGGAATATCTCTATGTCCAATGATCTTGTGGGGTAAGTTCTATTTCTATGATTTAGTGGAGAGAGAAAGAGAGCGGCGCTGTGTGTTTGTGTGTGTGTGTATGTGTGTGTGTGTGTTTCTGTGTGTGTCTGTGTGTGCATGTGTGTCAGAGAGAGTGTGAACCTGCATGTACTTCCCAGTTTCAGAGAGTGCAGTTATTGTGATAGCGAACCTACCGGCGTATAAATAATTGTTTGTGTGAGAATATTTTGTTTGTGTACAAGTGGACAGTTTTACGTAAAAAATATGATTTTTTAATGATGCACTGTGCAAATGATCAGAACATAGGTGGTGATTTAAACTTTTGGCTTGATTTACAGTAGTGCGCCGTAGTTAACTTCATCGCGCATTATAACTTATATAGATTATTAGTGGACACACATGCACACACATGCACACACACACAAACACACACACACACACACACACTCGACCCTGTCTCTCACCCCTATTACCTGTCGCTACCTCACTTCCTTCTGATTGCAGTCGTGACTGAAGCCGTTCTTCACAGTCCTGCCGCCTACACACTCTACTGTCACTCTCTCCCCTTCTCTCCCCCTCTTCCTCTCTTCCCTTCTCTCTCTCTCTCTCTCTCTCTCTCCCACCCCATCTATCTGTTCTGCAGCGCTCTCTTCCGCGCTCTCTCTCTCTTCTCTTTTTACTCCTGCCCCATTTTCTCTCCATCTTCCCCTCAATTTACTCCTCAGCATCCCTGAACACTCAAGTGTGTGTGTGTGTGTGTGTGTACATGACCATGTATTGGTATAGCTGATATCGCCGTGGAGGATTTTTTTTCTCTCTTTCTGTGGATGGTTGGTGTGTTCCAGATTGGCACCTTGGCCCTTTAAACGCAGGCAAAGTTTCCTACTGAACCATTTTTCTGGTTGCCATAGCAATGAGCGAGGACTTGGAGAGGTGCAGCGGTATTAGAATGCAGTGACAGCGCTTACCATGTGAATTCTCACACATCCAGAGACCAGGACCCTCTGAAGCTGTGTACACACACACACACACACACACACACACACACACACACACACACACACACACACAACATATCACAGGTTTGACTCAGGAAGTCACACATAGATTGTAGTCTGAGACGTATGGGCGGCTATTGAATTTTACTGATGTTTTATCTTAACGTGTGTGTGTGCGTGTATATTTATGTGTGTGTGTGTGATAGAGTTTGTTTTAAAGTGTTTCAGCTCTTAGTGTTATTTAGCTTAATATGTTGATGGGCTCAACTCCGACAGCATTACAAATTCATCAGGACATCTGCGTTTCAGGAAATTAAGTAAGGAGGGTGTCTGGCGGCTAGTGAGTTTGTGAATGCAAGTGTGTGTTCTTTAATTGGCTTGATAATCATACTTTGGTTTCTTGTGTATGTGTGTGTATGTGTGTGTGTGTGTGTGTGTGTGTGTGTGTGTGTGTGTGTGTGTGAGTGTCTGGTTGTGTGTGGAAGGTGAGTGT
>NC_085010.1:22175061-22180061 GCF_963854185.1 Sardina pilchardus
GCCAGCCGACGCCAAACATGAGTCTCCCGACCGGCCACGGCAACAGCACGCCCCTACCAACGGTAACCACGGAGACGACAGCATTCGGGCCTCTCCCGGGAAAAAACCTGCCACGGATCCCATGGAGGATCTCCACGGAAACGCAGCCGTCATCCGCATTGGAATCCCTGACCTGCAGCAAACAGTGAGTGCTCCTTCACACACACAGACACACACGCATGCATGCACATGCTCTGGTCCGCGCGCACACACACACACACCTACCGGCAGGCACACACACACACACACACACTCCCACACACTGAAACGTCCATGCAAGCATCAGCGCTTTCATCTCTTGCTGCCGTTCGCTGCTTGAAAAGGGAGTGCTGTTGCAGAGAAACAGGAGTGAGTGAGACTGAGAGAGAGAGCGAGGGAGAGGGAGAGAGAGTTGAGTAAGAAGAGAGAGAGAGGGATAGAGAGATAAATCACAGTGAGGGAGTGGTTGTAATTTCAAACAGGCAAAAAAGGATGAAAATCAGGAACTGAAGATGAGATTAGATTTTAAGTGGTGGACTATCTCTACCTCTTACCTCATACTGTCTATACATTCAGTGTATGGGTGTGTGTGTGTGTGTGTGTGTGTGTGTGTGTGTGTGTGTGTTTGCATGTGTGCATGAGTGGATGTGTGTGCATCTTTATTTTTTGGTGCCTGTGACTGTGGGTGTATTTATGTATGTGCATTTCTCTCTATCCCTGTGTGTGTGTGTGTGTGTGTGTGTCTGTGTGTGTGTGTGTGTGTGTGCGTGTGTGTGTGTGTGTTTGCGCTGATCTCTAGAAATGCATGCGTTTGGACCTGGAGGCGCCGGTGTGGGTGTGTAAGCAGCGCATCCTGGTGACCCTCACCCAGAGCCTGACCGACGTGCTCAACTATGGCCTCTACCTGCCCGCCTTCAACGGCCGCGCCGGAAAGTTCCTGGACGAGGAGAGGCAGCTCCGGGACTACCCCATGCCCACGGTCACCCCGGTCCCTTACCTCGAGGTACCCCTGCCCGTCACGCCGGGGCACACTTAAAGGGACACTTCACCGATTAGCGTTAAGCTTTGTATCTTTAGAAAACCAGTCATGTTTTTGGATGGTCGTGCATCATTCCCTCAGTTTGCCTTGAGATGGGAGAAAATGTTGGACTTCCTTCTTTCAATGATGTAAAAATCATCATTTTACATCATTGAAAGCAGGAAGTCCTATTCAGATTTGACCACAAGGGTAAATCCTACATTGGGTAACTTTAATGTTTGCCCTGGATATTACACACACACACACACACACACACACACACACACACACACACATAAAAACACACCTCGCATTACTCCACACACACACACACACACACGGATGCACCCAGTATGGTGCATGCAAAGTCTGCTTAGCAGATGTATATCATTGCCTCCACAACTCCCGTTGCTGGCGCTTGTGTCCAAAGGACCACTGAAACGCGGCTGTGGGCTAAGCAGCACACAGATGGATAACTGTGGGGGACAGATGGGGATGTATTCAGCTAAAGTGTCACAAGTCAACATCACAAATCTGAACTGCAAATGTTTAAGCAAGTTAATGGCCTTCAGATGGCTGGAGCCATTAGGGGCTTGACAGTTTGTACAAAGTGTGTGTGTGTGTGTGTGTGTGTGTGTGTGTGTGTGTGTACTTATTAGCATTGACGCTGGTTCTGCATGCAGCCAGGGCGGTGAGGGAGGAGGGCTCTACAGTGGCATGCGTTGCACTGGAGGCTGCTGCTGAGTGTGTAAAAGTAGGACAAGGAAACAGTCGAAGTAAAAGAATATGTGGTCCCTCCTAATTAAGTTTTAATGAGTTTGCAGAGAGGAGCTGATATTTAAATGATCATACATTATTGTATTATAAGTTGTGAAACAACAGACAGCCTTGAACAATCATAGCGTGCATCTGATGGGACTGTATGCAGAGCCAGTTCTGTATATAATGTGTTACGTGCATCGCTTTGAGATCACTCATATAGATATGTATAAGTACTGTACTGTAGGTTCTTTTAATCTTCGGATCCTCTGAACATGTGTGTGTGTGTGTGTGTGTGTGTGTGTGTGTGTGTGTGTGTGTGTTTTCAGTTCCGCTACAAGAGACGAGTGTACACACAGAGCCACGTGGATGACAAGCAGTTGGCTAAACTTCACACCAAGGTATGCCAGCTCCCCCATCCTACCCCCCAGTATTCTCACACACACACACACACACACACACACACACACACACACACATACACACACATACACACACTCATACACAGATATACAGGGTTGCCAACTCCCATGCTTTTGGCGTGAGAGCCAAACATTTTGCAAGCAATTTCCGAGTAGCAGTCGCTCCATACTTTGCTTTTTTCTCGGATGGCAGAACATCTCACACTCACATCATTACATGTTAAGCCAAGGCAGCTTTTAAAAGTTGGCTACCATGTTCACACACGGTAGGTGTAAAGACCCGGTAGCATACAGTACATCCCACCCCTCTGTTCCTCTGCTCATTCTCAATATAACTGTTTGGATAGTCTGCCTACAGAGACGTTACAGATCATTTGTGGACGTTCAAATTCAGTCTCTAAAACAGTTGTTAAATCAATTACTGAATATCATCTTAACCAAATCCAACTCCTAACGTAACCTTAAATAAAGAGCTTATTTTAACAGAGTGTGAACAAACTAATTGGTTATAATCTGAGAATCTGTAGATACTGTAGACCGTAGGAGACCATCCAAGTAAAGTATGACCATTGTATTCCTGGTAGGCCAACCTGAAGAAGTTTATGGAGGTCGTGCAGCTGAGGTGTGTTGAGAAAGTCTCCAGATTTCTGGAAAAAGGACTGGACCCAAACTTCCATGATTCAGACAGTGGAGGTAATATTTACTACTATTGCGATAATAATAATACAGCTTGGTTTGATTGATTTGGTTATGTTTTTTTTTTCAATTACAAACCCAAGTCCATTGCACTGGATGGCACCCAAACTCTCATTTGTAGTGCATAAATGATTTGAAACAGCAGCAGGACTTCAGAAATTAAAAAATAATTTGTTATGAATATTTCAGTTAAGGGTGACTGCGTGCTCCATTTAAATCAAGCAACTTTCCTCACTGTCAAGTACAACTTGTGCAGCACAAAATGTGAAAACTCCTCAGATAGGTGTGTTTGTGTGTTTGTGTGTGTGTGTGTGTGTGTGTGTGTGTGTGTGTGTGTGTGTGTGTGTGTGGGTGGAGGGGCTATCCTGTTTATTTCTATGCATGCATGTTTGAGTACATATTTACTTGGCTTGTTTTCAGTTTCTCAGCTTGCTTTAATTGTATTCATGTTGGATTAAAAGAATAAGTAGTCCTTCTAATCAAGTTTTAATGAGTCTGCAGAGGAGCACATATTTAAATAAAATAATATTATGAATACCGGTAGTATTTCTAAGCAGTGGAATAAACAGACAACCTTGTTTTCCAACTAAGGACGTTTGGCCAAATGCTTGTTGTGTGTGCGTGTGTGTGTGTGTGTGTGTGTGTGTGTGTGTGTGTGTGTGTGTGTGTGTGTGTGTGTGTCCAGAGTCTCCCCTCACCCTGGCCGCACAACTGGACTCGTGTGCAGACCTGATTAAGGTCCTGCGTAACGGAGGCGCCCACCTGGACTTCAGGACCAGAGATGGCATCACCGCGCTGCACAAGGCCGTGCAGTCCAGAAACCACGTTGCACTAACAGTGAGTAGTGACGCAGCAGGGCACAGTCTCACTCTCCCAGTCCAGAAACCACGTTGCACTAACAGTGAGTAGTAACGCAGCAGGGCACCTCACTCTCCCAGTCCAGAAACCACGTTGCACTAACAGTGAGTAGTGACACAGCAGGGCACCTCACTCTCCCAGTCCAGAAACCACGTTGCACTAACAGTGAGTAGTAACGCAGCAGGGCACCTCACTCTCCCAGTCCAGAAACCACGTTGCACTAACAGTGAGTAGTAACACAGCAGGGCACCTCACTCTCCCAGTCCAGAAACCACGTTGCACTAACAGTGAGTAGTGACGCAGCAGGGCACCTCACTCTCCCAGTCCAGAAACCACGTTGCACTAACAGTGAGTAGTGACGCAGCAGGGCACCTCACTCTCCCAGTCCAGAAACCACGTTGCACTAACAGTGAGTAGTGACGCAGCAGGGCACCTCACTCTCCCAGTCCAGAAACCACGTTGCACTAACAGTGAGTAGTAACAGAGAGGGTTAAAGCGGAGCGTAAACGTTCGATCATTTCCGCGTTCTGTCTTCGCAAAGGGGAGGGGGGCTAAATCCCCCTTTAAGCAGACCTGTTACATTCGAACTGAACTTCTACCAATCTGACAGAGATCGATATTCCACTATGAAGTCTTTGCAACACGCCTCTTTAAGCAGACAAGAACTGTTCGAATTTTGCTTCCATAGAGATGCATTACGTTGCCCTATCTTGTCAATAATTAAGGTTCTTTGGTATTAGCGCAGCAGGGCACCTCACTCTCCCAGTAACAAGCTATGGGGCAGATGTCTTCTCGTAATACGCAAATTTACTCCTTAAGCTTTCACTTCATCAGGTAAACAGCACTCATCAGTGCCCGGCAACACCCCATCTCCGCCCTCTGATGTAATGTGCGCTGGATTGCATGTCTGTAGCGCTTCTCCACTCCTCCGTACCGTGGCTGACAAGGGCAAACGCGCTGCAACTTAAGACAACCCGTGCAAATTGACAAAACACAAGCAACTTAAGAAAACGTCTTCAGCGATTTGAATACCCTGCAAATTCAGACAACATAAACATCATAGAAAACACGCTGCAAATTCAAGAAGAGCCAGTCAAACCAATTGTCTTCTGGTTGCTAGACGACGACTCTATCTCCTGAGCCACCACCACCTGAAATCAAAATGAATTTGGAGATAAAAACCAAAATCATTTGCTTATAAATGCGGCTTTACAAAAGTGGCAAACCGT
>NC_085010.1:22190061-22267561 GCF_963854185.1 Sardina pilchardus
GCAGGCTGGTCATGAAAGTTGTGTCTGTGTCTCGCAAACCAGATACTGGAGATGTAGTCCGCAAAAAAGGTGTGTGTGTGTGTGTGTGTGTGTGTGTGTGTGTGTGTGGGCGAGTTGTTTGTAGTTGTATATAACCTGTTGTTTGTGTTTGTTTGTTTGTGTGTGCGTGTTTGGTGCAAGCCACAATAAGTAGTCTTTGAGAATGTGCAGGAGCTGTGTGTGCGTGAGCATGTGTGTGTGTGTGTGTGTGTGTGTGTGTTTGTTGGAGTGCCGAACAAACAAAACATTGATGCGCCACCTATGATTATATCATTATCACGCCAATATGACCATAACACTATGGGAGCCCAGTTCCGCGAGAGTGCTACTGCGGCTCAGCTCAGAGCTAGCCAGGTCTCAATTAGAGATAAGAGATAAGGCACTGATATTCTGATATCACCGGCCTGATACATCTATCTACATTAGCAGATTTTGTTGAAAATGTCCTTGATTGAATTGCTATGTTGAAGTCTTTAAAACGTATTGTTGTTTGAATATAAGGGGAATGCAAAGGTGTAAATGTCCATTTACGTGTGTGTTTAATTGATCTGTACCCCCCCCCCCCCCCCCTTCACTCCCAGCCCCACCTCCCCCAAAGAGAGACCCCAGCACAAGCCTGACTCTGCGTTCCAAGAGCATGACGGCCGAACTGGAGGAGCTGGGTAAGAAAGACACACACACACACACACACACACACTTTCTCTCTCTCTCTCTCTTACTCTCTATCTCTCTCACACACACAAACACACACATTTCAATTATTTTTCTTGACTGACAAATACAGATTAAAACACCAACACAGTGTCCAAATACTAGTAAAAAGCTTGTTCTGGTACAAAAGACAATACTCTCATTGTGCAGTTATGAAATATATATTAAGGTTGTACAGTAGGTGTCTTCTCCAGACAGTGTCTTTTTCCTTGACAGCAGCTACAGAATAGTACTACCGTATATACCTGAATATAAGACTAGGTTTTTGTCCTAAAAATAGGCTGAAAAACGGGGGGGTCGTCTTATATTCGCCATATAGTCTAGACAAAATCACGGGAGAAAGGGAGAAAGCGGGGGAAACAGTAGAGGGTGCTAATACAATAGGCTTAATATTAGTGACAGTGTTATGAATTAACTTGATGGTGCTGAAAGCTGGCAAAGAATTTGGAGTCACGGAATATAACGTTGCGAGCACCAAAATAATGACTAAAAAATGCCCACTCATGGATAAATTAATCCAAATATTTAATGAATGGTGTTCAAATGTTTTCTTCCAATGAATTATCACTAGAATAAAGAATAAAATAAATAAGTCTGGAAAATGGGGGGTCGTCTTATATACAGGGTCGTCTTATATTCGGGTATATACGGTAATAGCTCGTTGTTTCGAGTGTCCTTGTTTTTTTCTCTGTGACAGAGAGTTTATGGTCCTAGAGCATCATACTGTACATCCAAACACACACACAATCACACAACTGCACACACACACAGAGACACAGAGACACAGAGACACACACACACACACACACACACACACATGACCCTGGGTTCCAAGGACATGACCGCCGATCTGGAGGAGCTGGGGAGAGAGAGAGGACGCCACTGTTTCTGATGACACATCCCCTCTGTCACATTGTCACTGTCACTGTTATGTCATGCCCACAGCACACGCCCACACTCTCTCCCACACAGGCCTATCTGCCCACACACACACATGCAAACATGCGCACACACACACACACACACACACACACACACACACACACACACACACACTCATACACACACACACACACATACACATGCACACACACACTCATACACGCACACACACACTCATACACGCACACACACTCACACACGCACACACGCACTCATACACGCACACACACACACACACACACACACACACACACACACACACACACAAACATACGCACAGCCTCGCATACATTACTATGAGCATA
Source organism: Sardina pilchardus (assembly GCF_963854185.1). Classification (NCBI taxonomy): domain Eukaryota; kingdom Metazoa; phylum Chordata; class Actinopteri; order Clupeiformes; family Clupeidae; genus Sardina; species Sardina pilchardus. The sequence continues at coordinate 22,192,059 of NC_085010.1, forward strand.
TTCAGACAGATTTGTCCCTGGTTCTCACCCACAAGCATCCATGCGGAGGCGAAGAGGGGGTGAGTGCTAATGACATCATCATCATGGGACGGATGACATCATTGTATCATATCACCCCAGTCTCTGGAGTGCCTAGTGACTTTGAACATATAATTTGGTTTGGGTCGGTGGATGTTGGTTTGTAGTGGTGGATGACTTATCCTTATGGTTAAAAGCCTTGTGTGGTATTGAATATGTATGTGTACTGTATGTGTATGTGAAGTGATTTTGTGCTTATTATGTCAATGTGGTGCAGTTGTTTTATGTGTGGCAGTGTCATTGTGCATTTTGTGTATCATTTCTGTGTTTGTTGTTTAAGATGTAATTCAGCATTTATGTGGAGCTTTGTTTTAAAGTGAACGTCACATTGCGTTTTTGTGTTCTGATTATCGTCTGTAAGGGCTGTTCTGAATATTTGGATATGAATGTCTGTTTGTTTGGTGAATGATAACGTTGCATTGAACTTTAGGTGTGGACTGTGGACTGTCATTATTGAATTTGCACTAATATGAGTTGACACAGTTGTGTACATTCAAACAGAGTATGCGGTGAGAAGAGCTGAATTTGTCCTATATGCTTTTGGAGCTTCTATGAGCATGTCCAAGAATGGTGTGATGTAATGTTCAGTGTTTCTCTATGTCTATGTGTGTGTCAGTAATCACCCCAATGGTTAACGTGTGATATTCACTAGAAGAAGTGTGACACATACAGATAGAAATATCCACAGGTTTGATATGCTTATGGAACGACTGCCTGGTATCAGCATGTCTGGTATGAGTATTGTGAGTGTGTGTGTGTCAGTGTTTGATGGATTGTCACCTGTGTGTATTTCCGTCTGTTAAGTGTATGTGTTTGATAGAAATGTGTGTTTATGGCTGTTTAATGTGTGTATTGATGTTTTGTGTGTGTGTGTGTATGCGTGTGTGTTAGAGAGTGAGTGAAAGAGAGAGAAAGAGAACGAGAGTTAAGTGTATGCCTGTGAATGTGTCAAGTCAAGCCAATTTGTGAGAGTGTTAAATGAGTGTGTGTGTGTGAGAGAGAGAGAGAGAGAGAGAGAGAGAGAGAGAGTGAGAGAGAGAGGGTGTGTGTGTGTTAACTGTGTGTGTGTGAGAGAGTGCTAAGTGTGTGTGTGTGAGAGAGTGTGTTAATTGTGTGTGTGAGAGTGTGTGTGTTAAGTGTGTGTGAGAGAGAGTGCTAAGTGTGTGTGTGAGAGAGAGTGTGTTAATTGTGTGTGAGAGTGTGTGTGTGTTAAGTGTGTGTGTGAGGGAGTGTGCTAAATATGCGTGTTGTTCCTGCAGAGAAGCTGGATGAGATGCTGAGCAGCAGTAAGGAGCCGGTGGTGGTGATGAGGCCACGCCCCACGGAGGCGGACTCTCGCGCTGCCACCGTCAAGCAGAGACCAATCAGCCGGAGAATCACACAGGCAGAGATTAGTGTAAGACACACACACACACACACACACACACACACACACACACACACACCACTACATGCACATACACGACACACACACACACACATGCATACGCACAGTGCATAGATATGCACACACACTGTCACACACTGACACACACAGATACGCACAGATATGCACACACACACACACACACACACACACACACACACACATTCAAGCAAAGTGTTGGAGTTTTTGTACTCAAAGGGAAACTAGTGCAATCATAATCACTCAGGCATATGCTCTCTCTCTCTCTCTCTCTCTCTCTCTCACACACACACACACACACACACACACACACACGCATACACACACACACACACACACACACACCCATACCCCCCCCCCCTCCACACACACACACACACACACACACACACACAGAAGGAGTTCTGTGAAGGAGGGCTTACTGAATATTGCATGTATGTTCTGTCCCTTGTGCTGTTTGAATAGAATCTCCTGGAGAGGCAAGGAATGTCTCCATCTTCTGGGATGCAGCTGGGATTGGATAAGAGTCACATGCAGCTGCCGAGAGGAATGTCCAGAACAAAATCCTTCGGTAAACACACTCACTCACACACACACACTCATGAATTCCTTATTTGAACCCACAAATCGCATTTCTCACCGAGGAGAGTCAAACATCTCTTGAGGTGACAGCTCTTAACACTGGCGGCTACAGAAATCAGAGCCTGTGCCACACAGCAAGGCTGCCTATTACAGCTGAGCAGAGTAGTGCCAGCGGTTTGGATTTTCTCCTTGATAGACCTGTCAGTTGTAACCCACTTAGAGTGAGTTTGTGAATTATGTCCCATGCTGCCAAATATCAATATTACCAACTGACATGCACTGGCTAGCTCACTGATCACTGCAAGTATGGGCTGATACATTTTGTGATAGAAGGCTATACCCATATAGGTCAATAAATAATTGGGATGATTGTAACTGTAATACTCATAAGGTAAATCTCCTTAAAGGTGACATAGAATGGAAACCATTTTTGTGTTGGTTTTGATGAATTAGGAGAGGTTGTGCATAACCAAAGAGCTATCATGAACGTGAGGCATGGTTGTGCCCTCTTGCATATGAAAATCTTGAACTTAGAAATAGCCACTAAAAAATGGGCGAATTACTACAAAGCCCACTTGTGATGTCAAATATCGCAAAGCCATTGAAGTTCAATTGGAGTTGCCAAAGAGGGTGCCATTTAGTCAAAAGGACCATTTCAATACCCAGCCTAAATACAAGGTTTTAATTGGGCTTGTAGTTTATTTTTCATAAATCAAAGTTGAATACTATTTTAACATCAGAGAACACAGTGCAATACTCGATTCATCCATTCTATGTCCTCTTTAATCATACATGCCATGAGTCTCCATCCAGAGATCTGTGATCATTGTGATGTATCTCCAGAGTAATGACTGTCATGAATCTCAATGCTGTGACATGCGTGTTACATGCAGAGATGTTTCACACAGGTGCCCCCGAGGACGACCGAATCTCCGCTCTGATTGGAGAACACCGGTTTCCACGGAGCTCTTCCATGACGGACAGCTTCCACCACATTCCGCCCCCGCCTCAGACGGCGCCCCCTCCGCCCCCGACTTCCTACTACATGGACTCCGGTCCGCCTCCGGCCTTCCTCCCCCCGCCCCCTCCGTCGCGGGCGTCCAATCAGTCGCGCTCGAGCTTCCGCCCGGGCGCGGAGCCCAAGCTGCACGGGCCCGTGACGACGGAGCGGCAGCGGAAAGCGCGTTCGATGATCATCCTGCAGGACACGGCGCACCTGCCCGTGGAGCCCACCGCCATCTCGCGTCCGGCGACGCCCACCTCGGGTCACTCCGGGCAGCCGCTGCAGGAGCGCGGCAGGCGGCGGACGTCCGGCGTGGAGAACCCCTACGCCAACGTGGGCCGCCTGAGCACCCTGTACACGCCGGCCAAGCCGCAGCGCCGCAAGAGCCCGCTGGTCAAGCAGGGCCAGGTGGAGGAGGCCGGCGTCGGAGGAGGGATCGTCCCGCTGATCCGCGAGCCGTCTCCCGTCGGGACGCTGCCGCGCATCCCGCACAGCAGCCGGGCCGAGCAGTTCCAGCAGCAGGTGCTGTCGGAGCGCGCCCGCATCACGCCGCCCGGGGCCCGGCGCCGGCCCAGCGTCTTCCTGTCGGTGGAAGGGGGCGCCACCGAGCCGCAGACGGTGCTGCTGTCGCAGTCGCACTCCATGGACGAGCTGGCCGAGCTGCCGCCGCCCGCTCCGATGCTCTCGCCGGGGCCCCCGCCGGGGGGGTCCACCTTCATCCACCCGCTGACCGGCCGGCCGCTGGACCCGTCGTCGCCGCTGGCGTTGGCGCTGGCCGCGAGGGAGCGCGCGCTGAGCGGCCGGACCACGCCCACCACGCCGTCCCCGTCGCCGACGCCCAGCCAGGGCCGGGGCTCGGAGCGTCCCGAGACGGAGGGAGGGGCGACCACGCCGACGGCGGTCGAGGCCACGCCGCCGCCGTCCTGGAGGGACGAGCCGATCAGCATCATCGAGACGCCGCCGCCCAGCGAGATGGTCGTCGTCGTCGGCAGCGGCGGCAGCCCCGCGTCAGGAAGGAGCCCGGAGACCACGCCGGCCCCGTCCAGCCTGACGGACACCGAGCACAGCCCGACCTCGACCGCGGTCCCCCGCGTGCCCTCGCCGGCGCCGCCGCTGGCCATCCTGTCCGGCCGCAGCATGACCATGAGCTCGGAGGAGGAGGCCGAGCCGTACACGGTCACGCTCCCGCCGGCGCTGCTGTCGTCCAGCGACGAGGAGACGCGCGAGGAGCTGCGCAAGATCGGCCTGGTGCCGCCGCCCGAGCCCTTCGCCAACGGCCTGCTGGCCAAAGAGGCGCCCATCAAGGCCACGCTGGCGCTCGTCAGCGCTTCCGGCCCGCGGCCCGTACCGGCATCCGCCGCCGCCGCCGCTAGCGGCACCTCGACCTCTTCCGCGTCCGCCTCGGGGGGCAAGTGCGACTCGGTGGCCACGGACTCGGGCGTGGAGGACCCGCACCTGGAGACGACCAGCACGGTGTCGACGGTCTCCAGCATGTCCACGCTGTCGTCGGAGAGCGCCGACTCGGCGCACGCCAAGCCCAAGTGCGTGGTGGGCCGCGGGCGCCCGGCCGCTCTCATGCGCGACCCGCTGCTCAAGCAGTCGTCCGACAGCGAGCTGCTGCCCCAGGTGCAGGGCGGCACGGGCACCCCCGGCCGGCCCCGGTACCTCTTCCAGCGCCGCTCCAAGCTCTGGGGGGAGGTGGAGCCGCGCGGCCTCGGATCTTCCGCCGAGCAGCAGGAGAGGGGAGGAGGAGGAGGAGGGGCAGGAGGTGGCGCGGGTGGAGGAGGAGGCGCGGGGGGAGCGAACGAGGGCCGGCCGGCGGCCATGGGCGCCGAGCTCCTGAGCAAGGACTCGCACTCGCTCGGGGAGGAGCCCATCGTCGGGGCCGCGCTCGACCCTGGCAGGAGGTCGCCCGTCGGAGGGGCGAGGTGAGCGACGACGAAAACAGCTATCGCTAAAAAAACCACGCCTGCTGTTAAAACACACTGCATTGTTTTTTTTTTTGTTTGTTTTTTAAAAAAGCACACTCCTGCTCTTAAACACACTGCATAGTTTTTTTTTAAAAAAAAGCACACGCCTCATACATTGCCACCTGACAAAATGATACCATGGGTGGATAACGAACCCTCATACACACACGTCCAAGGCTAACACACCAATTTTGTTGTAGCGTTCCTGAGTTCTCCTCAGAGCTGCACGTCTTCTGGTTAACGTGTGGTTTTCTTTGTCCCTCTCTGTCTTCTTGCAGATGTGAGGAGGAGGGCGGAGAGAGTAAATCGTAGGTTTTTAGCTGTGGGTAAACTCCAGGTTCTTTATCCAGCTTAGGTCCTAAAACCACTAAAACAAAAAATGCCAATAATAACCACTAAGCTTATTTACCAAGCATGAGTAAACATAACCAAAACACCAAGAGTGGGCATTAACCTGTTCCTTCTCTGTGACTCTTAAGCAATTTCACAATTTCACTCTCCCTCACTGACATCTGCATGAAAAAAACAAGCCAATGTCTCACCTCTAAAACACCCCAACACCTGGTAATGTCTGACTTACAAACACCAACTATGGCAGCAAATCAGAGTCTGAATGTCTGAAGACTTTCAAAAATGCTTTTCAATCGGCTTCTGTAAACCGGTTGCCTTAAGAGGACCCCCTGTAATATGTCCATGCGTGTGTAAACGCTGCCGTTGGTTTGTCTCTGTAAGCAGGCAAAGCTGCCTTTGGGGTGTATGTGTGTGTGTGTGTGTGTGTGTGTGTGTGTGTGTGTGTGTGTGTCATCTGCCGTCTTTTCTCTGAAAAGCTTTACAGGGTTTTAAGTATGCCACTGCAGTATGTTAATGGGGCTATGTGAAGACGTGGAGCGTCTTTAAATACCCTGCTCGCTTTGCATCTTCTCATTGTGCAACGTAAACTAAGTCCTCCGTATTCTCAGTCGGTTGTAGAAATGAAATCATGCACACTACATACGCACACACACACACACACACACATTCAACAACATCAACAACACATGTAGACACACAGTACTCTGGATTCAAGCTAACGTTTCTTATTTTAGAAACAATTTCAATGTAAAGATCAGAGGTACAATTATTTTTAGACGCCCTGTACTTGTGGTCTCCATTGCCCCCTCCTTGTTTCGTATTCTTTTTCTCCCTTAAGCTAATTCACATGGACACAGCCACATGATCAGCATTCTCAAAAAGACCCTGACAAATGTTGTTGCTTTGAGTTAAGTTATAACAATGATATTACACATTAACTTGTCACTACACATTCACATACAGTGATTTTTTAAGAAAATGACTCGACTGGGAAATGTAGAATTTGCTCATAATTTTTAGTGTACACCAACCTATATATTTCATATGATATTAGATATTCGTATGAAATCCACATATTAACACATAGGTTGTAACCTAGTGCATAATGTATCACCACTTACACTCACTCTCCTAGTTTTCCTTCTGTCTCCCTCTGCCCGTCGCGTCTTAAAGGAGCAGTGCTTTATTACGATCTGCACAGGTCTCCAGCCAGTCAACACAATGCTTTTGGAATATGATCAACCTTATGCCAGAATCAAGGACTGCGCCTTTAATTGCCCCTGTTGCCTTGAGTCTGGTCATAATCCCTCTACAGCCTAATCTCTCCTCTTCTTCAGGTTGTTCAGCAGCCTGGGCGAGCTGCACACCATCTCCCAGCGCAGTTACGGCACCACCTTCACCATCCGCCCAGGCACCCGTTACCCGGTGACGCGCCGCACGCCCAGCCCCGGCGCTACGCCCGACCGCGGCGGCGACTCGCCGCTGGGCCCCGTGCGCAGCACCTTCGGCAGCGGCGGAGGCGGCGGCGGCAGCAGCAGCAGCCCCCACCTGCCGCACCACCACCACCACCACCACACCATCCTCAAGTCGTCCAGCCTCAGTCTGCCCACGGAGCCCAAGGAGGTGCGCTTCGTCATGCGGAGCGCCAGCGCTCGCGCCCGCAGCCGCTCGCCCTCGCCGTCGCCCTGCGCCTCGCCGTGCCCGTCGCCCGTGCTGGGCGGGCCGCTCATGGCGCTGCGGCCCTTCCGCCAGCGCCCGCTGGCGCTCTGGAACAAGTACGACGTGGGCGACTGGCTGGAGAGCGTCGGCCTCGGTGAGCACCGCCAGCGCTTCCTGGAGCACGAGATCGAGGGCGCGCACCTGCCCGCGCTCACCAAGGACGACCTGGCCGAGCTGGGGGTGACGCGCGTTGGCCACCGCATGAACATCGAGCGCGCGCTCAAGCAGCTGCTGGACACTTGAAGGTGCCCACCTCAAGATGGCCGCTCACTCTCCAGGCCGCCGCGCAAAAATGTTCCTCTCCGTACAGACGTAGAATTTACACTGGAGTTTGGCACAGAATAGTTGAACCTGCACAACCCCCCTTCCAATCCAAACACAGCCATCGACAATCTACACTACCCCCCCCCCCACACACACACACACACACATACACACACATACACACACAAACAACAACTGGATCAATATCCAGGATTTATCTACAACTTTAATTTATACAACAATATAGCAGACCTATCCATACCCCTCACACTTTCCCCCAATGCCATGCAAAAAAACCCCACTAATATTCAACATCTATATAAGGCATTCTTAGTACCCCAAGACAAAATAGCCACTTTAACATCCTTACCTTCAAAATGTTTTTTTTTTTAGTCACAGAATCAGCATAGTATCTAACCTCTAACTAGTCCCAACATTTTGGTATATCACCTTTTACCCTTACCAGGTAGTCCCAGTCCAATATTTTGCTGTGGTGGTACAGTATACTGGGTCATAACAGACTGGGCCTGGGTTGCTGTGGTTGATGTTAAGTGAAAATTAATGTTCAACATCTATGGTTAAAGGAGATTGCCTTTGGAGAGCTTTCTGCTCTCTACCTTTTTAAGCAACCTTTGAACAGATTCTGCCTCCATCTAGATTTAATAAAATGAAAGTATTTTCAGCTAACTTTTATATGTATGAATTAAAACAGGCTATATATTTAAGATGGAACGAATTGTATTGCGTATGAATGCAACTTGAAGTTTAACTTCACAGTTTAACCTTATATTGTGTCTTTAAAAAGTTTGTGGTAGAGTTAATTTGGTCAGATTTACAGCTATTTTACCTTTGAAGCAAAGTCCCTTATCACAATTATTGCTTTCTATTAATCTGTGCTTTGATTAATATGATGTTCCCAATATATTTATTATTTTATTCTCTTTACAAAGTCAAAAATGTTGTTGGACGAAGGCGTTTGAGACGTTAGTAAATGTGGCAGATGTCTGTAAATATGTTATTTTCTTTCTTTCCTTCTTTCTTTGTTTTCAACTTAAACAGAAGCAATGAAAATGTGTGTTATTTACATGCTGACTATGGTTGCTCCGAGGGCTGTGATGTTTGCTCACCTCTGTGAATGACTTACAAAGATCAGGTGCTATGTTACAAAGCCATCTGCACACACACACGCACACACACACGCACGCACACACGCGCACACACACAGACACAGACACGGACACACAGACACAGACACACACACACACACAGAGACACAGACACACACACACACACGCACTCACACAGACACGGACACACAGACACAGACACACACACACACACAGAGACACAGACACACACACACACACACACACACACACACACACACACACACACACACACACACACACACAGAGTATATCCAGTAACACAATTAGTCAGTATATAAAATGTGCATGCATACACAAGTGCTTAATCTCATGTCTATAGTATACAAAACAATGCACGCTAATACAGGACACATGCACAGGCAAAACATCAGGATAGCATTGCCATCCTAAATGTCAGTATATTATTTGACACACAGATATACTCATATTCACATCCCCAAAAATTGCACAAGTACCTCACACACACACACACACACACACACACACACACACACACACACACACATATGTGCACAGTACATCTACACATACACGCTGGCACTTACACACACATTCGCCTACAAACACACACACACACACACACACACACACACACACACACACACACACACACACAGGCTTGAAGTGGCCGACAATCTTATCCATGCAGCATGTGAATAGTGAATTGTGTCTGCAGTGTGTGATTGCACTGTTCTGGCAAGTGACAATGGACAGCATCCGCCACATTCATATACAAAAATGGAAGACGTCTCCCAAAAAAAAAAAAAGGACTAGACCTTTTTGGTTATTGTTGGACTCAAGATCAAATTGTTGGCCGATATCTAGCCTTCTCTATACGGAAAAAACATGTACCAAATATTACAACTGGCGTCACGTGTGTGTCTTTAAAAAACTTTCTTCAGTTCTCAGGCTGTGTGAAGTGGATAAGGAGCTCTAGCGCCCTCGCCTGGACATAACGAGGGAGTTTTCTCCTTTCTCGTTTTTGTACAGACAGAATGCCATTCAATCCAACCATTTTTTCTAACATGGAAATCAATAGGACCTTGTTGGAATTCAATGGACATTTGTATTCGTAAACCAGTGGTATTAGCACCCTAATTTTGTGGACATTATACAGAACGAAAACAGGGTTTTATCAGTCATAGCCTTTTCAAGTTGAAATTATAACTGTTCAATATTTTGAGCCCTGACAAAATAGAATTTCTTCATTCTGAACCTTTACATGCTCTCCTTATTACCATGGAAATGCTCACACAACAGTCACTGAGTTCAAAGCGGTTAGAGGGTGGCCTTTACTAGCCTGGCCTAGAAGGCTACTGGTTTCAAATGAAACCTGAGGCGAAAGATGGGTGACAGTCGATATTTGAAGAGATCTACAGTAGTAGACCTGCAAAATAGACCTGCGAGTTTCAAGAAAAGTTGACTATGACTTCTCTATATCATCCAAAAATGAGGCAACATTCTGTCCGTTTTGTGCAAGGCCAACAAATCTAATACATTATCATGAAACATGTACATGAGTAGGCCTAGTCTACTAGAGAGAGAGAGAGAGAGAGAGAGAGAGAGAAAAGCTGCATCACTTTGAACTGAAGACAACAGCCTGAAGAAACAGTGATTCAGCCTTGATGCTACAGTTATGGAAAACTATAGCTTCAAGGAAGCGTTTCTGCAAGACTGAAAGTTAGCTGTTATACTGTACTGTACTGCAGTTTGCGAATGTCATCTGTCCAGAAATGTTATTTAGAAAGTTAGCATCGGCTAATAATGTTGCACAGGTAGGCTAATCCCTAAAGCTAGAGTTCATTCCTTCACTTGCTAAAATCTAACAGGCTAATATTAAAAGCCAATGTGCAACTCTCAGGGGTTTTAATAACTGCTTTGAGGCAACAAAGGATCTTTCCATCATCTGCTATTGCACTATCCTCTAAGAAGACCTGGGAAGTGATTGGATAGGTAGGTTGGGGTAGGCCTAGTTCGGCTAGATCACACTGAAATTGTGACTCTTAATTGAGGCTGTCCACTGCGACAGTGTTGGATCATAAGTGTCAATGAATGATGACTTTTACACGCTTGTTTGGTAACATTGCAAGACTTGGTCTGTGTACAATGGCCTACAACTGTACTGCGTCCTTTAACTTTGTGCATGGGAAACATTTCCAACTCTGGCATCGTAATGGGCGTAGACTTCGCATTAACTTTGAAATCATTGGCCCAGCCTAACCATCACATTGATCAATGATTCCTAACTTCACCTTTACAAACGGCATTGGTAATCAGGAAACAGTGTAGCCTATTTATGGTTATGGTTGCTTAGCAGACCTATCTTTGCTGTAGCCTACACAGAGTCTACACATTCCTCTGATAGTATTTTTGATGTTTATATATACTCTAATGAATTTGTTGGAAACAACACAAACTGTGAGATGTGTTAAAAAAACAACAACAACAAGTTGTGCTATTTTCAACACATATTGTGAAACAAATAACAAAAACAACATGTTGGAAGCAGCACAAACTGTGTTGTCCCTATTTGGACACAATTTGTGTTGTTTTCAACACATTTGTTTTAAGAGTGTAGTTGTTAGTACCTTTTCCCACATGGCACTTTTGATTTCAAAGCATAAGCATCACCCCTACTCCCTGATTGACCCGTCACCCTTTGTGCCCAAGGGAGACTTTAGCGTATTGTTGTGTACCTGTCTAGCCTGTGAAATAAAATGGAGATTCTAGGGGGGCATGGTCAAGATAGGCTAAGGCCCTCTACGAAAAATAACTATTGGAATCCTATAGTGTCCTAAGAATAGGCAAGTAGCATTTTGGAATAAGGTATATAAGCCCTATGAGACTGTACAGTAGGACCAAGAGGGTAAGGATATTATAGAGATATAGACGTTATAGATGTTACAGAACATCACAAGTATTATACACTACCATAACTATCAATCTAATATTACTAGTTATTTTAACCAAGTAAGTGTGACAGGGTTGGCAGCTTAAAAAAAAATTATGGTTATGGTCAGAGAGGGTTAAAGCGGAGCCAGTAATGAAGGATCTTTGTTATGGTTATTGTATTTAGCAGATGCTTTAATATAAGCAGCAATGAGGGGGTCAAGTAGACAGGCTGGAGTTGGAGTTAAGTATGTAAGAAAGTGATTATATCGACAGAGAATGGCATTAGATAGTGATATTATATGGTATAATACCCCAAACTCAATTAATTAACAAAACGTAGAAACACAATGCAGCTTTACTGCTTGGCTTCCGGTAAGAGAAGGTAGAAACATTATGGTGCATTCACAACTGATTGGTCCCCAGTAAAAAGATGATAAGAATCGCAAAATGTAGAAAAACAATTTATTGCCTATGCAGTAGTTTGCTTGGCCCCCACTAAAGGTGTTAAGACAGGGATAGCCAAACTATGGCCTGTGGGCCAGGTCAGGCCTGTTGCGCACTTTAATCCATAGGCATCAAATTAACAGTACAGTGCATTTGCATGCATTTGCATGCACTGTAATAATATCTATAGTTTAATACTGTGCCTTTCAGGTACCCAATGTTCCTGGACAAAAGAAGGGTGCAAGATGGGGGCAAAAAGGCCTCAGGGACAGTGTTGCCAGATTGGGTTGAGTGATTTCCGCACAATCACGTTCAAAAACCCGCCCTCTTCAGCAAAAAAAAACGGCACAACAATGATTTTGTCATAGAGAACCATTTAACTAAACATTTTATTTGCCCGCCTAAAGCTTATTTTATCCCGCCCCACAAAAGAAGCCCAATTGGGCAGGCACCCGCCCAATCTGGCAACACTGCTCAGGGAGTGTGCTTTAAGGAGCTTTTTGAACATGTCCAGAGAGGGGTCACTACGGATGTCATGCATTTTTAAAACACAATTACAGCATTCTAGTCAGTTCCACATAAATACGTGCAGTATTTGTTAGATTCTTTTAAACATCAACCTGCCAGGGACTGCAGATGGAAATTAGTCTGTGACTAAATCTGGTGCATTTACATGTTCTATAAGGACATGTTGATTAATGTATATTGTCACTTTCTTAAATAAATAAAACATAAACATAAACATATGCTGACCCACACACCATGACGAAATCAAAAGTCAAAGTAGCAAGTTGTAAAATGATATGGAGTGATTTTGATGTGATTAATCATAATGAAACTCTCCCTCTGCGCTTTTATCTTACTAAAGCAAGCAGTAAAATTCCAACGGGGCAAAAATAATGAACTCCATGCTGATGACTCAATGCAGGTAAATTAATGTGTTGTTGATGGAGGGAATCAAGAGACTCCATGGGACAGCAAAAGGCGTTTTTATTTTTACTTTATATGTAATTTATGATTTTTTTTGTTTTTTTTTTAAATAAATACAAGGAAAAAAATAATGACAATATCATATTTTTTTGAGATTCACCTGCAAGGAGCATGACTAAATGACAGACACACATTAACCAGCCTTAAAGGAGATCCCCGGACAATTTTAACATGGAGCTCAGTTGTTAAGTTCACAGAATACTGTCGGTCGGGAAAAAAATATGAAAGAAATCGGTGCTGTCTGATGCAAATGAGCTGGCTAGCAGCTAAAGCAGCCAAAGGGGCCTACAAGCTGTGCTATGAAGCCATTATATGAGGGCAGATCAAATCCCAAATTTGCCAATGTTTGCAGGCTTTGCCCAACCCTGACACAAGGAGACTTAACAGGGAATTGACTGGTACCCTGAAAACCATGACATTATCTTAGTACCCAAGGTAACTTTTTAAATGTTTTTCATGAGCTGTCCTGATGATTTATGCAAGCTAACAAGTAGGCCTATTTTGGTAATTGACCAAGGATCCCCTGCTGAAGATTTTTCTAATATATATAGTTATTATATTATTCCCTACATAAGAATCTCTGTAAGTGTCAGAGCAACATTTTCCATAAAATGCTTTAGGCTACTATAGGGACCTAATTGCAAAAACGTAATATTTAAAAACTAGAAAAGCACTTAGAGAGCATAGGCCTCCGCCTCCTGGATCCAGATGGTGATATGTATCACTCCCTTTAATCGTTTCTTCCTTGGGTCATTTCAGACCTTTCCTGAAAATGTCATCGAAATCCATCCATAACTTTTTGAGTTATCTTGCGAACAAACAAAGAAACAAACAAAGCCCGATGAAAACATACCCTCCTTGGTGGAGTTAACATCAATTTATATTATGCATAATGTAAATAAAATTATGTTATACACACTTTCAGTTCATTGGCCAAAATAGGACAATAAAAAAGAAGGACCACTCAAACGACTTTACAAATTCTGAGGGCCTTAGTCTTTTTTCAACTAAAAAAACCTGATAGACACCAGTAGGCCTACTCAGTGCCACATAATTATCCGTGTTTGTTTGATAGTACTGGCCCACACATGATGACGGAATCAAAAGTAAACGTGGCCAGTTGTAAAAATATATGGAGCTGTTATGATGTCACTAATCAGAATGGAAGTCTCCCTCTGCATTTTAATCCAAGTCAGCAGTTAAGTCCAACAGGGCAAAATAATGAACTCTGTGCAGGTAACTCACGTGCTCTTCCATGTACAGAAATGTGTTGTGTTGATGAATGGAATCAGATGGTCACTCCATGGGCCAGTTTAATCTCAATCAGTGAGTGAGGTGGTGCAGTTTATGATGCTGGGGATCATGGGAGATAGGCTGGGAAGTAGCGTATAAGAGGAGAATAGCAACTCTCTATGGGTCTGTCAGCGGTGACTGGTGGTGTTGGTTGTTGTTCATTTGATAGAGGTAAGTGAAGGGGCCTTAACAGGTGGAAAAAGTACTAAAATATTGTACTCAAGTAAAAGTACTGATACTTGATGGAATATACTCAAGTATAATTTAAAATAGGCCTACAGAAAATGTGCTTAAGTGAAAGCAAAAAGTAGTTAATTTAAAATATACTTTAAAGAGATCCATGCAACTTTTTCATATTCATAAAATCGCTCAGAAATCGTTGTTTTGCTTGACTGACCAGTTTCATCGAAAACAGTAATATTTCCTCCCGCCCGCAGTGTCCCTATCCGCTACCTTGCAGTTTCTGCAGGAGACGTATCGTCTCCTGTTTACATCTGGAAGTCTGAGACGCGTAAAGAACAAGAAGAACCACGCTTGCAATTTATATATTTATATAGCCTATATCCTATATATAAATATAGCCTACGCGCTAAAGCTGCCAGGGAAGCTCTGCAGAGAAATATGCAAGCATAAAACGAGCGAAAACGAAAAACGAAACCGAAACCAGAGATTAAATCGCCAATCCTGCATAGTTCCTCTTTAAGTGAAAATTACACAGTTACTTTTTTTGTTTAGGGGAGCAGCATATTATAGGTAATAGCGATTGGCCTTGAGAAATCTGTGTGAAAAATCACAGTAAAGTTCTCCTTGATTTTCAAAGTTAGTTGTGCTCATCCTCTCCTTGCTCACGTTGCAGTGAACAGTGAGCTAGTGTAGGCCTACTGCTAATTGTTCAGCTGAATGCAGTATTACCATCAATTCAGGAAATAACCTAACCTAATGAAATACGACTGTCAAACCCTCACACCCACATTGGGCTGTCCCATTTCTCTGGTAAGTTCCGACAGTGTTCTTTGATATCACTTCACTAGCTGTCAAAACGTACTGTAATGTCTCACAGCTGGAATTGTTTATTAAGAAAAGCACAACATCATGGGAGCCCACAGTCCGGGACAATATGTAGGCTTCACGCTCAATTTATCGTAGCGACTCATTACCTCTGAAAATTACTAATACCTGTGGACAATTTATTCCCTAGGCCTACATTGGACTATTTTAACTTTCTGAAAAATGACCCTACTGTAACTGGCCCTATTGGCAGATGGGTTGGGCCCTTGAGTCGTGGATCTGTCCGAGGTTTCTTCTTATTGTAGCCTATGTATCTGAGTTTTTCCTCGCCTTGTTACTCATGAGCTCTCTCTGAATGTTTAACACTCTGTAAAGCGCCATGAGACGAGTAATGTTTTGGCGCTCTATAAGTGAAATTGAAATTGAAATTTAGTGTCATTGGCCATGCAACTATACATTTTTTGTAGGCCTACATTTCTACAAGTTCTACAGTACATATTAGGCCTTCACCGGCTGTCCTACGTGAAGAATAGGTTACAGAATATGTAGGGGTCCACAAAACATTTCTGCCCAGCTGCAGGAATCTGTAACTGTGATCCAGGACTGTCTGGAGGTGCGTCTTGTTAATGACTGACGTGTGTGATGAAAGATTTTTTTTTCTCTTAGCATAGGACATAGTCCATCTGACCGGTGTTCAGATCTACTCTTTAGTAAGTTTTGACAGGAAAATGTCCTGACAGGATAACTCACAGAACATGACTCGCACACTGGAAGTCTGAAATCCCGGTTTTTCCTTGGTGAGATGCACTACCAGCCTATTCTTGACGTCAGTTTTCTGCAGCCTGACATATTTTGTTGATGTTATTAATTTAGTGGCACCTTTCAAAAATGAATGTTGTTGATACAAAGTTATTGATAACTACATAAAGGTTATACATAAGTGTGAGAGAACATCATTGCAACATTTTGCAAGATTATTTACCCCACACATGCTAAGCGGTTTAGGCCAGGGGTCTCCAACCTTTTTTTCCTCGAGAGCGACTTTGCCCTAAAGAGAGAGAGAGGAGGTGGTATGGCGTGAGTAATGGAACAAAAACTGATTTTTCTATTTGGAAAGTGTTGAAGCTTCTAGGGTGCAGTTGTTTTTGGTCTGAACATTATTTACAATGATTATGATCACATGGAGGCATAATCACATGGAGCCATGGTAATATAGCCTTACAAAGGCACACTATGAAAGCAAAGCAGACCAGATCATGCTGCTCTCCCAAGGTTTTCAACATTTGCTAAACTTTGACTTTTTTTCAACGTACACATTATGTTCATGAGTATAGATATGTTTGCAATTTATGCAGAGCTACGATAACATTAGATAGAATGCCAAGCGAAAATGGGAAAAAATACTATCAGGTGTTGTTCTTAAAAAGACAAGATAAATAAACATGTTATCCCATGTGTTCATGTATTTGTAAATCTCATAGAAGAGCAGGAACTGATTCCACCTGGCATGCACATTTTGTCCCCCCTCCCAATGTTGCAGTTAGTAAACCTAATTCAAATTCTTGCTTTGGGTGGAGATCAGCAGAGCTGTGTAAATACATGCTACTATTATAAAACATTGCTCTGCAAACTGGCCAAAACAGCTGAGTGTATGGGGATAAATTATCTAGCAAAATATTGTGGTGATAAAGTGACAGATCAGGACACAAACTCCTACACCTTTTATACCCTGCATTTTGACAGCCACACTGCATTACTGGCCTTGGCCGGGTTTCCTAAAATCTAAAGTCCTAAGAACTTAGGAGCGTTCTTAGAACATTCTTACAACCCCCTAAGAAGTTCTTAGCACTTAAGAGCTTCTTAACAATTTTGGGAAACCCGGCCCTTGACTGCATGGATGTTGTGTTGGAGATCTGGAATAAATACTGACAAAGGCCGCGTTTCCCAGATTTTTTAAGAAGCTCTTAAGTGCTAAGAACTTCTTAGGAGCGTTCGTAGAACGTTCTTAGAGCACTCCTAAGAAGTTCTTGGCACTTAAGAGCTTCTTAACGAAATCTGGGAAACCCGGCCAAAGTCTGTTCAGGGGGAGTTCATAGATAATTTGTTAGAAAACATTGTTATCCCCATGGGATTTTTTTTCTCAGTAAGTGATGCATGAAAGACATAAGACATCCTCTGCCTCCATTTTTTAACATAATCCAGCATGATAACAAGAAACAAACCCTAATTACAATAGCATTATACATCCCCCCATAGACAATGACACAAGAAGACATTGAACAGGATAGGACAGACTACCAACAAATCCCATCTCTACTCATGGCATCAGTGCATAGTGGCCAGTAATAGTATGGCTGTCAAAATGCAGGGTATAAAAGGTGTAGGAGTTTGTGTCCTGATCTGTCACTTTATCACCACAATATTTTGCTAGATAATTTATCCCCATACACTCAGCTGTTTTGGTCAGTTTGCAGAGCAATGTTTTATAATAGTAGCATGTATTTACACAGCTCAGCTGATCTCAACCCAAAGCAAGAATTTTAATTAGGTTTACTAACTGCAACTGTGATTGTGTTATTAGACTTACAAACATTGAATTGAACCTTTTAAATACTCAGAAACAGGTTGAAACAGAGCTACCTGTTGGAGGAGGTCCCCTCCTAATGTTGACTCCATGGATACAGCCTCGTATTTGGATATCTAGAGTAAATACTGACTCAGTCATTTGGGCATAGGAGTTCATAGGAGTTTGTGTCCTGATCTGCCACTTGCAGCTGACGGTGTCAAGAGAGAGTGTGATGTCGAGCCTGGAAAAAGAGTGCGGTGCCAGTTTCCCGGAGCTGATACGTCGCAAGAGGGATGGCGGACAACTTTCCAAGCAGGAGATCCGTTCTTTCTTGCATGGGGTCACGACTGGGAGCATCCAGGACGCCCAGATAGGTGTGTGTGCGCCAGGCCAGCATGATTTTTGAAGTGGGACAAGAAAGAAATCAAAGAATGTTTAAATAGCACTCATGGATGGATGCATGGCTGAAGATTGTGATGTCGGACATATTGAAAGAAATGAAATACATTAGTACCTTTGTATGCATACATATTTACTGTATTTATTTATATATTTACATATTTACTTATATTTACTTGTATGTTTCTTATATATTTATATTTACTATATCTGTTGGCCAGTACGGGAGATCCCATCCACAGTTATAGAACAAACTGTATGTTAGTGACAGCATAATGCTACGTTTTCATGGAATCCCCATGCAGGTGCTATGCTGATGGCGATTTGGCAGAAAGGTATGGTTGCAGAGGAGACCGTGGTTTTGACCCAAGAGATGATGCTGTCAGGAGAAGTTCTGCAGTGGTCAAAGGCCTGGGAGGGGCTTGTGGTTGATAAGCACTCTACGGGCGGTGTCGGTGACAAGGTCAGCCTGCCCCTTGCCCCAGCCCTGGCTGCCTGTGGCTGCAAGGTGAGAGAGGAATCTGATCTACGAGTTTATGACGGTCAGTCCAAACCACTGTAAAAATAAACTGAAAAAAGCCTGCCATTGACAAACGTCACAGATATACATTTTCTATCAACAATACACTCTCACTCTTCTTCAATGCAATACTGATATTTCATCTCTGCATTTACATTACATTACATTTACTCAAGCTGACTGACAGCAGTCAGAGTACAATACAGTACTACTAAGATATTGTTAGCGCCACTAACTACTGCAGTGCTACTTGCCTCTGCTTGAGGTTTGCTTTCTTGAAAAATATTACATACTGTCGCAATTTGCTTGGAAAATAAAGACACTACTCAGATTTTATTCCTTTAAGAAAAAGACAAACTTCTCAAACATAACAACATTTGAAGAGTTCGTCAAAATGCTATATAATCAATTTGAAAGAATTTTCATAAATATTTTTGTTTTACATTTGGCTTTTTTATTTATTTATTTATCTATTTATTTTTACGTTTTTTACTCAATTGTAAAAAACGTATTGTTATTTGATTTATCTTTACTCAATCAAAACAACACAAGTCATTTTATTTATATTACCTGAAATACACAATTAAATAACATGACTTTAATCGATTAATGTTTTTAAAAATGGGGATATAGCGCTTTGGAACAAAACTCTTAATTTGTGCTTGACCAAATATAGCACACCAGAGACAAAGTTAAATAGTCCAGTTTCGCTTAACAAATGTACCAGAGCAAAAGTCATGAGTATCCCTATCAGCTGGGCAAAGTGCCACAGAGGTGCAGGTGTGTCTGTATGAGATTACAGTTCAACATCCCTCTCATCACCCTGCATATCTGACTAGTGGGAACCTGCAAATATTACAAATGTGTCTTAATGTCTTTGTACTACATTATCATTATTTGACAAGAAGAAAATGTACTAACATACATGGCCTATAACAGCATTTATTTTAACACTATGAACTTTCTCATGTTTTTAGGCACAAAGGTCTTATTCTACATGTAACAAAGTAAAATTTAAGTCAACTATAAATCAACTAAGTCTCTCCAAATCCATGTAGTCTAATCATTCAGACATATATTTGCCGGAAATTCAAGCAACTCAGCTAGTTTGTTTCACACTGACTGCAACCAAAGTCCTTATAGGCAAGTCCCCCCACTTGGCGGCCATCTTGGACACACACTTTGGGCAGTTATTGGGCGGCTATAGGTGCCTCTCATTCAGCGTTTATGCCTCCCCCATTCACTTGAACAGGAACATAGGGTGCCTCTCATTCAGCCTTTATGCCTCCCCCATTCACTTGGACAGGAACATAGGGTGCCTCTCATGCAGCGTTTATACGTCCTCCCTCGCTCCTCGGGCCTCGATCCTCACTCGATCCTTTACTCATCTACATAAAGAATGATGGGGCGGCAAGTTCCGGCAACAATGGGATAGTCTATCCCTTCTTCTATCTTTCTTTATCAGTGAGGATCAAGGCCCGAGGAGCGAGGGAGGACGTATAAACGCTGCATGAGAGGCACCCCATGTTCCTGTCCAAGTGAATGGGGGAGGCATACAGAGACAACTGCCATATTGGTGTTACGAACTAGCCCCGTGCTTTTCTATGGAGGATTGTTTGAGTGCTGTGTACCCTCATTACAAAGTCTCCGTTACAACCATGCCTTGTCTCTCTCACCTGTAGGTACAATATAGCGTCCCTGTCTTTGATAAGTGCAAATAATTCTCTGATGTCCATCTGTTGGGTTTAATGGTATTTGAGTCTAATTGAAAATCACCAGAGACATCAGAGTCATATCAATAATGATTTCATTAATGATTTTTTTGTGATCAACATTTTTGTTGTTTTTAAATCATTGATGAGTTCAAAGAGACTAGACAGCAATGATGGGCAGATGTGCTGTTTTACTAGAGAGCAAGAGAGGTAGTGTTGCAAGAACACAGCTGTGCTCTTTTACAATGCTACTGACGAGTTAATCAGTGACCCTGATAGTCATACTAATTATCCCGTAATAGGTGCCTATGATAAGTGGACGAGGGCTCGCACACACAGGGGGGACGCTGGACAAGCTCGAGTCCATTCCTGGATTTTCAGTCTTCCAACCAGTGGAGAAGGTAACCCCCAAACACACACATACACAAGTGCGTACACACACACACACACACACACACACACACACACACACACACACACACACACACACACACACACAACAACATGAACATGCCCAAACACACACACACACACACACATAATTACCCATTTTTTGTTATATATTTTGCTTTCAGAAATTCAGATTTTGGTTGGTGTCCAAGCTATATTCAAGTAATAAATTAAACGAAACCTGAAGAAAAAAAATGCAGATGACATGACCCTGGTGTCCTCAACGGTATAGATATGGGCACGTTTATGGGTATTCATTTGTGTGGTTATATTACCATAGTAGTTATATGTTTATAGATTAGATTATTAGATTAGATTAAACTTTCTTGGCATTTTGCAGAGTACAAGTACAGAGACAATGAACTGCAGTGAGTGTCTAACCAGAACTGTGAAAAAGCAGAAAAGTGCAACGTAAACAGTATAGACATAGTGCAGTATGAACTGTGATGATATAGGTGCAGTGCGGAGAGACCTGTAATGCCTTCCGGAGAAGAGTGTGGGGAACAGGCTGTGGTTGAGGTGAGAGCGGTCTTTGGTATTATTTGCCCTCAATGGTGCCTTCCAGGCAGCGCTGCCTTCAAGGCACTACTCCCCTCAGTTTAGGGGTAGGATGAGGGTTGAGGGGGGTTAAGGTTAGCAATAGGGTAAAAGGTAGTGCCTTTTAGGCAGTGCTGCCTGGAAGGTGCTGTTGGGGGCAAAAAACAGAGCGGTCTTTGACGATGCTGTGTGCCGCCCTTATGCAAGCATCATTTGCTTTGGAAGGCCTCGATGGAGGGGAGTGCACCGGTGATGCGTTTTTTCATCACCCTTTGCAGTGCTTTCTGGTCAGAGGCGGAGCAGTTGCCGTAGCTACCATACTGTTACACAGTTGGTGAGAATGCTCTCGATGGTGCAGTGGTAGAAGTTCACCAGGATTTGAGAAGGCAGTTGGACCTTCTTTAGTCATTGTTGCCACGGGTACGCTGGCGACTACGCCACTCCGTTCAGCAATGTCTTTGTGAAGCGCTTTGGGTTGTACTCTGTGCACGTTAAATGCGCTATAGAAATAAAATGACTTGACTTGACTTGACTTGACTAGTCAGGTGGTATGGAGTGAGTAAAGGAGCAAACACGAAAACAAGTGTCACAGCTTAGTCTAAGGTGCAATTGGCTATGGGGCAATTGTTTTGTTTTGAATATTCCCTCCTTTGAATGTCCTCCTCAAAGTACATATATTATGATTAAGGTCTTGCACCACTTAAAAAAAAGATGAAGAAAGCAATGCTCTATAGCCTTTCTGTCGTGCTACCTGGACAGGTAAGGTGAGGTTGGAATTGTATCTGTTTTCATCTGTCACAACCTACTTTAAAAACCTACATTAAGACCATGTGAGGACTGCAGGCAGCACTGGGGAGTGGATTAGTTAACTGGGGAAGGTGCTGGCCATATGACACTTTCAGGTCCAAGGCTGCACTGCAGACAAGTACGAAAATGGATATCTCTGACTAGATACAGTATATTAAAGTCAAGGTAGGTGGATTTGCAGCGAAGTTACAGATAGGAAATCCGACTTTGAGTATCATTCCATTGAACTTCCGTAGAACATCAGAGAGTATCATTCCGAGAGTGTCATTCCCTCCAATCTCCATGATTAGGCCTTTATACTACTGGATATGCACACTACTACACTACTACATTTGACACAGTGACATCCACAAATACCCTGCCACCATATGCATCCTACAGTATATGCACTCTTTCCTTAATTTCATTATGTTTATGCTTTCATTTTAGAATCTACTGTCAACGTTTATGTTGTCACACAAGCTGGACCACAACACCATCCATCTGCTTACATAAACGTAAACGTAAACATAATCACTTCATGATTTAATAGCGGTACTGACCAGTGTGTCCTTCTCAGGTCCGTCAGATCTTGGAGGACGTTGGCTGTTGCATTGTGGGTCAGACAGAAACCCTTGTGCCTGCGGACCGAGTGCTGTATGCGCTGAGAGACGCCACGTCCACAGTGGACAGTCTACCACTCATCACAGGTATGCTAAGACACCTGTGCATTTTCATTTACAGACCAAACTGTAACGTAAGCACAGAACTATAATGTAAGTGCATTTTGTTTTCTTTCTTTGTGTGTGTGTGTGTGTGTGTGTGTGTGTGTGTGTGTGTGTAGGGTCTATCCTATCTAAGAAGGGGGCAGAAGGTCTGAATGCTTTAGTGTTGGATGTGAAATTTGGCAAAGCAGCTTTGTATAAGGACTTAGACAGTGCCCGTGGTCTTGCACAGTCAATGGTGGGTTTCTTTTGGGTGTCTTTCTGGGTTGTAAAAGGTGTTTTGATCAAATGCTGGGATGTGTTTTAGTTTGCATAACATTTCCTCTCCTTAAACCAATTAAAACAATAATGACCACACTTTGTCAACACACTGATATTGCGTAACAATTACGTAGGCCTAACAAAATGTATTTTTATTGCCTGGCCAAATCATTTCCCAAATTAATTTTCCCTACAGGTAACCGTAGGCAACAGTATGGGAATACGAACAGGGGCCGTGCTTAGCCGTATGGACGCACCGATTGGCCGTCAGGTGGGAAACACCTTGGAGGTGTGTGAGGCACTTGAGTGCTTAAAGGGACATGGACCCGATGATCTGCAAGAGCTGGTCACCTCTTTGGGTGAGGGTCAATAGCCTTAAATACACAGTTGAACATGATAGACAGACTGCCACACACACACACACACACACACACACACACACACAAACACACAAGGATATAAATAAATGATTGATTGTCCTGGGAAAATCTTCTGATTAAAATTCACTCGAAAATAATAGTGTGAACAGATCCAATGTTGTAATGGCGTTATAAATATGACGTTAAAGATGAGAATTTGTATTATATTAATAAATGAACACAGTAGGCGGCACTCATTTTGTTACACAGAAGAAAAAAAATTCTGTTGAGAGATAGACTCCCAAACAAATATAACCTCTACAACAGGGCAGCAGACTCTCAAACTGAGCTATATTATTCTGTCTGGTGTAGGTCTGTTGGAGTTTTTGTTCACAGACAAAAGTCAGTGACCAATACCCCATGACATTGCTGTAGCAGAAGATGGATTGGGGATGGAAATGTGTCATATAATCTGTGTTGTTTGTATGTGAAAGGGACTTCAGGATTCGTTCAACTATCCGACGACCTTTACATAGTTTGTGTCTCACTAACCCCTACATTAACCACTACAGGGGTATCCACTTTGAAAATTTGACGAAAGAGGAATTCCTATATTGTGTGTTACTTCAAAGGTACACTGAAAGGTTCTGCTAAAATGACCAAAAAAGTGTTGTGTGTCGTTTTTACACACGATTATCACCAGGTGGGCAGCCGTGGTGTACTGGTTAGCGCATCGGGCTTGTAACCGGAGGGTTGCCGGTTCGATCCCCGACCAGTCCACCACGGCTGAAGTGCCCTTGAGCAAGGCACCTAACCCCTCACTGCTCCCCGAGCGCCGCTGGTTGGGCAGGCAGCTCACTGCTCTGGGTTGTGTGATTCACCTCACTGTGTGTTCACTGTGTGCTGTGTGTTCACTAATTCGGTGAAATTGGGTTAAATGCAGAGAACTGAATTTCCCTCACGGGATCAAAAAAGTATATTATTATTTTTTTTTTTTTTATTAGGTGGGTACCTGCTGTGGATGAGCGGGCACGCCGCATCTCTGGAGCACGGACAGAAAGCGCTGGCCGAGGTCCTACGAAATGGGGCAGCCTTGCAGAAATTCGAGGCCATGCTACAGGCCCAGGGGGTGTCCGCGGATATCGCCCGATCCCTCTGCTCCGCACAGTGTGATTACTTCCTCCATCTGAGGCCAGCCGAGCATAAGACGGAGCTGACAGCACAGAGTGATGGTAATACCACGGTTTTACTCACCCACACACAAAAGGGAGAGTGTGTAAGGATAGTAATTTTGTCCCTACGAAGCTCAGGTTAAATGCAGCATGCTAATGATTCAGATGCTTACATCTATTTCCTGCAACCATAAAAAAAAAAACACTTCTACAAACACAAATAGTAAGAAACATAATATCTTTAGTTAAGATATTCTCATGTCCTATTGTTCCTGTTTATTCTCGGAATTTCTGTGTTGTGTGCCCTGAAGGTGTCCTTTTATTAATGTTTTATATAATTATGACTATTGGTCCAATGTGTTTTTGTATTATGTGCCTAGTTATCCACTGTACAGGATGTTGGTCAGTTTTTGCTGTGTGTAAATGTGCTACAGTGCCTATAGAAAGTCATCATACCCTTTGGAAATAGTTCCTTTTTTTGTCTTACAGCCTGAAATGAAAACCTATTTTAAAAACAATCTTTTTCGGTTTTATTCACAAATTTAGCTGTACAACATCAAAATAATGAAAAAAAAGTCAACCGTTCTGAAAATTCATAAAAAATTAAAAACTAGAATAACAGGGTTGGAAAAGTCATCATACCCCTGACTTAATACTTTGTATAGCTTCATTTTGCTTTCATTACAGCCCTCAATCTGTTTGGATATGTCTCTATTATAGCTTTGCACACCTAGATTGGGGAATATTTGCCCAATCTTCCGTGCAAAATTGTTAAAATTCAGTCAAATTGTGTAGGGAATGGCGATGGACTGCTCTCTTCAAGTCAATCCACAGATTTTCTATAGGATTTAAGTCAGGGCTCTGACTTTGCCACTAAGGATATTCACCATCCTATCCTCAAGCCACTACTTTGTTCTTTTGGCAGTATGTTTAGGATCATTGCCGTGTTGAAAGGCGAATGACCTGCCCATATTCAGCTGTCTAGCAGAGGGACGCAGGTTTTCCTCAAACATTTGGGTGTACTTGGCAGCATCCATTTTCCCTCCTATCCTGACCAATAGCCCAGTCCCCACTGAAGAGAAACATCCCCACAACATAATGTTGCCCCCACCATGCTTCACACTAGGTATGGTGTGTTTTGGGTGTGTTTGGGTGTGTATACTGTGTTTGGTAAGTGCCTGGAGCTCAGTCCAAAAAGTTCAATCTTAGTCTCCAAAAAGGTCAATCTTAGTCTCATCTGACCATAAAAGCTTTTTCCACATGGTAGCAGAATATTCCAGATGTGTTTTTGCACTGAACTCCAAGCGCAATGTTTGGTGAAAACCAAACACAGTACACCACACCATACCTAGTGTGAAGCATGGTTGGGGCAACATTATGTTGTGGGGATGTTTCTCTTCAGCAGGGACTGGGCAATTGGTCAGAATAGAAGGAAAAATGGATGCTGCCAAGTACACCCAAATTCTTGAGGAAAACCTGTGTCCCTCTGCTAGACAGCTGAAGATGGGCAGGTCATTCGCCTTCCAACACGACAATGATCCTAAACATACTGCCAAAAGAACAAAGCAGTGGCTTAAGTATAGGATGGTGAATATCCTTTAGTGGCAAAGTCAGAGCCCTGACTTAAATCCTATAGAAAATCTGTGGATTGACTTGAAGAGAGCAGTCCATCGCCGTTCCTTACAGAATTTGACTGGATTTTAACAATTCTGCACGGAAGATTGGGCAAATATTCCCCAATCTAGGTGTGCAACGCTATAATAGACATATCCAAACAGATTGATGGCTGTAATGAAGGTAAAAGGAAGCTCTACAAAGTATTAGGTCAGGGGCAGGGTGGGAATTATACCAAGGCCATGAGGCCATGGCCTCCGTTGCCCTACACTTTGGCCTTGATGCCCCGTGAAAAAAACCCCATCATAAGGCCACAGTGGCCTTTATGCCCCTGACTTAGGGTTGCCAACCATTCAGTATAATACGGAATCGTCCCGTATTTGACACGTAAAAGTCTTGTTCCGTATTGAACTGATACAGAACTCTCTTTGAGTGAAATTAGGTCCGGTGCTTCACCTGATAATTTGCTGCGCAATTGATCACGCAATCGCGGACCGACAGAAAAAGAAAGCAAACGTTTCTGCAATCAGGAGGAAATGCTAGCCAATTCGATGTGATTAAACATAGAGGCATACAATTAAGTGGTGGTATGAGCTTTCATTGAATGCATGCTTTCACTGCTCATGTTTGAGGCTGTGTTAGTGTTTCTCAAAGCCTACAGCGGCTAGCGGGTCTATGTATTTGTGTCGAGATAACCCTGAAATGTAAAACCATCGAATTTTACTCAGTGGCCTTTGTGCCCTATCATGTGGCCTTGGTGCCCCTAAAAAAAAAAAGAAGGTGAAGGCCAAATGGCCTTGCCCCTAAAATGACGAAATTCCCACCCTGGTCAGGGGTATGATTACTTTTCCAACCCTGTTATTCTAGTTTTTATTTTTTTATTAATTTTCAGAACGGTTGACTTTTTTTTCATTATTTTGATGTTGTACAGCTAAATTTGTAAATAAAACTGGAAAAGATTGTTTTTAAAATGGGTTTTGATTTCAGGCTTTAAGACAAAAAAAGTAACTATTTCAAAAGGGTATGATGACTTTCTATAGGCACTGTATATAAATTAAATAAATGTACTTACTTTCTTCTAATAAATGTGTTGTCATTGTTTGATTAACAGGTACAGTAATCGACATTGATGGCATGGTGGTAGCTGAAGTCCTCCATAAGTTAGGAGCAGGACGCACAAAAGCTGGGGAAAGCATCAACCACAGTGTGGGGGCAGAGCTTCTTGTTAACCTGGGGCAGAAGGTTAAAAAAGGTCAGCCCTACTGAATCAGTGTTGTTTATTGTGCCATAATATATTGTCATCTTGATGACCACTTACATATGCAAAATCTTTGAAGCGGAGAGCTATGTAAAATACACAATGTAAAAAACACATGCACACATACTTATAAATATATAACTTTAAATGACAATTGAGTCTGCATGTCTATATGACGACCTATGCAAAAGAACCCAGTGAAAGCCTAAAAATTCAGACTATTCAATGACCAAGTGGGTTGTGCTTTCCAGGAGAACCTTGGCTCCGGATCCACTACGATCGGCCCGCATTGGATGCACAGCAACGCTCTGACCTGCAGGCGGCCTTGCTAATTGGCAAGGCTGACAGTTACCATGCCAACCCTCGGGTGGCCGAATTTATTCTTCCTCAGTGATACTGCATTTTAGCGTTCTAGGACCTTCCCCCTTCCTCATGGAATTTGGGACAGTTGCACACAAGGCATCCATAATTCAAGACTGCTGTGTTGATACTTTTTGAAATGTATCACAAAATGTTTTCCTGTTCATGAACCCCATTCATTTGAACATTTCTTCCTCTGACACGTATGGATACTTACATGTGAACATACTAATGGATGGTGGAACCACTAGATAGTTACCATGGTAACACTGAAAGACATCTTGTAGATGTTAGGAATAGGATGAAATTGCCTTGGCATTCTCTTAAGTGATACTCACAGGCAAGTAATAATGCTTATCAATGACATAACCCTTCTGTAATTAAATAAATCGGAATGTTATCGATAAAGTAGGCTACATCTAATCACTTATGATAAAGAGTCTGATAATGAGATTTTTGAGATGTGATGGGATGGTGTAGTCTGTCAGTATGTTCCAAATCACACACTACCCGAAGTGCACCTCCTTTCATACACTATGAACACTCCGCACTACATGAATAGTGCACGAATTTTTAACGAACAAGTGTAGTTTTTGAAAAGTGGTGGTGCCGCCTCCTCTTCAAAAATGGTGTCCATTGAGTGTGGGAAGTGTCCATCACACCACACTTCGAATTTTGACCGTTAGAAGTGCACCACCCGGGTACTTGTGGCGCACTTCATTTTGCTACTGTTGCAATTGGAACAGCACTACACCCTCAACCGAGTCTGAACCTCTTTTAGATGTACCACTTACTGAGTTGACTCGCAGGTTTGTTATTAAATCATATATTTGGAATGACCTTTTGAACAAACCAGATGAACTTTTAGTGAAAACACAATGGTAACCATTTCCAGGAAAGGCAGCTCAAAGTTCAGCTTGATTTGAATTGTAAATGACACACACCTTCAATGACAACTGTCCTAACCCTAGATTTAGCCAGTAGTCCACTATACTTACTTTTTATTGATGCTATACTATCTATTCATTATATTTTGTAAGTTCAACTTCAATTCTTTGAACTAAATATTTATACGTACAGTATGTGGGGGAGACTGGCGGCAGCTGTATCATGCTTTGTTTGGTACGTTTTCCTTGATGCTCAAAATAGTCAAACAATGACACTTTAGTTTGGAGCAAAGGTACAACATACATCATCATATGCAGTTGTGTAACTAAAACATACAGTATATGCCTACTTTTCCTGTCATATTCATTTAAAAGCAGTGTGTAGCTTTGGGGTTGGTTGTAACACTGAGGGTACAGTTGTAACAGGTCATGTTTAGAAGGGAAAGTAACATTTGCGGGAACAGCGATGTCTTCCTCTAACCAAATTAACATTTTGCATTTAGTTGCAAAATGTTAGTGAGATAATCTTTTACAAACCAAGGGTGTCACTTTATAGCAGCCGTTGCTCGTCTTGCCATAGTCAGTCACTGGCTTGCTAGTTGCAATCAACTGCAATGTGTGTTACGAATTGTCCTTATCCGACGACTCGTAATACAACGGTCCCCAGCCTGCCAAGTCTTGTTCTACTCCTACCTTTGCTCATTTTAAAATATTGATCAACAGAAAACATCTGCATGTCAAAACACAACAAAGTTAAATATTAAACAGATTTTTTATTCCATTTTCAGTAAAAAAAAAAAAAAAAAAAGGAAAAGAAACATCAATTTTGTATGAAGATCCTTTGATCCTACACATGTCAACAGAAAAGACAGGGTTTTGGTTGCAATCACACTGCCCCAGCTCTCCTTAGCATCCCTACCTGGCCATAGAAGGGTTCTAGAATAGGGACAAGAGGCCCTATGGTCAGGAGAATGAAACTATGAGACTTTTCTATGAAGAGGTTCATTTAGCCATATACCCCACCCTGATCTCGAGTACAGAGATTTCCCTCAACCATGAGTGGTCCGTGGTTTTCAAGGATTTCACCTTTAAAACAAAAAAAAACAAACAAACAAAAAAGGCTCTTCGCAATGACCCAACGAACTAGAATTCCCGACATTCTAAATCAGGCTACTGGGTGTAGAGTGTTGGGAGAGACTCTGGTCTTTTACAGAACCGTAACTTGCTTACCATCTGACCGCAGGGTTTGTTTACAGTTGCTGAGGCAGTGCGAGTTGGCCTAGCGTGTGTGCATGCATATGAGTGTGTGTGTGTGTGTGTGTGTGTGTGTGGTGTCTGGTGAGTGGGGTGGTTATGCAGTAGGCAATCCATTAGTGGACTACAGAGTTGAGAGGTTCAGCTCGGATGTTGCCAAGGTCCAGGGCAGAATCTGTTTCTTCATCAATCTCTCCAATCACTGCACTGAAATACACAAGAGCAAACATGTTTACAACCCACAGATGTTGAACACTGTTAACAAAATGAATGTACATTCTCTTAATCTTTAACTTTTCTTCATTATTTATTTATGTTTCTCCCTGGAATTGAGCTAACTTCTTGCTGTACCGAACAACTACCACCAACATCGTTGGATGCCAAAATAAAGCATCTTGACATTATGTACTATTAGGATTGTTACTCAAACTCATTATTAGTTACATATTTAACTAATAAATAACAAATGTTTTATTACACCCCTTCGGCCCCAGCTCGTCTGCCATCTTTCCTTGGCCTGTGTCTAACTCCATGACAGTTCCACAATGGCATTTCAAGTATTTTAATTACACTCATTTCAATAAACAGTCCTTGGGCTTGGACTCAGATGTGCAGATGACAGATTTTTCATTCAGCACTTGTAAGTCAGTAGAACCTCTGAAGTCTTTATGTTTGTGATATTTGGCTGACACTTTTGTCCAAAGTGACTTACAGTAAACACTACATTATTAGATGAAAATTGCTGGAAAGGTGAGTCACATAATGATAGCTTTCAAATAATGCTGTGGACATACACATCTATGAAAATTAATTGTATGGTCTAGTAGTTAGTAGTTGGGTTTAAGTGTTGAACTGTCGGCGTGTTTTAGCAGGATGTTAGCAATGATACTTACACATTGTCTCCTCTGACTATATACAGTCCAAGAACCACCTGCTCCACTCCTTGAGATGAACTAAACACCCGCTCGTGGCTCTCATCCAAGATCAGGTTGATGGTCTGATCGAAACCCTTCAGCGTGCCCTGCAGGTGACGTTGGTAATACACTTTAGCACAGAACACCACCACGATGCATGCTTTTCATACAAAATCTAAGGTCTCGTTACTGGAAGAAGAGTACCAACCACTATCATTCTCCCGTCCGACGTGATGATGGCCACGGTCCCTTAAAGAAACGTCAGTTAAGGAAAACAAACGCAGCTAACGTTACAGAAATGTGATGCAAGTTAACTTAACGAGTAATTGGTGGCCTAATAGTCGATCGAGCTAATATAAGACATAAGCGTGATTTGTTTATTTCCAGAAGCTATGTATTACCATTGCACATAATATTGCAGAGTACCATTGCTATGAAGCACTACTTAAAGTAACGCTTGCCAAAATGCCTATCGTTAACGTTAGTATCCTATTCGTGTTGTCTAGCTTGTTGGCTGGCTAGCCTATCCCACGCAATGCTATCTTATATTGAACAGTTCCTATTGCAAATATGAACCATTCCGGCTCAGTAATCTCAAACAGGATGAATAGATAATCAGCATTGCTGTGTGATACACAGAATGTATTTAAACCCTCATTTCAGCTTTTAAACCATCCCCAAGAGGGTTAAGTTAGCTGCATTAGCTAGCTAACAATATCCTACAAAGAAACCTTCAGCTAATGTTACATGAGCATGAATAAGGAAGAGATCAAATCAGATCATAAACAATGTCTTGGTAGTAAGTTGAACGTATAATATTAACAGATTAAAGGATACGGTTAATGTAACTTTCCAAGGCTGTTGACATGATTGATCCTGTGAAAGTTTAAATCCACCCGGGGTTCAGTTTCAATGAGCAGGGAACCATTTGGCGACGTTCACTCAACGAAGAATCGTCGTTTCGCAGACTGAAATAATCTACTCAAGTTTAACGGAGACAGACTGTAGTAGTCAATGTGAAATAATCGAACTAAATAGGCTACTGGAGAAATTGAGAGGAGACTGGCATCATTTAGCCGACACTCTTAAATAATATTGAAAGAAAATAATACATGTAGGCTATAACCTAACAAAACATAGACTAATTAATCAGAGTCTATTATTTCAACTCTCTTTATGAAGTAACAAAACTGAAAAAAAAATATTAAAAACGTAATGCCAGCTATTATTATCAATATTCTTAAAGTAAAATGTTGATTAAAAAACTTGGATTCATTTGAACAGGCACACCCATTACAGTCATTTTAATTTTTTCAAACTTCATTTAGGCTACTGAAATGACTATCTTGCTGACATTGAGCACATCAAAGGCAAAACATGTTGGCATACTACAACTCATTTGAACAGTTTGATATTGTAGAAATTATTTTATAAATCAAACACATCACCTAAACAATATTTCCCTTAAAAAAATGCAAAAAAAAGAAAGAAAAAAAGAAAAATGTAATATTAGAACCTCTCCCTGGACATTTTCTCAGTTTCTGAACTGGTTGCAATTCCTCTTCTGGTTCCACATGAGGGCGCTCGCGAGTAAGTACAGAATGAACGGAGGTCTATGCTGTACCCTGGTCTGGTTATCTGAGTATCACCAGACTAAACTCAGTATTTTAATATTGAACATTAGTCTGGGGAGTCTGCACTGTATTGTACTGCACAAGAGGCATGGAATGGGCAATTATTTAGCAGAATGCTAGTGTGGGTACCTGATCTGCATGGGTTACCAGATCTGCATGGCGCGTCATAATAGATGATTTGTCGCCACCTCATTGGTCTAAAGCCGAGAGTAGAATTCGGCGGGGTTAGAAGCGTAGCTGCTCAGGCGATGCCTGAAGTTAAAGTTTTAATATTTTAATATTTATAGAGGACCCTTTCACAACATGGCAAGTTCAATGTCTGTTCATTCGACGACGAAGACGAAGGTGACAACCGCGATGGAGTTATCTGACTCGAGAACGGACAATTATTATTACAAGGTAAGACATTATTGGTTGTAAAAGTATGTGCTACAGCGAAAGTGTAGTTTTATTGAGAAAATAATCAGTTAGCAGTGAAATAGCCATCCAAGTTTAGCATTATCGTGGTAAAGGCATAGGGTAAAGGTTAGCATGTCACATTCAAACCTCATCGCGGTGAAACGTGTTTGAAATACTATTCCAACTATTGGGTTTATTTTTTGAGACTTAAGGTATCGTAGCCTACTGCTAATTGTGTGGACTCGAAATGTAAAGTGTAACTGTGCTTTAGATGCGTTAGCGTAAATCGCTATTAGCATCCTAAACATAGAAAATAAATGAGCTTGCCACTGCTGTGTAACGACATGGTATCCCTGGAAATGCTTTAAAAACCTGACCAGCCAACATGGTACACTTATTAAGACCCCATGCATGGTGTTTCAACTATGTTGAGTCGAAATTTGAAGTATAAACATGCTTTAGGCGTGTAAACAAACCTGTCGTGATTTTTAAATACAAGGAGGTGAATGGACATTTTAGTTACGTCTTTTCCAAGGGCTAGGGATCTCTCAAAATGTATTTAGTCTTTGATCAGACTTCTTGGGTATCTTCCTTATACCACATAGATATAGTTGCTACAGTTTGGAGTTGAAAATTCGAAGTGTAAATATGGTTTACATGTGTAAACAGGACACCTGATGTGTAAAGTATGTTAATGAATAAGTATTATTGTGTACAGTAATGGGCTATTAGTAGGATCTAAACAGTTGATGTGTATTAGATGGATAGTGATTGAAATCTTATCTCTTCTAGAAAATGGAGCCCATTTTCCGCTTTGAGAAGGACTCAACGTCAGAGTTGACCCCTCCATAAAGGTAGTGGTCTCTGCCACTGCCCTGGTAAAGAACCCCGAACTGGTGCGCTCTGAGGCGAGGGCTAGAAGAAGGGAGGTGACCCCACCAACCACTGGCCTGCGAGCTGCAGCTCGGCCAGTACAGGGGTCAGACATTCCAGTGGCTTCTCGGCAACGACGTGGGATACGCTGTGACCATCATTGTATCCCACAAGGGAGAGGGAGAAGCAGGGGACAAACCTGAAAAAGTATGTGCTGACCAGGGATGTGGAGAAGGCAGCACAACCGCCCCTGGGCACTGTCGGTCCACCTGTTGACGAGGGTCCATCGGATGCCACTCTTCTCGCTGCCGCCATGGAGGTCGACTCGTGCAGGCATGCCCCACCAGCCGTGACCCCCTTCTCCCTCTCCCAACCACCAGAACGTCCCCTTCTGGACACACCAGCCTCTGGCGCTCAGGTATGCTCAGTGATGACTTATTGTACTGTAGTGTGTGTGTGTCTGTGTTACCTTCAGTGCAGTACACTAAGGCCCTGTTTACCCGTCAATGTTTTTTTGCAAACAGTGATTTATTTCATCGGTTAGAAAACGTAGCAATTCTGCATGATTTTGACGACCAGCCAGCGACAGTGCAATAACCTGCGCCAAATAGTCTAGGCTACTTTTAAATCCACCACCTCCCCCTGCTAGAATAGCTAATGAACACGTACTGTAGCCTAATCAACTTAATGCAGAACTATATCCATGCGCATACATTTTGATTGAGCAGGAGAGATGGTCTGATACGCACACAGGCATACAACTAGGCTACATTCTATCCCATAAAAAAATAACTACATTTAGGCCACTTGTGCTACACAGTAAGCAATAATACAGCACAGCGCACGTTCAATGCATGAATGACAACGTGCTCTCTCCTGTCTCTCTTTCATAGTTCATTGCTATATTAAGAATGTAGTTGTCCCCCGAAAAGGGGGGGTGGTGGTGGGCCAAAAAAAAATGGGTGTGTGTCACCATGCTGTACGTATACTAACTAATATCTTCAGAGTTTGTCTTCCACAGATTTTTTTTTCTAGCAAGACCACCCTTGTCAGTCACTCCGCATTACTCCCGGCAGAGACAGGTGTCTTGTCCTACTTACACGCCACCCGTGGCCTGCACCTTGACGTGGTGAGTGGGCTTTTCAACTACACAGGTTTTACTTTCATGTTCCCACTGATAAGTTGAACACTATACCCAAGATTGTTGTTATTTCATGGCAGGCCTTAACGAAAAGGACACCTACGGCTTTCACTCTGCATTACCCGGTAGAGACAGGTGTAATTACAATCTAGAGTACAATGTCTACCCAACTATTTGTGGATGATGTTACATGGCTTAAAATTCCAGACATGATAAAGTCATTAGAGAAAAAAATGGGTTAGTTTAGGCTAGGGATGGCGAAAACTACAAATTTTCTTGACCGACCACCGAGCCCCATTAGCCGGTTGAAACCGGTTAGCCGATTCGTTTAAAATATGCTACGCTATTTGAAATAATAGCCACGCAATTTCGCAACTCTTGTCACATCTCTCTGTCCCCCGCTCACACACATCCCCGGCGCCGTCCTTTCACTCACGTCACCTTTTTAAAAGTCCCCTACAGCGCGAATCATGAGTCCCGCAAACCAAGGAGCTTGCAAGTAAGTGGAGGACAGATAGTTTCGAAATGGTTTGGGTAGGCCTACAAGGTGATCGCGTTGCAAATAAAGGCGTTTGTCTAGCGTTAGAAGCTAATTTGAAAAAGAAATTGCCGCGGCTCACTTAAGAAAATGACAGCTCCGAAGAGACGGCGCTTAGTTAGAGGAAGTGCTAACAATAATAAAGAATGATCATCATCATTACCTTATTTGTTACCATTGATGACCCTTCCTGAAATGTATATGTAATGTATTTCCAAATCTAAGCCCATCTTATGCGGAAAGTTGCCAGATTGCAACACGAACCAATGGATAAACAGGCACCTCCAGATTGCAAAAGACGCGTCAGCCAAGGCAGAGCGCTCAAACCTTGTGCCAAATGCTTTTATTGGTTTATTAAGTAGCCTAGCCTACAAGCAGGCGAGTTATGAAAAATTTAGTGTGAGGTATGTTAACTTCACACAAACAAGATCTTGGAATGAGATGGCTAGCTGTAGTAGCACTTAGTCCACTGTCTATAATAGCCTAATTTAGAGATCGTTTTTTTTTTTCTTTTTAACCGACTAGCGAAAACTTTGATCGGTTGACGTGGATACGGTCAACCATCGGTCAAACAGTCGCCGGTTAACATCCCTAGTTTAGGCTCCTCCGACTCACTACCATTTGAAACTATTGACTGGGAGAGCCCCCACCCCCTTGCCCTTCTCAAAATGGTACTGGCAGGAACACAGTATTAACCCTATGAGCCCGACTGACGCAAAGTGCGTCAAAAAACGCACACATTCTTCTTTGTTACATTGCTCCGCGATTATTAGTCACAGCAAGATGAGACTTATTGCACGAAAGAGCAGAACCAGGGCTTTCCAACGAGACTAGACACTTGTCTGTACGATCAAGTATGAAAATGAAATAAAATCATGAAGTTAAATCAAAGTATATGATATTTACAGTCTACATTGCTTTACGTTCACCCACGCATCCAGAACTCTCGCTTGAATTACTCGCGGACCCCTTATCGCACAGACATGACACGCATATCAAATGAAAGAGGAGAAGCAGAGCTTTCCATTGATATCAAATACATCGATCATTTCGTATTATAAAATCAGACGAAGTGACAAACAAATAATAATGTCATATAGCTTCGGCTACCATTACTCTCGTTTGATTTACTCGTGAAACCGCCATCAGAAAGATATGGCACGCGGCCATACAACAGACGAAGTGACAGCAAAATAATAACTTCATTTAGCTCCGCTTACCCCATGTTTTTGTGTGGCATAATAGCCTATGTTCATAATCTAATGTTATCATGTGTTTCTCTATGGCAAGTCACGTTCATAATACGGTTTTGAGAAAACTCCTGTATGGTATCCAATTCAAGACTCATACTGCATCCAAATTTGTTTGACAAATAAACACTTTTTTACATTGAGAAGACACAAAAGGGCTTAGGGCGCTCAGGAGTCTATAAATCTACTCATGTGCTCTTCTGCTACGGGTGAGGTTAGAATCCAAAGGAAAAAAGGGTTAGCGAGATTTTTATAAATATAAAAAGCCTTTAATGGTTCATGGCAAGGATAATTTAAAAGCACATGGGCCTACGCGTTAAGGCCATATTGGCCTTCATCAGGCCAATCAGGCTTTTTTACATTTACTTTGTTCATTGCAATGCAGTAAAATATATTATAGAGAATCATCATCTGTGCACGTCATGTGTGCTACCACGCAAACAAGTCAGGTCAGATCAGCTAGTGTCACAAATATGAAGCGCAAAAAGTGTCAAAAAGTCATTTCTCAGCACTAAATCTGGAAGGCACACACCACATATTTCAGTAAATTGCTCAGCCCCAAAGTATACCTCCACCATGGTTCTTATATTGCCATTTTCGGGACAGTCAGGCCTACATAACCATGCAAGTCATGTCGAGCTGTTAGCTTGCGGTGATGAGATACACGTCAAAATGTAAGAATTTGTACAGTACCCTTTTCAAATTTGTATTATTTAAAAATCTAAATCAAATCAATGCAAGTATTTATACATGATATTGTGGCAGATCTGGGTAGCCTAGCCCTAGACTGTGCTGAAAAAAACAATATGTAGCATGTGTGAATGGCACTTACAATGACCAGAAAAAATGCTTCTAACTAGAGGTAGTGAAAATGCCCTTAAAACAGCTTAGGGCTCATAGGGTTAAGTCAATTAACTTGAATGTGTAGATAGGCTATAGCATTCAGACTGGATACCTAAACATTAAATGCATGCTATTTTTTTTCTTTCTAATTAATAGTTTGTCTGAAACGGTTAGCCTATAGCCTTATAATGTAACCAGCTAATCGACAGGACATAGTGTGCTAAACTATCTTTTCTTCATTTTAATTTAATTTTACAGACAGAGGTGAGGCAGAGGAGTGCAGAGAGAGGAGACATATTGTGGAGGGAAATGGAGAGAGGAGATCAGGAAAGAGGAGGGAAAGAGGTAAGACAACAGAGAATGAAGGAACAGAGATGGGCTAATTTGTGTGAGAGGGAACAGAGAGATTTCAACCATATTATTCCTTTAGTCTATTTAGCAAAGAACTTAAATCAATGTATGCATTGATTAGTGATTGCGTGACCTAGGGTGACCAGATTTGAGTTGGCAAAAAAGAGGACACTTCACTTTGTAGGCTATACAATGTAAAGTATAGTCACAACAATGGTAAAACAAAAATAATAAAAAAGAAAACCTAATTGCACAAAATGAGACATTTTTAAAGTTGAAAAGTTGTCCAATGGCTGATACTTTTCAGTCCTCCTAAACTGCCTGCTTTTGCATGATCTCGACCGAGACGAAAACATGGAAATTATGTTTCAATTCGTCAGTGAACTTGCACTTGCGTTTCGGCATGGCTGAAGATGCCGGATAGTTTTGCGCGTTGCCAGTGGTAAACAAGGAAGTATGCGCTGATGAGGTGAATAACCAATTAAATGTTTAGGCCGAGAATATCGACCAATGACAGTAGCTCTAAGGTCAGGCTCTACACTTCAACTCAATGCAAAGCGAACTGTAGGGGGAGGGCGTGATATTATGCGAATGAAAGAGAGAGCAATGCAAATTCGGTGAAAACACGTTAGGCTAGAATAACAAAATCCCGGACGATTCTGAAATTCTGCCCGGACACATTATTAGGTTTCAAAAAGAGGACATGTCCGGGCAAAAGAGGACGTCTGGTCACCCTGCGTGACCTGTGAGGGAAAAATCAGTGATAATCTTGGTACAATCAAATGGTAACCTATAAAGAATATCAGGATACACATACACCGGTAGGCTGTGATTCGCCTTACAGTGACTGCGTCATGGTCCAGGGGTGCGTTTCCCGATAACGATGGATAGACAAACTTACGAGGGTTTTCTACGATTCATCTTAAGATCGATCGTTTGGTTTTTCTGACTGTTTCCCGAACATGCTCGTAGCGTGAACGCGCGTGCACCGCTCTTAAGATGCTCTTAAGGGAGCTGTCCACGTTAAAAAGTTCTGAAATATCCCCTAATTTGGTGGTGATGTCAGGTGACTGCACGTCACAGCTAGGCACCGTCTGAACTTCGGATCTATACATTAATTTACATCAATACGAAAATAGAAAACCTCTGCATGTAAGCATCCCAAGTAGGCTATATACCACATACAGGCATACATCATTGTTATTATTTAACATTAGATTGTTGCACCATTTTTATGTTTTTTGGAAGATATAACATAGCCTATTAGGCTTTGGCTAGCTCTTAATCGTGCCCCACTGAAGTTAAAGCTAACCCACTTGTGAGAGCAAGGTGTGCCGCCTGCAATAACGTTTCGAGGTGTCACGCAGACGTTTGAAGAAAGAGGTTGAGTAAGAAAATGAGGAAATGTGTAGGCTTGAATAGGCTACTGTAACATATAGCCTAGACTTAGATTTTGACGCAGCACAGACTAAAACCACTCTGTTTTTATCTCATAGGCCTAATAAAAGATAGCCTGCACAAAGATAATGACAAACTTTTCTGGCAACGTCTCATTTCATAATTTGTTTGGCTGTTTTTGTCATCACAAGTGAATACAATGAAGAATGGTAACGTAAGTTGGATAATTATATTCTTAGTTGTAATCCCCCTGCATATCCTGCTGGTGACTCCACTGAGGCATATGCGTTAAGACGCTATTAGTCAGTAACGAGAACCCTGGAGCACTCGTAGATCTACGAGTGTTTTCACAATGCTCTTAAGTTACGATGGTTTCGGCAAAGAGTCAGAAAACCTTAAGACGTTCGTAAGAGGGACTTTACGATCATCTTAGGCTTACGATGCTTTCGGGGAACGCACCCCTGGTCATAGAGTTTATAGTTTACCCCGCCTCTTTTTTTTACCACTACACCCCTGCCGATAACTTAACCTTGTATTGTTTTTATTTGACACTTCTTCTGTTTCGGTAACTGGTGTGTAGATTGCAAATCACGTGTTGTATGATGATAGAAATGTTCTTAATGTCCTTTGTTGTAATGTAACTCATTGTATTGACCAAGTCGTGTGTGCAGAAGGTGTAGTGACGCAATGGTATTATGATATGATGCAAGGTATAAATACGTGTGTGAGAAACTACTGATTGTTTCTCTACAGACTTTGTCTATATGTATCCTGATTGCCTGATGCTTATGAGACCTCTTTGCGCAGAGATTAATAACCTACTAAGACAAAAACCTTATTTCAGACTCTGTTATAGACCTTTAGGCTAAATTTCTTCCACAGTTTTTAAAGCCAGTTTAAAACACTGATTGTTTGTTGGTTTTATTTTCACAGGTTGACAGGCCTCAATGAACAGTGGACAGTGAGACGGTGCTAGACAGTGGTCTACCTTTGGACTTGCACCAACGAGACATGGACACTGAAACTTGATTTCTCTTAATGAATATCTTTACAAGATGCAACACACATTGTAAAACGCTTTACATACTAATAAACATGTCAACTGTTGTTTTCTCTGGAATTGATTTGTTTGATATTGGTGGTAGCCTAATGGATTTCCAGATGTATGGACAAGCTACATTTTACATGAATAGCTAACTAATCAATGCAATAATAATGTTCCCTTTGATTTCAGATTTTTAGCATGAGAAATGCAAATGATTTAAGTTTCCTCAGTGGTATACCCCCATGATTAGTCATAGTCATGTTTTGGTAAATCAAACATGTAGGTTTTTTTCCACATAATTACTAGGCTGTTGCCTTATCTATCCAGTAGATGGCAGTCCAGGATAAGAAATAGAGCCTACAGACTGAAGTTAGAAGACGTGCACAAATGCTTTTTTTGTTTACATTACAAAGACGTTAGGTAACGCAGTGCATCGATGTTTGATGTTTCGAGGTTTGTCAGGTTAGAAGAAGTGTGCAATTTCATACTGCAAGAAATGCTTTTTTATTATTATTATTAAAACGGCAGTTCCTTATGGCATAAAAGGTAGGTAAACACAGTGTATCGATGTTTGTTTAAGTTACAAAAACGATAGGTAAAGCAGTGCATCAATGTTTGGTGGCTAGCTGGGTAGGCTACTTCTATGTTTCAAGCTTTGACAGGTTAGAAGCAGTTTGCAATCTAATACGGCAACAAATGCTTTCTTTGTGAAAATGTTACGTTCTCATGACGAAAACAGTAGGTAAATACAGCGTATCGGTGTTTGAAATTACAAAAAAGTGCATCGTTGTATGGTGACTAGCTGGGTAGTTTTGACAGGCTAAACATTATTTAATACAGCAACAAATATTTTCTTAGTTTAATTCACAAATCCAGTGGGTAAAACAATAAGCTTGTCTACGTGTTGTGGTAGCTAGTAGTCGGCTAGCCGGCTAGTTTAATATTTTGAAAACGCTCGTGCGTCGCTGTACGTTGGGTCCTTCAACAGAAATCAATAAACTCAGGCGAATTATCGAACAGCAAACAACATTCTGACCAATGAAATTCTCGAAGTGTAACGGCTAATAAACCAATCAGAATGTCCTTGATGACGCGCCATGCAGATCTTCATCAAAATTCCATTGTAGTGAACAACGTAGGCTATAGGCTTGGACTAGGCTACGGGATGTTGGTAATAACTTGTTCTTATGCCAAGCATCAGCCCCGGATCATTCTCACACAATTAACGCATAATCTATCGTTTTTATGAATGACAATTCCAATAATCGATCAAACGAGAAAGATCATTATAGCCTACTGTACTTTGTGGGCTCTCTCAATGCTCGTGACTTCTACAAACTAAAGCATAATTTGGAACGAAATTATGAGCATGCAGTAGAGACCATAGGTAGAGACAGAGAGGCAGGTTCCAGCTTCACTCTTCCGCTGTCAGACCGCATAGCCTTTATTTAGGTGTCATCTGCCCAGCTAACTACGGAAATTCTAAATAAGATGTGAACAGTAAGTGGCTGCTTCACGTGATGTCCGTTACCGTCCGAAATTCGGCAAGATTATCGCAAAATGTGCAGAACATTTGAAAACAGCTATGAGGCAGGTTCCACCTAGCTTGTCATTGTTGACATCTTCTGCCATAAAAATCGTTTTAAGAAAGGTAGGCTAATGATGATGGCAGCAAAGACGAGGGAAGGCTAAAGGAGGTGGCAGATCAGGTTTCCAGTGATTCACCATTTGTAAGCTGAGGTTGGTAAGAAGACTATTTTACATTGGCTGCACTCACTGTGAGTAACTTAGCCAATTTATTTATTAGCTAGCCTTATTTTACCATCTGGAGAATGGAGTCACAAATTAGACTATTCTTGTGAATGCATTCCACTCAGATAGCTAAGTGGCTACCAGGTTCAAAGCAACAAATGAAGGCTGCTTGTAATAATACAAATATTGTGATATCAATATGGTGCAATCAAACGAGCTACAGCTGGTAGAGCCTTCAGCCTGGAGCATGACCTGCAAAAGGGCATTATGAGAACCGTTCAGACTCTTCTTAAAGTGACTGCACCATTTATCAATATCAATATCACAATTGATCAAAATATAAAATAATACATAAGCAATTTGCATTACTGTAGTTGCTTGTGTCACATTTGTGTTATCATTCAAATGTTATGATGCGTGTTGGGGGGCTGAGCGGGGGGGGGGGGGGGGGGGGACGGACGGACGTATGGGGAGGGGGGCCCATCAACCATTTCTGCCCCAGGGCCCTGTGTGCAGTTGTTCCGCCACTGGTACCCACACACACTAGCGTGTTATTGGCAACAACGACACAACCTAAGAAATGGAAAGGCCATTGCAATACTTGTTCATTCAACGTTTGACCTAACCATATTGTGCATGCATGAACTACAATCAAATCTTCGATTTTCCAATGACAATTAGGTGAAAAGACAAATCTAGCTGTCTAGCTCCATAGACCCCCATTGTTTTTGCACTTACTTGTGATCGCCCCTAGCGGAACTGCAACAGTGCAGGAGTTACAGTTTTTTTTTTTTCATTTGCTAAAATTTTTGCAAACTAGACTTGTAGCCAGGTTGGTGACCTGCATGAGAAGAAGGTGCCAAGCTGTTGTGGCTGCATATGGATCCTCTACACGCTACTGAGGACCCTGAGTATAAAATGAACAAATGTATGCCTAACATGTTTTGTTTTCCTCATTTCTGTGGGAGAGTGCAATCGTCAATGCTTGAAGTAACAAAGGTGAATTCCAACAGCATAACAGGCCATTTTGGCACATTTTTCATTGGCACTACTTACACGTTTGCTTGTGTTGCTCATTCCATGATTGCCCTATGCTTACAAGCTATTCATTACCTCATTGTAAAGGTAACAAATCAACGATAAAAATGATATGAAACACTTTACTGGTTGGTATTACTAAAGGGGAGATATACTGGGCCAAAGTCAAGTTTCCTTACTTTTTGTGAGCGGTTTATGTTAACTGTCTGATAATCTTAACACAATACAGATTTCAATGTTGGACTTCCTGCTTTCAATGAAGTAAAAATCATAATTTTACATCATTGAAAGCAGGAAGTCCTATTCATGGGTTTCATTGAAATCCGTATTTCTCCCATCTCAAGGCAAACTGAGGGAATGATGCACGGCCATTCAAAAACATGACTTCTAAAGTCTGGTTTTCTAAAGATACAAAGTGACAAATAAATGCATATAACATATATTATCATTATTAACTTCATTTGTGTGCGTCAGAGTTGTTATTCACAGAGTTGTTATTCATAACTTGTTATTCAGTTTCAGTTGGGAGACTCACAGGAAAGCTATGCACCTGGAAAAGATAAGACATTTAGGGAGTTAGGATGGAGCTCCTGACTGAAGGTCATTCTCATGTGTTTTGATCTGCTTGTTAAATAAAATAACTTTCTTGTGTCAAAGAGCTCAGAGACTGTTTCGGAAAGGAGAAGCACTTCCTCTCTATGTCTCTCCTCTTGGCGCCAGAGTTAATGAAAAATACTACTTGTTTGTGGTTCTTGTGTCTTAATATTGGGAAGATTTTCCTGACACAAAGCTTAATGCTAGAGAAGTGTCCCTTTAATAGTGAGTGCATGTTTGTTTTTCTTCGCCCACAAAGGTTGGGTTGGCTATGAAGACAATAATGCATATGTCATCCCAAATAATGTGTTTTTCAGGCCGGAAAACTGCCTATCATAGCTGAAAGAACATATGAAAACAGGATTTGAACAGAAATATTTTACAGGTCTTGGTTTAGGGACCCATTCGTGACAGACAATGTTTGAACAAAATCTAAAACAATGCGGCAGTAACCTTATCTGATTTGACACAGAGTTACCCCTCTGCCGCATTTGATCTAAGTGTCCTGTTTGTCATCCCCTTTCAGATTCTCCTACCAAGAGGGAGGAGGTACACTTTCCTTAGTTGGGCCAAATCAAACAGATAACTTCCCAGGACACTATTTCCACATACTTTGACTTAAAATCAGGTCTTTTAAAAGCTGAGGCCTTGTAGAATTGTGTGGTACCAATAGATTTAGTTAAGTACATCACAGGAAATTTCCACATTCTGTCCTCTGTCAGAAGAGAGGGTAGAATTATGGTTTTTTTAGGAGGTTATGTACATCACAGGAAATTACCACA
The DNA here is from genome assembly GCF_963854185.1 of Sardina pilchardus. Classification (NCBI taxonomy): domain Eukaryota; kingdom Metazoa; phylum Chordata; class Actinopteri; order Clupeiformes; family Clupeidae; genus Sardina; species Sardina pilchardus. The sequence continues at coordinate 22,236,639 of NC_085010.1, forward strand.
TTTCTCTTGCTCTTGGTCACTTATTTTGTTTTGGAAGTGGATCACTATAGGATGAAGTATGACTGTTTGGGACCCATATTTGAGTGGGCATAAACATGTGTTTTGCTCAGTGTCCATTTGGAGATTCCAAAAAGGACCTTTGGTTACCAACAACGCGTATACAAAAAAAAAGGTTACACTCTGTGTTATGTTGCGTGTACCTGCATGTGAGTGCTTTGCAGTGGCTGTGCCATGAATTCAAAGAATTTAGAGAGGTATAAATGTAGCATAGCATTGCAATGGTAGGTCATGATAAGGTGGCAAAAAATGCATTTGTGTGTGTATGTGTGATTATGTGGGGGGATATGACAAGTCTAACGTTCAGCTATTTTCTCCATTGTATATTTTCATTCTCTTTTAGTCCATGTATGAGAAACCTGACTCAGGCATTCATTTTTGAGAAATCGGACAAAACCTTAAAGAAATGTCCTGTAATTGTAGACTGCTATCAGGTTAGTACCGTTAGTAAATATACTGCATTACACTTTAACATGGAGGAGCAGACTCGTAGGAGCCTAAAGCATAGGCTACTGTATGTCAAAAATCCCAAGCTACTTACAGTTCTACAAAGTAAAATGTGTTTGCTATGGAAGGAGGAGGAACAAACATCGATGGGCCAGCTCCTACACACCGTCGAATAGCTTTGGTTCATATATGACACTGTTCATTGCTCATTGACCGACTTTGCACTTTGTCTATCATTTAAATAGGGGCCCTATGATGTTTAATTGCAAGTTCAGTGTGATGATGACTACTGTAGGCTATTGTATGGCTGTCTGTTTGTATGCCCTTTAATTAATATATATATATATATATATATATATATATATATATATATATATATATACAGTATATATATATATATTTTTTTATTTTTTTTTTTATATATGATAATGTGGGGCTATTTTAATTCCAAAGGCCAAGGGAAACTTATCAGGATGCATCCTGGATCCATGAAAAAGCTGGCCTTTAAAGATTAAAAGCTGCCTGCCTATGATAATTTATCATATGGGTTACTTATACTACGTTTATTTATTTACATTCTTCATTCACAAAGAAAATTGGTGTCCTTAAAGGTTGGATTTTTACTTTTCTTTTTTTATTAAGGCATTAAGATCAATTTCCAAAAGATGATTTGATATTCCTCTTTTTAGTCAACTTTAGCATGGGTTCAAATATTTACTGTCCCCACTGTATTGTATCTAATATTTCCAAGACCGCATTTAAACATCTTAGCAGTCTCTGAAAAGCTGGTTCATGCTGTTATATCTTGTCGATTAGACTATGTAACACACACATCAAACCCTATAACACGAAGTACGAACCAACAAAGATCTCATCACACCACTAGTAATAAAAAACCCTATATGGCTCCCAGTTGCAACAAATTGATTTTAGAATATGTCTGACTATTCTTAAATCATTGATGGCCGTAGCTCCTTCCTACATTGTTATTGTATGTTTGTATGTATTTCTAATTTCCATCTTTTTTTGTTATGTAGGCTACAGTATCTATTTTATCTTTGTTGTTTGGACATGTCAGTTGTGTTTTTCTCTTTCTTTTGGAACACATTGGGTCTGTACTTGTCACATGAAATGTGCTATACAAATAAAGTCGACTTGACTTGACAAGGAAACTGTCCTCTGTGTTTTATTGGTCTTTTCTTCAGCTTGTGTAGTTAATCATTTGTGCTCAATGAGGAAGTAACCTTTCATCCGAAAGCTGAAAGAGGGAGAGAGGAAAAGATATGCACAGCTCCTCAGAGGTCTTGGGAACAGCAACTGGGAAATATCATCTAAATAGGGGAGGAATTACACAAGGAAGAAGAGGGAAGGAGAAAAGGTAGACTCCGATAGTCTTTTCTTGGATTGCTTAGGCCTACTTCTTTTCCAACAAAGGTGACAGCAATTCTTAAATGCTCTAATGCTATTAACAATGGTGACATTTGTTAAGAAAATTTGAAAAAATGAGTGTTGGTTATTGGTCAATGTATTTATACAAGTTATTCCTTCTTTCATTGTCCCTTTTGTACCTCATTCACTTCTTAGGAGGCAAAGATGAAAGTCGACGAAATCATACAGATTCAGAAATTCTTTTTTAACATTTTCAACACATTCTTTGTGGTAAGTTAACTATAAGATTTTTTTTTGTTTTAAAAGTGAGGGGTTTTATTACCTCACTTTTACTATCACTTGCTTTTTTTGAGAACATAAATTCTAACTACCATATTATTTTTGACAGATTTTGGGAGTCAGTATCTTCGGTTGTGCTGCCTGGATCTTATTTGACATAGACAGCTTCATTGTAGTCATCAGTTCCGGTAGGTGTCAGTTTAAGTGCACTGTGAAACACTTTTTGGTAAGGAAGCTACACAGAGCGATCCAGTTTTTGTAGGGGGACTGGTTGACCAGGTGTTTATTTCTAGTAGGGTGTTTAGTGATAACCTGGGTAAGTTAACCCAGAGAAAGTTGTAAACCCCCTAATAGAAGTGCCCTAACTTCATTCACATAGCAGAATAACGTCAAATGCTCTTCTTTTAGGTTTACCATAAACTATGACTTGACCTACCCAGGTTTGTCTCTAAACCACCTAGTTAAAAAAAACCTTCCTGATGGTGTATTGTGTTATGTTGTGTTATGCCAACATCCCAACGTCATTGCCTGAAATTCAAATAGATTGCCTGAGATACTGGGTATTTTAAAATTGACCAGTACATTACATTGAAATATATATACAATAAATAATGGAGTGTTAAAAACTCTATGATATCCAACTAATCAGATCCCTCATTACAATCTGGCAACATAAAAATAAATAAAAATATAGCCGCAAGCGGCGATGGCGGGCCCGAGCACCTGCGGTGCGGACCCGTGACATTTGCGGAATCTAACAAAGCAACACGCACTTGTTTGTGGGCATGTGCATGAGCAACACACATGCCCACCAAATTTGGTTAATTTTCATCAATGTATGTGTCAACCACAACAGAAAACAAGCTAGGTGGCGCTATAGAGTCCCAAAGCCACACCCAAGGCCAGAGCTCTGTCTCTGACTAGTGGCAGCAATAACACACAAGCGTACCTAATTGTTGTGTATGTATGTGTCAACAATAATAGACAATGTGCTAGGTGGCGCTATAGAGTCCCTAAGCCTCACCCTAGGCCAGAGCTCTATCCCGGACAAGCAGTAGCAATAGCACACATGCCCACCAAATGTGGTTCATTTTCGTGAATGTGTCAACCATAATTGACAATGTGCTAGGTGGCGCTATAGAGTCCCTAAGCCACACCCTAGGCCAGAGCTCTGTTTCTGACTTGCGGCAGTAATAACACACAAGCTCACCAAATTTGATTCATTTTCGTGAATGTATATGTCAACCACAACAGGTAACACACTAGGTGGCATTATAGAGTCCCTAAGCCACACCCTCGGCCAGAGCTCTGTCTCTGAATAGCTATAGCAAAACATATGCCCACCAAATTTGGTTCATTTTCGTGAATGTACGTGTCAACCACAACAGACAATGCGCTAGGTGGCGCTATGGAGTCCCTAAGCCACACCCGAGGCCAGAGCTCTGTCTTTATCTAGCGGCAGCAATAACACTCAAGCCCACCAAATGTGGTTCATTTTTGTGAATGTTTGTGTCAACCACAACAAACAATGCTCTAGGTGGCGCTATAGAGTCCCTAAGTCAGACCTTTGGCCAGAGCTCTGTCTCTGACTAGCAATAGGAATAACACACAAGCCCATCAAATTTGGTTAATTTTCGTGAATGTACGTGTCAACCACAACAGGCAATGCGCTAGGTGGCGCTATAGAGTCCCTAAGCCACAACCGAGGCCAGAGCTCTGTTTTTATCTAGCGGCAGCAATAACACACAAGCCCACCAAAGTTGGTTCATTTTTGTGAATGTTTGTGTCAACCACAACAAACAATGCTCTAGGTGGCGCTATAGAGTCCCTAAGCCACACCTTGGGCCAGAGTTTGTCTCTGACTAGCAATGGGGATAACACACAAGCCCATCAAATTTGGTTAATTTTCGTGAATGTATGTGTCAACCACAACAGGCAATGCACTAGGTGGCGCTATAGAGTCCCTTAGCCACACCCTAGGCCAGCGCTCTGTCTCTGACTAGAGATAGCAATAACACACAAGCCCACCAAATTTGGTTCATTTTTGTGAATGTATGTGTCAACCACAACAGACAACCTGACAGAGCGTTCTTAAGCCTTCTTTAATCATTGTCTAATATTAAGGAAAGTTTAAGATCTATTAACCAAGGTGTTGTCACACACACACATGGCAAATAAGTTGCAGGATTGTGGTGCCTTCTCTCATCCTCAATTTGGGTTATCATCTGTTGGCCTTCTTACCACCACCAGAGAGGCATGGGGGATGGGTGAGAGAGTGTGTGGGGGGTCGGTATGCAAATGAGGGGGGGGGGGGGGCATGGGGCTAAGATAGAAAGGGAGAGAGGGAGGGAGGCAGAGGGGTCAAGGAGGAGGCCGTGTGTGTGCGTAACTCTCTGGAAAGCTTGCGCGTGTGTAATGTGGGTGCGGTTACATGTGGCTCTGTGTGTGTAACAGGACCAACATGAAGGCGCGGATGAGGAAAGATAGTAACACAGAGCCATCCTCATATGAAAACCTAAATAACTCACTTTCTGTTAATGTGGTTAAAGTCAAAATTGCAGCATAGGTTAATATGATTATTATTATTCATCAACTTGCTTCAAAATATTTTAGCTAAAACTGTGTCCACCACAATCATTAATGAGCTTTTAAAAAACACAAACAACACCAAATTCAAAACTTTGTATATGACTGTCACTACAAACACACTAACTAATACTCTATTAAATTTCATCCAAATTAGTCACTGTTTTCTGCCTATAACACCAACTTTTTGTTCCTTTTATAAGACACCTAGGTTCAAACCTTCGCCATTTCGATATAGTTTTGAAATTCAAAAATCTGTTCACAATTTCTCTTGGGCAACCCCTCAAGATCATTTTACTGCTAAAATGACATGATTTCGACAAACCGTCTAGGAGAAGTGTTTCAAAATACATGATGTGCAAAAATCAGAAAATCTCACATAATTCAAATTCTTTTAATATTTACTATATAGTTCTAATGTAAAAGTTGTTTGGATTAATACAACACACATGCCCACCAAATTTGGTTCATTTTCGTGCATGTATGTGTCAAACATAACAGAAATCGCTCTAGGTGGCGCTATAGAGTCCCTGAGCCACACCCGTGGCCAGAGCTCTGTCTCTGAGTAGCGACGGTAATTCCACATGTAGCTACCAAATTACAAGAGTTTTGGAGCATGCCAAGTTGGTGAAAAAGGGCCGCACGGGCTAAGAGGAAAAGAGAATAATAAGAATAATAATAATAAGAAATATAGCCGCAAGCGGCGATGGCGGGCCCGAGCACCTGCGGTGCGGAGACCAGTGACATTTCGGAATCTAACAAAGCAACATGTGTGGGTTGGTGTGCCTGTGCATGAGCAACATACATGCCCACTAAATTTGGTTCATTTTTGTGAATATATGTGTTAACCACAAAAGACAACATGCTAGGTGGCACTATAGAGTACCTAAGCGACACCCTAGGCCAGAGCTCTGTCCCTGACTAGCTGTAGCAATAACACACATGCCCACCAAATGTGACTAATTTTCGTGAATATATGTGTCAACCACAACAGACAACACGCTAGGTGGCGCTATAGAGTCCCTAAGCCACACCCTAGGCCTGAGCTCCTTTTCTGACTAGCGATAGCAATACGAAAGAAGTCCAATAAATTTGGTTCATTTTCATGAATGTACACGTCAACCACAACAGACAACAAACTAGGTGGCGCTTAGTCCTTAAAGGGATAATCCGGAGTGAAATGCACTTTAGATCAATTTTTCGGACTATTGGGAGTACATACGTTGAGTTGACACCAAAATCATGTCATTCGGATGTATTTTGAGAAAGTTCGAGCTCACCGTTTTTAGCCAAAACTCGTTAGCCTGGAGGTGACTCGGGCATGTCATTTCGCCGCTACAAAACGCTATATTTATACCTCTTCTACTGTTCCAAACAACACTACACTTACGTGGTAGTGAGTAGAGGGTCCCTAAAGCCAAACCGAAGTATCCCCACGTCTTTATGTGGTCGGATAGAGAGTCCAGAATGAATTTAATCGAGTCAGTACCTTTCCGGAAATGTCGCTGTTGCAGCTAGCAACGTTTTCACAACACTTTACTAACATTTCCGGAAAGGTACGGACTCGATTAAATTCATTCTGGACTCTCTATCCGACCACATAAAGACGTGCGGATACTTCGGTTTGGCTTTAGGGAACCTCTACTCACTACCACGTAAGTGTAGTGTTGTTTGGAACAGTAGAAGAGGTATAAAAATAGCGTTTTGTAGCGGCGAAAGGACACGCCCCGGTCACTTCCAGGCTAACGAGTTTTGGCTAAAAACGGTGAGCGCGAACTTTCTCAAAATACATCCGAATGACATGATTTTGGTGTCAACTCAACGTATGTACTCCCAATAGTCCGAAAAATTGATCTAAAGTGCATTTCACTCCGGATTATCCCTTTAAGCCACACCCTAGGCCAGAGCTCTATCTTTCAGTAGCGACACCAATAACACGTAAAACCACCAAATTTGCTTCATTTTCGTGAATGTACACGTCAACCACAACACAATCTGCTAGGTGGCACTATAGAGTCCCTAAGCCACACCCTAGACCAGAGCTCTGTCTCTGACTAGGGGTAGCAAAAACAATTTTGTCTGTGAAATTTCTAAAGTAGCCTTCTGCCACGAAGATAAATTGTAGGGTTTTAAATGTTCAAAAAAAGAGTAAAAGGTCCGCACACTTCCTCTCACTTAATTTACTTTATTAGTTCAAGGGTTTTAAATGTTCCTCATAAAAAGTATTTTCGAAGTCCAAATAAAAGAAAATGTTGCTGTTATTGCTACGATAGACCGTTAAATTTACATGCACAGGTTTTGTACACCATTGTCATGGCCAAATTCAAGCACTTTTTAAGGACTTTCAAGACCAGTTTTCCAGTATTGAAATTGTGTGTGAACAAATTCAAAGCCCTGTTGTTTGAGGTCACTGTAGGATAAAGAACCAGGAAATTTGATACAACCTTAGCCGAATACTGAACCAGCAACTATCATTAGGTTAACTGAATGGGGCATAGAAAATGAGTGTTTGCTGCTCTGTCATATCAAGTTTCCTTGTTCTTTTTCTTACTGACAGCACTCGATGAGATTGATTCACACCATATTTCAGGGGTGTGATTGGCAAAGGACAAAAAAGAGGAAAATATACCCAGCACCCTCAGGAGAAAGTTTTCAAAAATGACCCCTTAAATGATAACATCAGATGACTTTTATGAGAACTGTTTATAAACTGTGATACATATAAACATTATAACATATATCAAGGGCTGAGAACCAAAGGGGCAGTTGCGTAAGTGACATTTTGGTCAAAATTGAATTATATATATCACCTGAAAGCTCTTGATGAGCTCTTTTTAGCTGACACAATTATAGAAGTAAAATATTTATAAATATTAAATGATTGACAAAAACAAAAACCAAAGGTCTTTAACTGTGAACATAAGCAGTTAGATTTTTTTGGCTCTATTGTAAAGTTGGTGAAATGTCACTTACGCCCCTGTGGTTCTCAGCCCTCGATATATATAGATATACATAGACTATATCGTAATAAGTCTACGACTAATTTATAGCAAAGTAGCCTAGGCCTACTCAAGACTAAACCAGATATGGCTGAAATATGTAGGGCAGCTATCATGATCATTTTGCCAACAATGATGTAGAACCATGGATTTTCCTAGTTCATGACATGCTTTGTTTTCACTTAAACCAACATAAAGTTATAATGTTGACTACATGTTTTAATATAGACCTACTTGATAACATATAGCCTACCCCCTTAGTCCTCTAGCTCTAGTCCTGTACAATATAATAGTGAATAGGCCTATTGATATATTGATGCTGTTTGAAGAGGTTGCTTGATGATATTTAAGTTCCAAAGAAAATCAAATTGCACCACTCCCTCTCCTTCCTGTCCATCACCTTTCCTCCTAAAAACAAATGTCTGGCCCTACTGTTATAAGCTACATCATTTGTTCAAGTGCACACACTAAATGGAGAGCTAGGATTAAAATTCAAACTGTGCCTTTAAATAGGCGACTTTTTTCATCTATCAGCACAATGCTACAGGCCATTTTCACTAAACAAATCAGCTCAATATTATGTGCAAGACAAGTTTACCAAGCATGCCAATGTGTTAATCTCTTAGCACTGTCGTCATACGTTTTCTCATAGTGAGATGGCTATCCCGAAATATGTTTTGAATGACGTCTTGAATGACATGGGGCGCACGGAGATAAACGCGAAATGACAAGGTGATAACTAAACAATTCAGTTGACCTAGGGTAGACAGGCTTTGTGGCTAAAACTATGAAAACCAGTAGGCTAGTCTGTCACAGCTAACTTCAGGCACTGTAGCCTAGACTAGTTTACACGCGCAGAAATTAAAAGTCAATATTGCCATCACGAGATTGCTGTCATTATCGGAAAATCCGGACACGTCAAACTGGATGCGAACGCGTGGCAAAGCCAACAACAACTTCATAAATTACGTCTTTTAAATAAATAATTTGAGCCTACCGTTTCATGCCTAACGTCGACAGCAAATTTCTCAGTCCATCATAGGCAAGGTTATTAATGCATAGGCCTATAGCCTAATTAAACTAGGCTTAGTGATGGCAGATCAAATAATAAAAAAACGTTTTGAAGTCTACCCAGAGCATGTTTGCAAACGCATGCAAAGGGATAAACTATGTTCATACCATCTTCAATCGTTTCAAAAACTAGGATTAGGCAGTCTGCCTATGCTGTTTGCATAATTGCAGGAATCAATCGTTTGAAAAATATGGTTGTTTCTAGCCTCGTATGGTTTCACTTGGATCACACACACATTGCACGACTGCTCATATGAATCGGTGGCACCAAACTAACGTATTTCCAGATAGGGGAAACGTTTAGATTATTTTGAATAGATAGATGGTTCACTCAATTTAAAGGCAATTAATCACCACAACTGAATAACATTAACCTGCCTTGCACTGCAGGGAAATGTTCTTACCTTGATTGAAAGCTAAGCAGACGGCCAGTTCTAGTTCTGTCATCTTCTCTCCTGCTTTCTAGATGTCCATGGAGAAACGTCCTCCTTCAGTTAGGCAGAGTAAGTTCGTTGTGGTTTCAAACTTACGTCCTCCACTAATAAAGGCATTAGCTAGCTTCCACTCACAAACGGTAGGCTACTCCCAAAATGTGACACATTTGAACTTCTCATTACGTTTTACATCTGTCAAAAGTTTGGATTATGTTTCAGGAGTTAAACTGACACCTAGGCTATCAATGCTCTATTTGTAAGCTAAAATAAACTAGTAAACACCATATCGCTAACGTGCATCAATTGGAGTTAGCGAGCTAGCTTAGCGAGCTAGCTTAGCTAGCAGCTAGCTAGCTTAGGCCAAGATTTAAAACCAGGTCGAATTTACTACGGCTGGTGGTGCCTGTTGTGTTTTCCGCTAGACCTTTTCAAACAAGACCAACTACAGTAGGCTATTTGACGTTCGTTATCGCACTGGGACTTGTTAATTACCGAACGTGACAAAAACCTGCCTTGCTATAACGTTAGCTCCCAAACGGCAGGCTACTCCCAAACAGTGACACATTTGAACTTCACGTTACATTTTACAACTGTCAAAAGTTTGGATTATGTTTCAGTAGGCCTAGTTAGGCTGTCACCTAGGCTATCAAGGCTCTATTTGTAAGCTGAGATAAACTAGCTAGTAAACACCATATCACTAACATGCATCACTTGGAGTTAGCTAGATGGAGGAAACGAGCGCTTTAGCCAACTTATTGAACCGCATCAAATAGCTTGCAAAGTTGCGTTTCAACAAAACTGTTACCTTACTTTCAAGAATAACTCCGTAGACAAAAAGTCAAAATGATTGCACTGTTTCCACGATATAAATCCACAAAAACACTCAGTATAGAGCTACATTGACGGAGACTTCTATGGGGTCGCCTGGATCTGCACTGACTAACAAATCACATGGTGTAGTGGGCGGGACAGTGCTCTCGACCACAGAATGTCAAATGAGTGAGAGACTTTTACAGACAATTGAGTTTCATTCCCTAGGGCATCAAACAAATAACCCTAAATAACTCACTTTCTGTTAATGTGTTTAAAGTCAAAATTGCAGCATAGGTTAATATGACTATTAGTATTTGTAAACTCATCTCATAATACTTTAGGTAAAACTATGTGTCAACCACAATCATTATGCTATTATAAGTGACAAAATCACAACCACACCAAACAACATCAAAACTTGAATGTGACTGTCACTACAACCACACTATCTAATACTCCATTAAATTTCATCCAAATTAGTCACTGCTTTCTGCCTATAACACCAACTTATTGTTCCTTTTATAAGACACCTAGGTTCAAACCTGTGTGTGTGTGTGTGTGTGTGTGTCTGTGTATGTGTGTGTGTGTGTGTGTGTGTGTGTGTGTGTGTGTGTGTGTGTGTGTGTGTGTCTGTGTGTCTGTGTGTGTGTGTCTGTGTCTGAGTCTCTATGTGGAAAGCGGGGGAGGTTAGAGAGACATCCAGCTGGGAGAGAGGGGAGGGGTGGGAAGAACTGTGGGGGGAGGGAAACAGACAAGGAGGGGTAGAGTGGGTGAGCCACAGTGAGGGAGCAAGACCATGCGCGGCTAGGCACACAGACCTATAAAAACCTAATAAACCTAAATATCTCACTTTCTGTTAACATGGTTGAAATCAAAATGGCAGCATAGGTTGATATGATTATAATTATTCATCAACTCACTTCAAAATATTTTAGCTAAAACTGTGTCCACCACAATCATTAATGCGCTTTTAAAAAACACAAACAACACCAAATTCAAAACTTTGTATATGACTGTCACTACAAACACACTAACTAATACTCCATCAAATTTCATCCACATTAGTCACTGTTTTCTGCCTATAACACCAACTTTTTGTTTCTTTTATAAGACACCTAGATTCAAACCTTCGCCATTTCAATATACTTTTGAAATTCAAAAATCTGGTCGCAATTCCTCTCAGGCAACCCCTCAAGATCATTTTAGTGCTTAAATGACAAAATTTCGATAAACCGTCTAGGAGAAGTATTTCAAAATACATGATGTGCAAAAATCAGAAAATCTCACATAATTCAAATTCTTCTAAGATTCACTATATAGTTTGAATGTAAAACTTGTTCAGAATAATACAACACACATGTCCACCAAATTTGGTTCATTTCCGTGAATGTATGTGTCAACCACAGTAGATGGCGCGCTAGGTGGCGCTATAGAGTCCCTGAGCCATACCCTAGGCCACAGCTCTGTGTCTGAGTATCAAATGCAATTCTACATATGCCAGCTAAATTGCAAGAGTTTTAGAGCATGCCAAGTTGGTGAAAAATGTTACTGGTAAGATAATTATACTATAATAATAATAATAAGAATAATCTGAGCAAAAACAATAGGGCCTTGCACCTACGGTGCAGCCACTTTCAGTGGCCGCACCTCGGTGCTCGGGCCCTAATAATCTGAGCAAAAACAATAGGGCCTTGCACCTACGGTGCAGCCGCTGCTACAGCGGCCGCACCTCGGTGCTCGGGCCCTAAATATAGCCGCAAGCGGCGATGGCGGGCCCGAGCACCTGCGGTGCGTGCGGACCTGTGACATTTCGGAATCTAACAAAGCAACATGTGCGTGTTGGTAGTCATGTGCATGAGCAACACACATGCCCACCAAATTTGGTTAATTTTTGTAAATGTATGTGTCAACCACAACAGACAACATGCTAGGTGGCGCTATAGAGTCCCTAAGCCACACCCTAGGCCAGAGCTCTGTCCCTGACAAGCAGTAGCAATAACACACAAGCCAACCTAATTGTCGTGAATCTGTGTGGCAACCATAATAGACAACGCGCTAGGTGGCGCTATAGAGTCCCTAAGCCACATCCTAGACCAGAGCTCTGTCCCTGTTTAGCGGTAGCAATAACACACATGCCCACCAAATGTGGTTAACTTTCGTGAATGTATGTGTCAACGACAACAGACAACACGCTAGGTGGCGCTATATAGTCCCTAAGCCACACCCTAGGCCAGAGCTCTGTCTCTGACTAGCAATAGCAATAACACACGAGCCCACCAAATTTGGTTAAATTTTGTGAATGTATGTGTCAACCACAACAGACAATGCGCTAGGTGGCTCTATAGAGTCCCTAAGCCACACCCTAGGCCAGAGCTCTGTCTTTGACTAGCGGTAGCAAGAACACACAAGCCGTGCACATTTGATTAATTTTCGTGAATGTTTGTGTCAACCACAACAGACAACACGCTAGGTGGCGCTATAGAGTCCCGAAGCCACACCTTAGGCCAGAGCTCTGTCTCTGACTAGCAGAAGCAATTCCACATGTAGCTGCCAAATTACATCCAATTTATAACCTTTTTCTGCCTAAGTGTTTCAAAATACGTGATGTGCAAAAATCATAATCATAATCATAACTCAAATTCTTCTAAGATTCACTACACAGTTTAAATGTAAAACTTGTTCAGATTCCTACAACACATATGCCCACCAAATCTGGGCCATTTCCGTGAATGTGTCAACCACAACAGACAACGTGCTAGGTGGCGCTATAGAGTCCCTGAGCCACACCTTTGTCCAGAACTCTGTCGCTGAGTAGCGTTACCAATTCCACACATAGCTGCCACATTTCAAGAGTTTTAGAGCATGCCAAGTTGGTGAAAAAACGCAAAATGTGGCCCGGAAGAAATTTAATCTGAGCAAAAACAGTAGGGCCTTGCACCTACGGTGCAGCCGCTTCAGTGGCCGCACCTCGGTGCTCGGGCCCTAATTGCACCTACGGTGCGGCCGCTTCAGCGGCCGCACCTCGGTGCTCGGGCCCTAATAAACAGCCCGTGCAAGAAGCTTGATTGACGCAATCATGTTTAATCAACGTTCCGAATAAAGTAGTAAAACAAACCAGATGCACAGAGATAGCCAAACGAATGAGCTTGCTAGGATAGTTGGGGAAAGTCCCACTCTCGATTGGGTGTTACAACAGAGTTGTGAATGATTGGGGTCGCCAATGTTTTGTGACATTACGTAAAATAGGGTCACCTGCCAAAAAACGTATCACCCCTTATCTTATGGGTTGTGTTGTTGTTTCTCCTGCAGAGGGCGATGTGAAGCTGGTTGCTGTGGCCCTTGCTCTCATTGGGCTGGTTGTGGTCGTGGTGTCAGTTCTTGGCTGCGCTGGGGGGCAGCTAGAGAGTAAATGCCTGCTTATGATTGTAAGTGAGCTGTTTACTGACTCGTAGACCTCAAATAAAGACACATGCTGATTCATTTAGTCATTGGCAGACTGGTTTCCCCATGTGACTTGGCAAGTGTTGCTCCTAAGATGTGTGTCTGTGTGTGTGAGACAGAAATTCTGCAGTGCGTTCCATTAGTAATCTTTTTTTTTTTGTTATCAACTGTTTATTGATTTTCATAAACAGGGGAATGGGGGAGGGGGGGCATTAGTAATCTTAAGACATTTCAAGGACTGAAGGAGTCATTAAAGAATATTTGATAAATATCTGAGAGGGATATTTAAATATCCTTGATGTGTAAAGATCACATGACCCTTTTTTTTCTTGCAGTACATGGGATTTCTTATCATCGTTACCCTTGGTCAGATTTTTGTGACTTTTGTTCTTTTGTTGCGGAGTCCTAAAGTAAGTCCTCAGAGTGTTGTACATAATCAAACAGTCAATTATGATATTTTCCATCAAATACATTGTTCATCTATTTCTTTTTTTCTCTCTCTCTCTTAGATTAAGGAGTTTCTTGTCAACACAGTTGACGAGGAAATAAAGCAGTATGGGAATAGGAGCATAACTGAAAACAAAGCGTCATGGACATTGCTGGACAGGATACAACATTCAGTAAGCATATCCTCAAACCCCGTTGTGCTGACCCAGAATAATGCTGTAGGTATCCTCCCCGCGAAAGGTTAACAGGACAGACTTCAGTCATTACAAGTGCTTTTGCTGGGTGCAAATTCTATTTTATTTGGCTGCTCTGATGAAGTGCAGGGCATAGGTCATTTAAATATCCGCTATCTGTTAAATATCTGGAATGAGCCCCCCTATTTTTATCCAAAGAAATTTGCCGGAACAGGTTTCTTGAATCGATTTTCAATTTTGGCTAAACCTCAAACAGTTTTCACATGTGGAGCAGGATGGACTTACAAGTGATTTTGCAAGGTGCAATTCTAATTATGTTATTTCTGCTCTGATGTATTGTAGGGCATTTATATATCTGTTTAAACACCCCCCTCTTAATCAGACAAGTGTATCGGAACAGATTTCTTAAATCAATCACCCTTTTGGCAAAACCTCAAACAGTTTTGACAGGTGATTGATTCAAGCTATCTGTTCCGGCAGTTTGATTCAGAGAATGCAGTTCATTGTTAACAAATGTGGGAAAACTACAGTTCAGCTCAAGTTAGGCCGTTGACGCTTTCCTCAGGGTCATTCCATTGATTACATGGTCCACTATTGTAGATGTCATCTTCTTACCCTTCCTCTTCCTCCACTTGCTCCTCCTTGTTCTTGTCGTCCTCTCCCTCTCACTTCTTCACCTCCACGTCCTCTTCCTCCTCCTCTTCCTACTTCTTCACCTCCACGGCCTCTTCCTCTGCCTCCTCTAATTCTCACTCTTACACTTCCTGCTCCATCCATTGTACTCCTCGCGGACAGCTTACCTGTGGCTTATTTATACTGCTTAGGCTGATTGCAAAGTGAACTAATTATCTAAAACAGTTTTCACAATGTGACAGTGTGCCAGACAGTTGGCAAAATAGTGTAAATAATAGGCATACATGTATAGTTTCGCTAGGAGTGTGTTGATAATTTTGAAAATTGAGTGTAAAGCAGTGAGTTTTGCAAAGTATGTGTTACAGAATTGCAAACCGAGTGCAAAGCAGTGTTTGTGTTTTTAGCTGACTGAGTGAGTGGTTTTACTATAAGGTGGATTGTTTCGAAAAATGTTTGTGAGCAATTGAAAAAAAAAATGCAGTCTATAAGCTATGTGCACGGGTGCATTTAAAACAATTCAAGACCACTGAGATTCTATAGTCTACTGCATAGCCTTAATAAGTAATTTTGCCTTCTCACTTGTACAATTATTTTTTAACTGGTTAGGCCAGACAGTAGTTTAATTATTAAGTTCAAAAAGTAATGTGTGTGTGTGTGTGTGTGTGTGTGTGTGTGTGTGTGTGAGAGAGAGAGAGAGAGAGAGAGAGAGAGAGAGAGAGAGAGAGAGAGAGAGAGAGAGAGAGAGCACAGTATGTGTGGCGTTGTTAATGAATCATTGCAGGCCTGTGGGATTGGAGAATTGAATACTGAACACTGCAGCTGTTAAACAATATATGTATGGTTATGCTCATTTTAGAGTTATTGTTTTCTTGTTAAGATGACATGATGTATTCTCTCATCTCATTATTTCACTCAAAACTACCATTATTATCAATATAACATAAGTTAAAATCTCATCTGCCATTTATACGGTTAAGCTGTTGGCAAATATACAACTAGTCTAAGGATAAGCCATTGTGTTGTCAGGCTACATAGTTTATGTTTATTTGTTCATGTTTATGTTATGTTTTGTTTAACGCTTGACCTAAGATGTTCCTGTGTTTAAGGCAAAATGTTGCGGCAGACACAACTTGAATGACTGGGACCAGAATGTTATCATTCAGGACCTTGGAAAAGCCAACGTCTACCCCTGTTCGTGTTTCAACACTACCTGTCCCACTAGGTGTAGGTGGAGCAGAAGCTGAGCGATTTGGGGAAGGCACCACAGGTATCTACCAAGAGGTATGGATACACAAATCACATTATATCTGCAGTGGTAAACAACCAGGAATCTGTATAATTATACTGATGTGTTGTTATTGTATTTTAATTCTTGATTGAAATGGATTGTATACAGTCTTGTACTTGTATACATGTTTGAATTTGCATTGAAATGCATACTGTACATTTCAATCATATTAACTTTCCGTCCCTGTTAAAATAGGGGTGCGAGAAAAAGCTTACTAGCTGGCTGGAAGAGAATATAGCTGTGATCATTGGCATGGATGTAGGACTCATTGTTGTTCAGGTAAATATCAAGCCAGTTTTACGCAATATTAATTTCAATTGGTCTAGGTTATCCTGTAGATGTGAGATTCAAACTTTTTAACTGTACTTCTCTCTCTCTCTCTCTCTCTCTCTCTCTCTCTCTCTCTCTCTCTCTCTCTCACACACACACACACACACACACTGGTAGATTATCCAGTTTGCCTTTGGAGTGTGCATATTCCAAAACATTGGTCGTAAAATGAGGCGTAAGAATCCCAAAAATCTGATGAACTCCATGGAGGTGGACCCCCAGACGGAGGCTGTGTACCAGAATCCAGATTACTCCCAACATCCACAGTACCCACAGCAAGACTATCAGCAGCCACAGTACCAACAGCAAGACTATCAGCAGCCACAGTACCAACAGCAAGACTATCAGCAGCAAGACTTCCAGCAGTACAATCAGCATGTTTACGATGACCTTCAGTACCACCAGCCAGACTTCTCTCAGCAAGATTACACACAACAATATTATGATCGTCAGTGAACACTGTTGCAACTTTTTAGATCTCTCTCTGTCTCTCTCTCACACACACACACACACACACACACACACACACACACACACACAGGAAGAGACAGAGACTTAATACCAAATATTGTCCTTAGTAATAAATCAATATACAAATATATACTGTAGATACAGTGATTTTATTGTACAAAAACAGGGTAAACAAGCTTCATACAAGTCCAGCATTGTCTCTTGTAACTGGAATATAACTTTGTTCCAGTACAACACTACAGTGGAGGGGATAAGTCCTCAGACATTACTCCCAACATCATCCCAAACTTATCATCTCCCCACACACACTCACACTCTCTAGCTGCAGCAACATCAACAACACACTGACATATTTTTAGCATTTGTGCAATGAGATGTTTTGGTATAATATGCCTTGCCAATGACACCACCCCAAACTGAGCATTCATCCACCCTCCCGTAGCTTCCTTCCAACAGGGAGGCCTCTGATTTGCTGTTGGCTTCTCTCATGGCTGGCTCTGGATTCTTGTGGTCTCAGGATAAGTTGTATAACACTGAGGTAATGGAGGATGTCAGTTGACACTGTGAGTAAGGCAGAAAAGTGGATCACAGAGGTGGCCCCCTAGCCAACAAGCAACACTTTGTGACTCAGCAGACGTGGGTTCACCTCAGCTGCATGGGGTCGATGTGAGTGTGTGTGTATGTGTGTGTGTGTGTGTGTGTGTGTGTGAGAGAGAGAGAGTGAGAGAGAGAGAGAGATTGTGCATTTAAGTTGGTCAGTATGGGACTGTGTCATATGTGTTGTGTCCATATCTGCTATGTTTCTGTGTGTGTGTGTGCGTGTGTGCGTGTTTGCGTGCCTGTGTCGGGGTCAGGCTAAACCATGACGGATGAGGAGATATCTCCCATAAAGCCTGGCATGTTTTGCAGCCTGTAAGACCTCATTGTTGAAGTGGCTCTGCGGTTTGACGATGGCCTGCCCACAGCATCTTAGGCCATAAATGTCAGACAGGCCTGTCATGCAGCGAAACAATGAGCCCGTAGATGGCATCACATTAAAGGAGAGAGAGAGAGAGAGCGACAGTGGAAGAGAGAGGAAGAGAGGAGGAGGAGAGAGCGAGCGAGCGAGGGAAGCCATAGGCCAGAGATCTATCAAAGACTATGATTCACTGGAACGTGTTTTTTAGTCATTGCCTGACGCGTTTTCCCGTGTGACTCTCAGTTGTGAGCTGGAATGAGTCTTGTCGGCCCTATGGTCATTAGCCTGTCGCGGGTTGCGTGAGTTTGAGCTCTTAGGTAGTGTGTTTTGCGCCGATGTGCTGGCTTTCTCTTTCTCTCTCCCTGTATCGCTGTGTGTGCCAGTGACTGTGTAAAATGACATCAGACTCACACACTGCACTAATTCATTTCTCTGTGTCTCTGTGGGCCCATTGAGACAAATTCCAATAGGGTGTGTCCAAATGAAGCCCATTAGGTTTGCCACAGTGTACAGCGTACAGTATATAGGGGAAGAGGATGTTTTTTTTAAACTTAAAGATCACAAAGAATGGAAAAACATTAAACATTTCTTCCTTGGCTTTTGTTGAATAAGGAGAGTTCGGTACATGGCCATAAAACTACCTGGAACCGGAAACATGGCTTCTTCCTCCTTTACTGTACATGCAAATCTCGAACCTCAGCCTAATTATAGGGTTGTTGTAAAATAGCATCTGAACATGTTTTGACAAACCAAAGTTGCATACTTTAACAGTAAACATAGAACAGGGTGCAACAAGGAGGGAGATCATTTTTGTGTGATAGGATTAAGCAAAGGCCGTCGTTTGCACTGATTTTAAAACAGATAAGGGGTTAGCAAGGCACAATGTGATGAATTAACTGAATTTGATTTGACCTGACTTGACTTGAGGGTTTGTGTTTAGCAATGATTGCGAAACCTATGGCAATCAAGATGTACAAATATTTAGAAAAAACAGTCCAAAGACAATCATTATCACTTGCCGTTAAAGACTTATTTTTTTACATTTACATTAACTGAAAACAATGTCAGGCCAGAGCTAAAATGTTGATTGCTTCCTCTTCTACTCAACTGTCGTGAGCCTGTTCAAACTAGGAATTTGGCCTGAATTTGGGTCTAATGTAGCACGGGTGAACCCTGCCAGACACCCTGTTCGCAAATCTGAATTTTCTCTGTAAGTCTGCCTGGAAAGGATCCCATTGACCCGTTTCCGAATGACCTAAAACCCAGGATCCAATCACAATTGCTTCTCTGACATGGGGTGGGCTTTACATAATGACAGATACAGCAGTGCAACCAGATATAGACTTGCCTTTTCTTTGGAAGTAAACAACTGCATTTAAAACCTTTGCTACAAGAAAGAAGTGTTTGTTGCACTTCTGAAACAATTTGGTAAGAGTTTAATGCACATTTCTAGAAGGGGTCCGTTCCTTCATAAGTCTAGTTGGTAAGTGTTCTTAACGGTCTTCTGTAATAAACTCTGGGTGTTGTCGGTGCTTTGTTTTATGTATAGAGACCCTGAGCAAGCTACTGACAAGATTTGGTGCTGTTTTTAACAATAAATGTAAAAATAAAAATGCTGTTTTGGAAGTGTTTAGTTCACTGCCCTTAGCTAATCCACTGTTTGCAATTTGGGGCTATTTTGGGGAAGGTTCAAGCTCTGTACTTTATCAATGAAAGATTCTGTCTCCACGGCTTATTTGGCGTATTCATGCAGAAAAAGAGCCTGAGGTTGCCGGAGTTAAGTCACCAAAATGCTAAATAAACACTCCTAACTTTAGGATGACCCCATAACATTTGATGCCAGTCATCTCGATAGAACTCTGCTATCTCAATACATCGCAATGGATGCACTGCTCAATGGGAAGTTCGAAAACAAAGTGGACAAAGACGTGCGTGAAACAAGGTGAATATGCACACTGAACACCCTCCAACAAAGTATTTCAGTTATCACAACTTTTGAAATTTACATTCATTCATCTTGAGTACAAGGATGTTATGGCAGCAATGATGATTAGACACAACTGCATCAATAACATCCACTAATTCATGCCTGTGCATGAGCAGAATTTGTAATTAAGAAAATATTGGGAGACACCAGAAACATTTTCTTACATTCATTATACGTTGGTTGTGCATTCTCAGTAATTACTATGATGTAGCTCTATGCTCTAGTAAATGTGCAGGACTGGACAGTGTTTTGAAAAATGGAACTTGATATTTTCGACCAAACAACATTTTCTAGTCACAGTTGTAACTAGGTTGTTGTTTGAGTGAAAGTTGAGATCTAGCACTGTGGTTCAGCAATGACAAAAGCAACTTTCCAAGAAATGCACCCCTGGCTAAAATGCGGGCCAACAGCAAGGTTTGTGCAAATGTGTACCTCAGAAGTTCAACCGACCTTATCATCACGCCCAGGTTATTGTAACTGCCTTTCTACCTGTCTGAGCCAAAAACATTGGCAATCATATGTGAAGTCAACAGCTTTTGATGAAAACAAAGGAAAGTGAGCGCATAACTCCTGTTTTAAAGGAACACGCTACCGTTTTATGAGATCAAGTTGTTCACCATCTCCCCTAGAGTTAGATAAGGGAGCAAAAAAGTGGCAGCACCCCCACTTAGTTTAGCAAACTGAATGGAATCTCTCGTTGCCAGATTGGCATGTCGTGAGTAACAGTGAGCCATAAAAAAAAATGGCAATGCAGATATTCCAGGCAGGTATTGACTTGGGACTATATTGGGGCGAAGCACAGGCAGTGTAGTGCTTTGCCTGTGCTTCGCCTGAATATAGTCCCAAGTCAATACCTGTCTAGGAAATCGCTTCATCTTAATCTGCATTGCCATGTGTACTCGTTGTGAATAGGAGGCCACACGAAGTTTCCTGCAACCGCATACCACCCATCCCCCACCACCGATTAGTAATAATTAATGACAAGATGCGTGTGCTCAGTCAAAAACACTATGTAATACATTCCAATGATGTTCTCTCTCTCTCACACACACGCAGACACACAGACATGCACACACACACACACACACACACACACACACACACACACACACACACACACACACACACACACACACACACACACACACACACACACACACACAAGCACACAAAGTGAGTTAAAGCAGCACTATGCAAGTTTTGATATGTATACATGTTTATCTGTCCTCACTTCACCATACAGCATACAAATTAAGGATCCAAGGAAAGAATTTCAAAATGATTCCGAAACTATTTGCCTGATAAACGCATATCTCAAAAACCGATAAACTGTTACAAGTTGATAGTGTAATACACCACTTCTGTAAGTGGGTTAGATATCAGAAACACTTTAACATGCTCTCCATATCTGAAATGCTTTGCAAAACATCAATGAGACATTCGTGATTGCATCCTCCCTAAACACAGTTTTGGACAAGTGGACACTGTTCTGACCCGTCACAGATCATTCTGGGGGATTTTTGTCTCTCTCTCTCTCTCTCTCTGTCTCTCTCTCTGTCTCTCTCTCTTTCTCTGTGTCTCTCGATGAAACAGAACAGGATCGTGGCAGACATTCAGGACAGAAGCTGTTTACAAAAAGCCTTTCATGAGAGCCAGCCTGACGGCCACACGATGGACACTCTTTCAGCAGAGGTCGCCGCAGGCAACTGAACAGATGCTTCCTGTCCACGAAACACGGTTACACACCAACGCACACACACGCGTGCGCACACACACACACACACACACACACATATGCACACGTTCACTTACACACAAACATAGACAGATAGATAAAAAAGTGCAGAGATGCACATGGCGGACGTATATACACATGCAAACATCCAACATACATCAGAAACACCAACTTCCAGAGTGGGTGAAAAAAACAGCCTCCTTCCAGGAGTCTCCTTCCTGTTCTTCCAAAGGGCCGCGTGTTGAGTAAGAAGTTGCAAGGAAGTGAGTAGAAGGAAGGCAGGCAGGAACATGTTTATGAGTCTTCCGTCATCTCTCCATGGCCAGCATGGCAGTCTCTTATCACCTCATCCTCCCACTCATTGACTGTTGCGCCATAATGTCTTTGAGGTAACTGTGGAGTACACCCCCCTCCCCCAAACCCTCCCCTTCCACACACACATGGTTAGCATAGTTGTGCTCCCCAGCCACGTTCCTCAAGTTTCATGCTGAAATGCTCGAGTTCACATCTCCGAATCCTTCATGACCTCCATCATCACCATAATGGTCTCCGCGCTCCTGCAGCCAAGAGACCAGAGTTAACATGTAAGCAGGCATGCTAGTGCTATAATTATATACAATCATCAGTATTCATTTACACCGACATTCCTGGCTCCAGAGAAGTCCTGTCATGTATTCTCTCTACCAGTGCATTTAACACAGGTGATATCAGTAATTATCTGATCTACCTGGCAGCTAATCAGGATGAGCTGGTTTTCTAAATGGTTGGATCAAATACTTGGCAGGACTTTTACTCTCTGAACCCGGGATGTCCGCGTCTGCCTACTGCTACAGAAAGGAGATGATTCATGGACCGTTTTTTAACAGAAAGGAGATATTTCATGGACTGGTTTTGAATTGTGTGTTGCAGCTTTACACGAAACAGCTATCAATCGTTGCAGCTTTACAACAGAAGCAAGGCCAGCAATCACAGAGCCACCCAGAGACTTTGCCCTGTGAGAGGGACTTCACGCCACACGTTCCTTTTACGTCAGGTTTTTAAAGGTAAACTATGCAACGTGTTTCAGTTAATCAATTCGTTCCATACTGTTATATATGATTAAATGAGTCATTACTGTTATATATGATTAAATGAGTCATTACCGGTCGAACAATTTTTTTCGGCAGCCCTAGTGGTCTGTAGCGGTAGAACCACGCTTGCAATTTCAGGAGCTCTCGGGCACGCACCCATGGTCTACTCCAGGAAGTGTCATGTGAAGTCTCATGAAAAGGCACGGCAGACTGACCGATAAAGGAGTTTTGTAAAATATACACACTAAAGCTGTAGGGGAAGCTCTGCAGAGATTTATGCAAGCACAAAACGAGCAAAAACGAAAAAAAAAAATAAAAGCGAAAGTGAAATCGGCGATGAAATAGCCAATCCTGCATAGTTTCCCTTTAATCAGGACACCGGAGGAGTCGTCTGACGGATAGAGACACACTTCACGTGGATGACTGATATTTCAAGCTCAAGTTCAAGTTCAAGTTTACTTTATGTATCCTTTAAAAAGGAAATTTGGTGTGCATCAGGCATTCTAAGAACATTAAAGAGTTAAAGGACAAGACATAGACATGGAGCAAACAAACACATTGATGACAATATTCGCACGCAGGCACATACTCAAGTGGACATACCCCCTTCTCCCCACACTCATGACAGAGCCACTAAAAAAGAGGGCTATTGTAATTACTTGGTATGCCACTGCCTGTGACAGTACCAAGTGAAAAGATAAATAAATGAATAAAATAAAAAATCGCAATTAACCCGATGCATAAGTGGGGTCAAAAATGACCCCAGAGGTTGTTTTCTTGCAGTATCTTCTTAATTTTATTTTTTTTTCATTTAACCTTCCATGTATTCCTCAAATAGGTTGTCTTTGACATGAGGCCATTTGGATTTGTGTTTAATTGTTATATTTTTAAAGTAATTTCATGTTTTGTATCAGTACCACCGATCCGCATAGGTGGGGTCAAAAATGACCCCAAGCATTTTCTTTGGAATTTCAAAAGTTAACCCTAGGATCTTTTGATTTTTATCAACTGTGGCAGTCAGGTATACATTTACTGTTGATTATCACATCTCATGTCAGCAGTCTCACCATCCTGAAGGCTATTTTTACACAACAACATAAATCTAAGTATCATCATATAATGTGGTGGCCAAGCGTTCATAGCGACGTCACTTTTTGATCCTTCGATGTCCGCTCTTCCTATCATTGTGAAGCAGAATTCACCAAGCGATATTTACAGAGGGATTTGTTGATATAGCGTTCTTGGCCTGAGTTGTATGACTTTAAAATAGGGCGAAAATCCATTATTTAAGCCAATTGGCAGTATTTTCTGATTTACTGGATAACAAGATATTCATAATCACCTCAGTAAATGTTTTTTTATTTGATATATTAACACTACAAAAAAATAATTTTCAACCTGGCTTTTTCCAATGGTCAGATTATTCGCATCAAAACATATATGCAAATTAGCGCATATTTAATTTGACATGACCTAATATTTAAACATAAATACAGAAAACTTGCAATAAGTTTTTTTCTCCTATTGATGTGAGTATTCAACTGGTAAAGTTTCATGAAGATATCTCTAAGTTAAAAATGTTACCCTATTCACCTATGTTGAGATAATTTTAGGATGTTTACCTTTTTTGCCTTTCTAAAAGCTGTTTTGTAATAAAATGTTAATAAACAGTGATACATCAATATGTCCAACATGAAATAATTTTTTTTTTGACAAATATATAATAAAAATCATCATCTTTAACCAAAATGAAAGACATTATTTGAGTTTACAGCAAAAAACACATGCATTCTAATTGGGGTCATTTTTGACCCCACTCATGGAAGAGTGTAGGTATTGGTAGCCTATGCATCTAAGGGTTAATAAACATTGAAGTTTGAACTTGCTTTCAAGGCAAGTGTTTCTTTCAGGGCATGATAATTGGCTCTTCAAATTGTGATAGTACAGAAATTATGTGAAATTGCTGTGAACTCTGACCTAACTACATTGTACACTACAATGTTGATATAAACATTCAGTTAACCCCCATTTGTGATTCTCTTCCCTGCCTCATATGTGTGTTTTATTGTAGAGGCCATGGAGGAGGACAATGAGGACCAGGAAGGTGAGGATTAGGTACCCAGTGAGCCCAGTGAATCTTCCACCAACCCAACACCCACATACACACTTATCAGTCAGCAGAAACCATGTTAAGGGGGTCAAACACAAGAAATTCAAGTGCCTTGAGATTCAACTATTCAGAAAACAGTTTGGTTTTATTGAACAAAAATTGCCTGTTGTTAATTTGGTTACGTGTAGTGTTTATTTGTAAATGTTAGTTGTGTGTTTTGGGTCACACCCATGTGGAAAGCAGTTCAGCTCTGTTTGTTTCTTATTTGTTTATTTATGTAATTCATTAATTGTATTTATTTATTCAGGCTACTCTATTATGTATGTCCACACGTTCACTTCCATTATTGTTTTACAGTGCAGTATATGGCAAATTAACGACTATTTTCAATGTAATATGTAGCCTAAAAATGAAAGTATGCGCACATTTCAATCCTGATGTCCTCATTTGACACGAAGGACATGAAAGTTAAAAACATCCTGGTCTGGTTGTAATGGTCGAAATGGGGGAAACCTGATGCCATATCATACTATAGTAGTTCTACTGTACAAACAAGTTTCAATGTCATAACGTTCATTGGTACGCTACCATGACGATAGTTGCCATGTGTCTGCCGGTAAAACGTGGAGGTGGATGACAACGCCATGTGGCTTTTTCCCAAAACAGTGTCTTTTGTGTTTGATAACACTAGAGGGCAAAATGAGGTGTCCACATATGAGGACAAGTTTTTAAAAATTAAGCACAAGGTGAAGAAGAGACAAAATGTAATCAATTTAATCAGCTTATGCAGTGTAATGATAACTGCCATACTCCATTGAATAAAAAAGAGTATTTTTAGTGTTTTCAAAATACAAAATACAGTATTTTATTTTGCTACAAGGCATGGCTGCTGTATCATGCAGCGCCTTTTATAAGTTGGGTACATTTATAAGTTGGGTATTTGGTATTTTATTTCCAAATACATTTGATGTATGCTTTTGCCTATCCCTGCTGCATATGGTTTGATGAAAGGCAGCAGCTGTGTTGGACAGCTGTGTTGGGATGTGTGCATGATAACCTTTTATACCGTGTGTATGATAGCCTCTGGTAACTGAATCCCATGACTTAAATGCTGGGTCATTCCGTGTCAAATCACCCAGTGCCGGAAAGTGACCCTCTCCGAAAAAATCCGAAATAAATCACAGGTGTTTGTAGACTAGACCTATGCACAAATCTGAAATAGTATACCTGGATCACTAATGGTTTAAAATCTACAGCCCTTTGAAGCTTCAAGTCATTTTAAGCATTGTGGTGAACAGTCCTTTTTGGTCAACTTGCAACGTTATTGGTTCTTTTGGTATTTCACACACATCAGTGAAACTATGTGAATGGAAGCACATTTTCCTGTTGAATTAAGAAATCTAATCAGATGAGACGTGTCTTGTGTAATTTCCCCTCTGCAAAGCTCTGAAAATGGCTATAAATTCATTATGTGAAAAGACATCATCACTTTTGAAGGCTTCTCATTCGAAAGGTATGTGCCACAAATGTCATCAGGTTTTTTTCCCACTCATATATGGACTATAAGTAGAGATGCACCGATTGCAATTTTTTGGCCGATTCCGATTTCCGATTTTTCATAGAATTTGACCTGCCGATACCGATTTTAGCCGATTCCGATTTGCATCTTCTAACCACTTTACAGCACACAAAAAGAGTTATTTTCTATCCTTTCTTTAATACAACATGTTAATATAGAAATGTAATCAACTTATCAATGGCTGGTAAAAAAAATGTGAATAGACAGATTCTTCTTCAAGTCTTCTTCAGCTGCAGTATTCCCAGTGTGGGACATTCATTTCACACACTACTAATAGAAATGCACTGTAGGACTACTATTTTTTTCTTCTCACATACAATATCCAACTGTAAATATCTTCAGAATACTGATAAGTGTATAACTGGAAAGTTTGGTGTATAGGTGCTACATAGGCTGAGATGTTGGAAAATTACAAAAAACTCATTTTGAGATAACAGCCTTGAAACACAGTCAATGGCATGCATACTCAGTCTACTACACTCTTCTTTGAACTTTCGCGATTGCTTGCGGATACAAAGGAAGTGTCCATATTTGGATGGCATAACGTCATGCAGGAGAAACACAGCTTTCCAACGACACCACACATGATATGTTTTGTATCACGGTCGCGGTAGTGTATGACATGTTAGAATGCTTACTTTTGGCGAATTTAGAAGAAATATACAGGCGTGAGTAGACAAAAGGTAATGAAATAAACCTCTGTGTAAATCGGACTTTGTTGTTGTATTAGTGTGAAAGAATACATGCTAAGGTGGCAAACTGAAGCAAAACGATCTTTATTCCTGCCGTGGCTATGTTGCTGCTTGTTGACAGCGCTTGTGGTTCAGCTGTGAGCACGCAATTAGCGGCAAGGACGGGCGGTGATGTGCGCTGTTTATGTAACCTGAAGTGACAGCTAAATTCCACGCAATATGGCAAAGCACAGCGTTCGCTGCATAGAAAAACTCAGCATTAGCGCTTTATCCAGCCCTGAGTGTTAGCCTTTGCTAGCTTCATCAAACTTTGCTAACTCAGCTGTGTGATGTTGTTACAAGTAGGTGCGAGTGCATGTGACCGGCATAAAATCGGCATGTCTCAGACTGACCGGCCGGTCGCCGGTCGTGGCCGATCACGTGAAAATCGGCCGATTCTGATCGGCGGCCGATCGATCGGTGCATCTCTAACTATAAGGTCATGTCCATGCATCAACTTTGGTTGTAATCGTTGTCATATTGTCAGAGCATTTTGTTTTAATTGGGCTTGATTTTCAAAAAGCCCATTTTCGTCCTATCATTTCACCATGTGGACAGTTAACAGGATTTTTTTTAATTTGACCATATCACATTCTGTATGTGAGGATCATCTGTCCAAAATGTGGGCTTGTTGCTGAGTTTCTTTATTGGAGATATGATTTTTGGAAAATATTCTCTATAAATCCACTGAACTTGCATTGGATCTGCAGTACTACTTTGCACCACATGGGATGCTCTTTTAATACAATGGAAGTCAATGGAAGAGTAAGAGATTCACTTGTTTGCTGCACATATCCAATCTAAACACACATTTTATGGTTCATAGTTAAATTGCTCCAAGTAATGATTGCAACATGAACAACATACTACTCATAAATAAATCTTATTTAGCTAAATAAACTGATCAAGCTAAATATACACACATAAGACTGACTGATCATACATGCAGCAAGAGGATTTAGCTTGCCATCTTTGTAACAGTTTTCTACACCACCATAGAAGTTGGAAAATGAAAGTCATGAACATATTCAAGAAAAAAGGGGTTTCAAGAATTCAGTGCATTATCAGATGCAGAAAAAGCGTCAGATGCAGTTTAGAGCAGATATTTCACTTGATGAAGATGACCATGCATGTTTCCATCACATAAAAATTTTAATCAAAAGGTATGAGGGCTCAAAACGCTATTGCCTGGATCCAAGACGCATTCATGAAAAGGAGATAACTCATCAAGTATCTTGTATGTATGATGACCAGTCAGTCTTATGTGTGTATAATTTGCTTGATCCGCTTATTTTCTCTAAATAAGATTTATTTATGAGTAGTATGTTGTTCATGTTGCAATAATTACTTGGAGAAATTCAACTAGCCTGAACCATAAAATGTGTGTTTAGATTGGATATGTGCAGCAAACAAGTGAATCTCTTACTCTTCCATTGACTTCCATTGTTTTAAAAGAGCACCCCATGTGGTGCAAAGTGGTACTGCAGATCCAATGCAAGTTCAGTGGATTTATAGGGAATATTTTCCAAAAATCATATCTCCAATAAAGAAACTCAGCAACAAGCCCACATTTTGGACAGATGATCCTCACATACAGAATGTGATATGGTCAAATTAAAAAAAATCCTGTTAACTGTCCACATGGTGAAATGATAGGACGAAAATGGGCTTTTTGAAAATCAAGCCCAATTAAAACAAAATGCTCTGACAATATGACAACGATTACAACCAAAGTTGATGCATGGACATGACCTTATAGTCCATATATGAGTGGGAAAAAAACCTGATGAAATTTGTGGCACATACCTTTCGAATGAGAAGCCTTCAAAAGTGATGATGTCTTTTCACATAATGAATTTATAGCCATTTTCAGAGCTTTGCAGAGGGGTAATTACACAAGACACGTCTCATCTGATTAGATTTCTTAATTCAACAGGAAAATGTGCTTCCATTCACATAGTTTCACTGATGTGTGTGAAATACCAAAAGAACCAATAACGTTGCAAGTTGACCAAAAAGGATTGTTCACCACAATGCTTAAAATGACTTGAATCTTCAAAGGGCTGCAGTTTTTAAACCATTAGTGATCCAGACATACTATTGAAGATTTGTGCATAGGTCTAGGCTACAAACACCTGTGATTTATTTCAGATTTTTTTGGAGAGGGTCACTTTCCAAATTGGCTGAAATTGGGTGATTTGACACGGAATGACCCTGCTGCCTTATGAGGGGCAGGGGAGGAACCGATAAGTTATAGCATGTTCAGAATACTCTGCTAATAATAAATCAAGTGTACCTCTCTGCACTCATCACTGAGTGTTCCTGTAGGCTCTCTTGCGCAGCTCCATACTGAGACTCAGGGCCTGACAGCGCAGCTGCACTCTGGGGCCTCGCAAATTCACCTCTGCTGGAGTCATTGCACCAGACTCCTCTTTTCCGTGCTACCTAGATGACAGATACACATTCTTGGTATGAACAATACAAATGGGATATGACAGTTGATAAATCCAGCTTTCACATTTCCAGGCAATATGTAGGCCTACAGGGATTTCGAAACTATCACACATGCCCACGTGAAACCAACTCCCGCTGAAAAAAAAGAAGGCAGAGTCCAATTCTATAACATTACCCACACCTCTGCAGATTCAATTTCAGCCCCTGCCCACGAAGGTCAATACAACTCCCAACACTTTCCATCATCATTTGGTGAACCCCCTCTCTTTCTATACGGGCCATTCCATGCCAAATCAGATAAGATTGTTGCTGCACCATCTCAGATTTTGTTTTAAAAAAACTATCATCAAGGGGTCCTAAAAGAATGTGAGATATTTCTGTGCCTTCATTTTTTTCTGTCTTCATACCCCTTCGTACCCAGACATTGACATTCTTTCATTTTTTAAAGTTTGAAAAATACATGCCGTGTTTGGGCATTGATATCTGATATAACGTTGCCCCTAGCCTCCATACATTTTATAGAGTGGAAGACCAACTCATAATAATATGTAAACAATTTAGTCATGTGGAAATGGTATGTGGGGTACCTAATAGGACCATAAAGATCTATGTGAAAATAGCAAAGTATATGGGTATTTAGTGTGTAAACACCTAAACAAACATTTACAATAAACGGTAACACTTTACTTGACAGGTGAGTTCAAAGCAGCTGCCATAAACGGCACATAAAGCATTTATGAGCGTTTCAAGAGACATGACTCAACATTCCTACCAAACCTTTCATGAATGTGGAAGAATAGAATAAAAGTCCAACAATTGCAAAGCAGCACTGCCATATTTAACCTTCAGCTTTAGTAAACATTTCATGAATATCTGATGAAGTGTATCTCAAATGTCACTACTACACAAATTGTGAAGTATTCATAATTACTGAGTTTAACACTTGGAGGCAAACTAGCCTACATTCAGCTGACCCATATTTGTGTAACCTGGAATGGTTGGACATTCCCAGTAGCAAAAGATGAGATACCTACACACTTTACCTCTTGCATTTTTAGCTCTGTCGCCAATTTTATTTTTTATCTATCTCTAGCTATCTCTTTTATCTTCTACTTATCTCCTTAATAGCTGGCAAATTGTGCCTCTGTGCTAACCGCGAGTCTGCCGGCCCTTGCAGCTTCTTGGCGCCTGCTGAAACAACGTCCCATGATATCACCTTTGGTGCATATTATATTACCCTGATAGAATGACAGATCCCAAATTTAAATAGTGGGCAAGGTCCAAAGTATAAAGTGTAACTCAAGATTATCAAGATAATGAAATGTACTGTAACTCAAGTGCACTTATGGGTCTTTATCTACACACAAAACAGATTACAATCAGGGGAATCAGGGAAGGGGATGGGAGTCTTGGAATTTTG
>NC_085010.1:22272561-22307561 GCF_963854185.1 Sardina pilchardus
AATATCTATGGTACAGGCTGTCCTGTAGACTATGTCAATGTCAATGTCAATTTATTTGTATAGCACATTTAAAAAAACAACCACAGTTGACCAAAGTGCTGTAAAATAAAATAAAATAAAATAAAAAATAAAGTAAAATAATTATAAAATAACTTTAAAGAATCATAGTAAAGATTAACTTAACAGACTGCCTGGTACAGGGCAGAGTCAGGCAGGCTGGGGGCCAAGCCAATGGTAAGGGCTGAGACTCAGGAGGGAACACTTGATTGATCACTTGTCTGCCAATAACAATGGTCGCAATACGCAAAAGCCCAAATGGGATGCTCCAGTTTCATTGTTGCTGGATCACTGTTACTGTAACTGCTTGAAGTGCAAACACTCTCGATTGCATTGCACCTTTGACACATTACGTAGACAATGACAAAGTAAGTCCATATGGTTAGGGCTGGGACTCGAGCGAGAAACCTAATATACTCTAGAGAGAGAGAAAATGTTGCAGAAAGAATGTGGTCAAAATTATTCCAAGAATTATTCCTGGAATTGCATACACAATGACAAAGCAGATCAAGTTTGGGCTCAATTCTGGGGCACTAAGGTTATACAGGGCTGCAGTTTATCTACCTCTTATTAGAGTTCATCCACTTCTCAAAAGAGTTTATTCACCAATTGCAACTTTTAACATAAAAAAATCACACTGTATTATTATGTACACTCATCAACACTCTAGCAACATTTCACAAGCAACCTGGTATTGTTATAAACATGGGACAATTACCTCCACCATTATCAAAAATTTTCTAAATACCTTTTTAAATACCTTATCTGATTCCACATGAAGCAGTGCACTTTACCGTGATCACAGAATTTATAGTTTACCCACTTCCCTTCTTTTTTTTTATGTATTTTTTTGGGCTTTTATGCCTTTAATGTTATAGGATAGTGGAGAAAGACAGGAAGTGAACGGAGAGAGAGTCAGGGTGGGATCCGGAAAGGACCACGGGGCGGGAATCGAACCCGGGTCGCCAGGGTGCGGTGAGGGTGCCCCAGCCAGTTGCGCCACAGCTTCTTATTTTACCACTACATTATTTGACATAAACCACATGGCAGGAGATAATATACTCCCCAAGGGTGTATGAAAGCATTTGACATTGAGGGAATCAAATCTGAAGCATGTAGGCTATGCAAATTTACCCCCACGCTCATTTTGCAGGAATGTAGGAGGGCTAGGTGAAAGCAATATTGGTACAGGCCTGGTACCGGGGAGAATCGGGCAGGCTGGAGGCCAAACCAATGGTTAGGGCTGGGACTCAGGAAGAAACATTTTATGGATCACGGCGGGTCTGTCAATAACAATGGTTGCAACATGCACAAATGGTACTATGCTCCAGCTTTAATAGTTGCTGTTGGCTCACTATTGGTTGAAGGGGGTGGGGGGGTGTACAGAGAGGACCCAGGCTCACCTTACATTTACACTTATTCAGCAAATTACAGATGACGACTGACACTGAAGCAACTGTGCAAACATGTAGGAAAATTTAAAGAGAAACTATGCAGGATTGGCTATTTCATCTCTGGTTTCGGTTTCGCTTTATGCTTGCATATTTCTCTGCAGAGCTTTTCCTAAAGCTTTAGCGTGTATATTTACACATATACCGGCTATATATATATATTTATAAATTGCAAGTGTGGTTCTTCTTGTTCCTTACGCGTTTCAGACTTCCAGATGTAAACAAGGAGCGATCGCCTCCTAGACAAACTGCAAGGTTGCAATAGCAGATAGGGACACTGGGGGCAGGAGGAAATATTACTGTTGTTGATAAAACTGGTCAGTCAAGCAAAACAACAATTCCTAAGCGATTTTATGACTATGAAAATGTTGCATAGGGTCTCTTTTAAGTGGATGGTGTGAAAGTAGAAAGTAAGACGTTCGAGAGGCCAACGAAAGTTAAGGTTGCATTTGATAACAGTACAAGACGCAAAACTGGTGGTCTTACTCTAATTAGCGATTCTGTTGTCTTTGAAAGGTTCTCTTAGATAGCCTGGAAAACCAGCGCCAACTGCTGGACGGCAAAATGTTTTGCCTGCATTTGGGTCTGGCCTCGGACCACTGTACATTTTGAAAACACTGCCCTGAATCTGGCAGATGGCAACTAAACCAATCACAACTCAGAGATGTGTTTTGAATCAACGCGGGCGGGGCAGAGGGCTCTGGGGCGGGGTTTTGAGGGAGTGACGACAGAGCGTTGGCCTATAGGCACAGACACGGTTTGAAAGACAACGGGTTGTGCTCATCAACAACGTTCCGTTGTATCCATTCATCGGAGCCAGACTAAATTAGACATCCAATCCATTTAGGCTGGTTTATCAGGCTATCTCTTAGATGCATTTAACAGCAAACCACATTTAACACCTGCTTTTACAAAGCAGAAATGTTTAGGCGCGAAACAGACGTACACCTTAATGGGCAGTTTTAGTACATACAGGGAATACATAATTAGGTGCAATTTACGCTTCTCCTCCCATCTTTTTACACGAAACACCCACTCTCCCGACACTCCTATGAATGCATACGCATGCGACTGAAAAGCGCAATTAGACATTCTCAGCTCCCGCGATAGGCAGCCTGCGCCTTCACCTCTGTGCGTTCTGTTCGTACATACCTCGCCATTTTTTTACGTGCACGTTGCGAAAGTGGGTCAACTCAGTACATCTGGCCCTCTGTGTGCAAAAGGAGACTATGTCTCTGGATAAAGGTGTCAGCTAAATTAGTAAATGTATGCAAATGTAAAGCCTACCACTGAGCTTGGAACCCCAACAGTGCTCCTATCTGAACAAAGAACAAGTCAACAGTAACTATAAAAACTGAAGAAAGGGACTTTCCACTACACTTATGAAACAAAGGGGCCCCCCACCCCCGCCAGATATGCCAGTGGGGGTTGTTGGCTTGACTTCCACTGAGAGAGCATTACAAAATAGGTGGAGCATTACTTCATCCCTGGCAATCTTCATCTCCAGGACATTGCCATGGCAGTATTGTTGCTGTTGGAGAAGGGTCCCTTCCACACATATTGTCTCCTGTTTCCTCCGTTTCCTCTTCTCTTGCTGCCCTGTGCCTGGACACTTTCTCCTCCTTGCCTCCTCTCTTCTCTGCTGACAACAATCTCCCGTAAACCATCTCCCACCCTCCCTGAGGCCTGTCCTCTGTCCCCATACCATGTTTCTTCTCTGTTTATGAGGGTGAATAAACACAGAACAGCTCAATCAGTGATGCATCAACGGAATGCAATACAAGTGGAACACTGACAGATCTGGCTTCTATTCCACTCGGCAACAACTTGTACAGCTCAAGGCCGTAGCCATGATGTCAACATTGGGGGGGGGGGGACCAAATTTGTGGCGGGGTCTGAAAAAATGTCAACACATTTCATTCTTAACCATAACGTTACCGTTGGTTTCCTGTAGCGTTTTTTATTTATTTATTTTTCTATGTCCGAATATTGGGGGGTACATTTTAGTCGTATCTGAATATTGGGGGGGACACGTCCCCCTCAATGTCTATGGTGACTACGGCCTTGGTACAGCTTACAGTAAAGTTTTTTTTTTAATTGTTTCTGCTAGAGAGTCCAACTATACAGAAACATAATTCCTTGTGGACATAAATAGTTAACCATTACAGCACGATTATGATTCTGATCTTGTAAACTGTCAGGCAATATCCACTCTGAAAATAACTAGGCCTACATCAAATCCACTCTCAGACTGATTACTGATTATTGTCTATAATTTGCAAACATTTAGACCTTATGATTCTGAATGGCTGGTTATGAATGTTTGTGTCAGTGCTTACAGTATGTTGGAAAAATGTTATATGAATCAATATATGTCTTAATAATAAAGGTGCAAGGCACACTGCTCAGTAGACTAAGAGCGATTTCACCTGAGCTGGAAAATCGCAATAACAATTTGTTAAGAAACTTGAGATTATGAGGATAGTTGAATATTAGAGAGTTGAGCCCACCAGTTCATCATTTTGTAATGATGTTCCATTCATCATGAAGGGATTGGCATGTTGTGATGGGTGTTACATCCACTTTACTCTCATATCATTATTGTTGAGGTCTTCTAGAATATTACCATATGTGCCACTTTTGCATAGACGTTTTTAGTTAGATGAAATACTTAAAAATGTCAAGGTGTAGCAGACTGCTAGCCTGGCAAGCCAAACTACACAGAAATGTATAGTCTGGGGTCAGACCATTCACAGAGCTGAAGCCTGTGGGTGGGATGAACAGTTGTCTTTCAAACTGCCTCTGCACGTAATAGGCCAGCATTTGTGACCAATCATAGCCGGTCGGCAAAACGGCAGATACATCCTTCTTTAAAACGACTGCTTCTTTCTGCTCAACCTTCAAAGAAAAGCCCAAGTCTAACTCTTCCAAAGCTGATTCAAACGAGCGCGCTTCGTTAGCCTCATCCATCTTTTGTTTTTCTCTATGGTTGTGTAACACAGTCTCACACCCAACTCGTCGAACGAGGACGCATGGTCAAGCCAAAGGTGAGCTAAGGCGGGCTCAAGGACTCCGTACACAGATAGAGCGTTCTGATTGGCTAGGCTGACTTGGAGCCTAGCGCAGGCTTGGCCTCAACGGTGCGACCCTAGACCATCCCGCTAGGCAAAAATATTTTTGGCCGCTAGGGTGCGTCTAGATTTCTAGGCTAGCAGACTGCCTCAAAGTGTCTGAAAGGCCACCGGACCTCCGAGTGTACTCAAGTATGGTAGCAGGAGTGGTAGAGCAGGGAGGCAGAGGAGAGAGGAGAGGAAAATGAGGAAGAGGAATGAGGTAGAGGAGATAAGACAGTAAATGCATATCAGCTGTGTGAGGAGGTCATGAGCTCTTCAAGAGTATTTTTTTTGAAAACAGAGAGGGGCATCCCTCAGATCGTTCCACTGTGGGGGGACCAACCAATACTTTTGGAGATGTGATGACATCTTAAAGGGGCAAAACAAATAATGATTTAAATTGAAGCCCATATAGATTTAAAGTATGTTGGCCTCCTAGTGACATTCACTAATGTTTTTGTTGGTGAGATGACACATCTGTCTGATATTGTACAGTCTCCACAACTCTGTTTGGACATGACTGTTGTTGTCCTTGTTGAGCCTCTTGTTGACATTCTTATGAGATAATACATCTTTAGACACCTGAACTCTGAGTATGTTAGGCAGCTTTACTTGAAAAAAGACTATCATTGCTGTATCAACCAAAAGAAAATATTCCCTTTTTTCCTCTTGTTGACACATTGTACACATGGAAAGGGTGTGCTCTTCTTTATAAACTTCACAATATGTTCAAAGAAAAATCGTTTCATAACGCAAGGAATACAAGTCTTGTATCCTGGAAGACTGGTCCCACATTTTGTGAAATAGTCTCCATTTGCCTTGCAATACAACTACAGGCCTAACCAAAAGAAAACGTTTCTTTTGACACACTGAACACATGGAAAGGGTGTGCTCTTCTTCAGAATCTTTACAAGATTTTCTAAGAAAAGATTCATATCCTATCCTGGAAGACTAGTCCCACATTTTGTAAGGAAAATAGTTGGACTAACACACCCACACAAGGTGGTTGGGACTTGGGAGTCAAAATCCTGCATGTATACATTCAATTAGACCCAAACTGGCCTTTGACCATACGCAATAGAAGAAGCAGCAACATCTATGCTTCTGACCAAAAAGTCACTATACACAAAATCCTTCATGCCAAGGGTAACACACACACACACACACACACACACACACACACACACACACACACACACACACACACACACACACACACACACACACACACACACACACACACACACACACACACACACACACACACACACACAATTAGAACAAAATATACATGGCCTTCAATGAATGAAAATGTTCCTATACGGCAACATGTTGGACAACTAAGGTTTTTGGATCTTAATCTTGAATCTGCTTTTGGATAACACTGTAACCATAAGGGATAGTGTGCATCTAATTTGTAAAACAAGTAAAGCTCACAGCACGCACAAAATGTACAGAGCTGAAAAGTTGTCCAAATCACCGCTCGACATGGTACTTTCTGCCGCCTAACACTGCACATTTTTCTGATGTCATCCGACAGATGCTGAGTGACATTCGAATGAGTTGATGATCATATTCAATGTTGCAGTGGTCTCTTAATTTTGAATATGACCATCAACTCATCAATGTCACTCAGCAACTGTAGGATGACATCAGACAATTGTGCAGCGGTCTCTCATTTTTTTCCAGAGCTGTAGGTCAACCAGCCAAAGCCCAATACTTATATTTTAGCGGAGTTGGACATACTTTGGTAAATAGATTAATTCCCCCTCCCCTGCTTGTATACTGGGACAAGCACAGTTAAGTTCATTTAAATTGCCTAGTCGAGCTATAACCATAGCTGGGCTTAACTTTACATGTAAAGATACTGAATGAGGATCTAGAACATCCCTGAGACCCCTCAGCTTTACGCTTGATAGACAGGTGCAATTAAGTGAGCCATTAAACTTGATAATTACATGTACATTACCTGTGATGCACCTCTGTATCATGTGAGTGCATTATTCTGAGCTAAACTTAAGTTGCTTTCACATAGGTCCGTCTAGCTGGACCGGACCCGAGTGCGGTTACTTCTACCGTAGTTGGTCTGTGTTCACATTACTTATTCCACTGCTCGGTTGAGTTCCCCATTGTCCTGCGTTCTATAAGGGTGTGCATTAACTTTAGATATACGCACGGCTATGAAGTAGTTCCATTGTTTTTGACCGTATCACACTTGAATATTAATTCGCCAAACTTGTTGTGAAGTTTAAATGCACTGTCACGTTACATACAAGCTGTAAAATACAGACGTTCAGATCATAGTAACGTTTAGCATATGACAGAGGTGTCATTTAGCTAGTTAGGTGGCAGTAGGCTAAGAAAAATAGCAATCTTTCAAAGTTAACGTTCATCAGAATCTTGGGATATGCCAGCTTGACAACGGGAGATTAGAACTAACGAACTAGCAACCATCCATTTAGAATTAGTAACCGCAGTTTGAGAAATTAGTTGAAATGTGTCTGGGAAAAGTAGTTCTACAAACAAAACAGTTCTAGCGATTAAAACATTTAAATTAGCACCGGAAACGAACACAACGCAGTGGCAACAGTGGAATAAGCGGGATAATGGACTTCACGCCGTGCGGTTATTCAAAGTTAATGCACTTTTCTAGACGGAACGTCCCTCCGCTTCGCGTCGGGCCGTATCACCGTCTAGAACGTGCATTAACTTTGAATAACCGCACGGCGTGTCGTCCATTATCCCGTACATGTCTGTCCGTTTGCGTCATAAGCACCATACTTCTAGACACGAACTTCCAGAATTCTGTTTACAAATATCACTTGGCAACACAGCAGAAGGCAGCACAATGCAGAAGACAAAGGTAAAGATTCTTTAGATTCTTTAGAAGGTTTGCCTGCTCCAGTGTTCTAGCGTACCGGACCCCAGACCACCTTTTCAGGCGGCACCCGAGTTCGGTACGGTTGCGTTCACATCAAAAGCAACCGAACCATCGGACCAAACGAACCCGGGTCCGGTCCAGGGGACCTAGTGTGAATGCGCCCTTAATCTCGAGAGTGGTATAGAATGAGTGATGGGCGGGGGGGGGGGGCAGAAATCTTAAGCCCGGCGCCCACCAGAAGCGGCGTTCAGCGGTGTTCGGCGGTCTGGGCTTGACGCGCAGGATTTTAAAATAGTTTTCTATCTCTGTGCGGCTGCTGCGCGGCAGACGTTTCCAGTGGGCGTTGCTCCATTGAAAACAATGGAGTTCTATTTTTTTATTGTCGCGGCGCACCGCGTACGTGTCCGGTGGGCGATGGCCTTTAACCACCACTGTGTAGGTATCTAAAATAAAGATATATTGATAATAATTGGAGGCCTCTGTGTGATCCTCACCATCAAAATGCTAAATTAAAAATGAACATTGTTATTCCTCTATAACATCCAGCACGTCGGCGACTGCCCTCCGCCAATTGTGTATTTGTGGTGTACTTCCATTAACGAGATGGCTGCACATGTTCACCAGCTGAACCAATAAAATGACGGTCATAACACATACAGGCATGTTTCATACAAAGTGTGCTCTCATGCTTGCGCAGTACACATTAACTCAAAACTACGTTAAGCCTATCAGATCAAACTAATGTATCAATACACCACAGTAATCTCGCATCCCCACGTGTACATTTTAGACAAGCTTGGCTGTTGTTTGGCCTCTGTGCCAGCACAAAAAAAATATTGTGAAGGAGTGCTACAACATGTGTCACAATTGTGGCTGCCATATTGACAAATTCTGTCTTGTTGTTGAATCTCACATAAGGAAGTGTGACGGGAAATACTGTAGGTTTGGCTGTTGGTTGGTCACTGGGGGAAATCCCCTACCCATACAGTTAGGGAAGAAAATTAGTTATACCCTGGCAAATATTGATTTATTGTTAATTTTCTCTCGACTTTAGCTGTTCCTCCAAGATCTTAATAGTCCCTTGTTTTAGTGTTACCAGTTACTTTGAGAAGGTCATCAATTTGATTATTTAAGAAGGGCATGAATCATTTCGGACATGCCATTTTTCATAAAAAATTGTAAAAATGAATGAAATGGATTAAAACATTTTTTTTCTTCCATGTTTCTCCCACGACCTTTTGGCCTGTGGCAGTGTTCAGTCAGAACAAACATTGGTCAAGAAACAATCAACGTCGAATCAATATTTGCCAGGGGTATGAATCATTTTATACATGACTATACTTTCCGGTTCTGATCTGATAGTCTGATATCAAACGTTGTTTCCGAGTCCTACAGCCCTTTCACTCAAAACATTTGCTAGCATAGCCAGTCTGTTTTCACAACCTGTTTTCACAACCTGTAAACTTTTCTCGCCATTTGATACAATCACGGGTAACATCCAGGCCATAAGAATGTCTAAGGTTGATGAAAACAGTTGAAAAATTACCATTCTTGTAGTAAGCTAGTCTGTACAGTACTGCATACAGTACAACCGCTTTCTTTTACTGTAGAAATATCAGCCACTCTGGACCCAGCTGGACTCGGAAACAGAATCATCGGCACATTATTGCTTCATCATGACTTCACAATCGGAGAGCACAAGGAATTTGTAACATCTTTTCTGTGTAGGCCTATGTCTGAAATTTGAACAACAAACTGCCTAGCACATGCACATGTACTGTATCGATACAACACATTAAACAGGACTTTTGTGAAACTGAACATGTCAACTGTACCAGTATTGGTGAATGCACGTCAGATAATTAGTAACATTAACAGTGAAATAAAAAAACAACATACACTGGTATACTTTTATATGGAATAATATTATTCCTCTCACATGGACAGTTTCCAACTACAATCATACAACCGCCTAACAGAAATCCTGAAATCCAGAAATCCAGCTCTGGCTTTTGGTTTTGGTGTGGTTGTGCCACCCTAAGATTTCCGGTGGTCCCTATCTTGCCACATATTCTGAGGTAGCCACTATTTAGGCTGAGACTGAGTGGATTCATGAGGTCGGCAGTCCACCCAGGAAAATCTGATTGTTAACAGAAATCCCAGTCTTAGTCTGGTTTCGATCACACTAATCTGAGATGTAGGGTATATGCAAGACTTACCACTGCTTTAGGAGCGTGATTAAGTGGGATTCTGTAGTCCTGGGGAATGTTTCCTTTCTTTACAGGCAAAACAGAAAGGGAGGGAGAAAATCTCATTTAGAGTACCACGAAAGACAAAATCCTTACAATCCTTCAAAATATACTTATAATAATCTGAATTACGCCTCAAACTGAGCTATGAAACCCATATTGTTTATTAAGAGGCCCTTCATTTGGAATCAGACTGCCTTAAGTATTGCTACATTTGGTGGGCCTTTGTTTTAGCCAACTTTCCATTTATCCCTAAACCCAGACACAAATCTACTTAATTTACTTCTACTTAAAGCGTTCCACAAAAAACGAATTGTTTCTGTTTCATAACGGAGTCAAATGGTTTTCAATACAGTTATCATTGTTTCATGGAAGGGACGAAGTTTCCTCTGAGTTTTACTGATTGTTCAACCCCCAAGGGCAGTAGTGAAGGTAGTAGAACACTCACCAGAACGTCCAGTGTACCCACATCGTCTGTGAGTGGAGTTCTGCCTTTCTCGCCACCTGTCACCAAAGTCGACAGCAGTAGTGCGAAGATGCAAACGCTCTCTCCAATCTAAAAAGACCCAGTAAATAATTTAACATAACAGACACACAAATTGAATCGCTGTATGATTGCACACACTATACAGTTCTATATCGCAGTATGATTGCACACACTATACAGTTCTATACATAATGTCTCTCTTTAGCACATTTAGGCTCTCTACGTTGAGTTTAGACAGATATATTAGTATGAAATGGGCTAGAGAAAGTGCAGTAGCCTACATGCAATCCTTTTTGCAAGATCCAGGCAAACATTCATCAAAAAGTATGCTTTTGAATGTAAATTATGTTTATATGTGTTGAACTTACGTTTGTCTTCTTCATATGGATGATATGGTATAAAACGATCAAAATAAACGTCGTTGTCTTTTCCTCCTGTTCAACACGTGTTCGTTATTCCACTTGTTCATGTCCACCAGATAGATGTTACCGCTTATCAACCAGTAGCCCTTCCTCTTTACCAGTTGCAGAATTAGTGTGGGATGGAAATCTGTCAGTTTCCCGTAGACAGCTCTGAGCGCACTGATGTCGAACTGGGGGCACGGAGTCGGCGGACGCACGTTGACGCTGTGCTGAGAGTCAGCTTTGACTCACAGGGTTAGCGAGTGCGGCAAGGCTAGCAGACAGTCATGTCGGTTCCCTATAAAGCACGTCAAATCCCCCCCCCATTAACCTTAGCGTAGGCCTACACCCAAGCATGGTACTATTAACAGAGTCATAACAAACCAAATGGCACACATTGCGTAATTGGTTTATCTGGCTAAGAAGGCTACCTGTTTCTTATCAACAAAGACTGCGCTATAAGCTTAACCAACTGTCGCTCACGGTGTGTAGCTCATGTTAGAAAAGACGCTGATACGGTAAAATAGTGAAACGCACTTCATTGCATTATTCTGTCTGAAACCCTGAGCACATCGTCCGCGGGACAACGAGTTAAGGCACTTACCGGCAGTATCCCTTTCATACGTGTAGTCTTCCTGTATGCTACAAACCAACTCATCCGCCCCCCACACACTGCCTGACACGCATGATTTTCTGTTCAGAAAGAGACATTACACCAATTTTCATCTTAAAATGTCAAGCTGTAGGATTTAGTGTTCTATTGCGATTTTTTCTAATAGACAGTGCCGAAAGAACAAATACCCTCACAAGTTTCATAGAACCTCTTATCAGTCCCCACTAATTGCCAATTACCCAACTAAATGTATGATCGATTTGTGTAAGAGATACTGCTTATTGATCTCCGTAATAGATACTGCTCTCTTTAGGCGGATGTCCTGTTCTAAACTGTTTCTGAAATGCAGACTCACTCAGTAGGCTACAGCTTATTTGAACATGCCGCATCTCCATATCCTTCTATAGCCAATAAATAAGGATAAGGAAATGTGTGTTCAACATTTCCTTATCCTGTAACGCAAATGTCCCTTGCATTGCTTGTGTCGATATGTGTCAATGTGTATAAAGTGCAACTTCTTGGAATGATTGTTGGATGCTGTGCAGCCCCCTCTCTCTCTCTCTCTCTCTCTCTCTCTCTCTCTCTCTGTGTGTGTGTGTGTGTGGGGGGGGGGGGGGGGTGTGTGTTTGTGTGTGTGTGTGTGTGAGAGAGAGAGAGAGAGAGAGCAAGTGTGTGAGAGAGAGAGATACAGAGAGAGAGTTTGTATGTGTGTGTGTGTGTGTGTGTGTGTGTGTGTGTGTGTGTATGTGTGTGTGTGTGCGTGCGTGCGTGCATGCGTGCGTGCGTGCGTGTGTGTGAGTGTACCCTGCCTGCCGGCACTTGTGCAATGGTGTGTGTTGGGTGACCCTAGGCTGGGAAATCAGATCTAATGAGCATTACAGACTGAGTAAGGTACATGAGTAGGGCCAGGTGGGTCAGTAATGAATGAATTGGGGATCATGAGCTATGACAGATTATAAGAGCAATTTTAGTAATGGGGTCTAGAAATAGCCTAGATTGCTCTCTGCCTTGCCTCCTTTGGACCAGGATTTCACACCAAATCCCCATGCAAATCCATCTCAGTAACATCCCGCATCAACCCCCCCGAGGGACTCACAAGTCTCTTCTTGTTCCATGATAACAACAGGCAAAGCCATCACCACACTGATACACTGATAAACTCTGCAATATGCCTCAATACATTTCCAATGGGACATAAGACTTCCTGCCCAGGCTATGCTTGTAAACACTTGATGAAGAATAGGGTTTTAGGTTTTGAAATCGAAGCTTTGCTATTCTCCATACATTATTAAAGAAATGAATTACAGTATGTAGGTCTGTTATCAATTATGTAGCCTAGGTCTATTATCAATTATGTCGGGGGGGGGGGGGGGGTTCTCCGATGGATTTCTCTGCAATGGTTACCCTGACCACACTCCATTTACGATCATTCACCAGCGTTTAACGCACGTCACAAATCCAAAGACACAAACCCCCATCCAACATTGCATTGTCATTTTAGTGCAGCTTATAACAAGTGAACACACTGACCTCTGTATTTGATTGCTGCCATGTTTATAGCAATTAGCAAATAATCATGGGAATCTATTTCATTTGATCAGAATCATCACACACTAAACACCTGAGTTATGCTAACTCAAATCATTTGTTTGGGATGATTGTGAGTGCTAGTAGTGTAACATACTGATGGTGTGAGTAAAGATGAGTTGATGATGTTGTAAGCGCAGCAAATCAATTATCTGCTCCTGTCATCAGTTACAAGTTTTCAAGTAGTAACCAAAACCATATGATTTACTTAATGTTATAAAAGAACATAATATAGTTGAACAGAATTGAGTTCAGACTTGAGTTCGGTGTTTTGAGTTTGGCCCTCCTCAACAGTCCCAGTTTCTCATGCGGCCCCTTGGGGAAAATAATTGCCCACCCCTGACCCAGACCATGGGTGTTATTGAGTTAACATATTCATTCATTTTTTGTCTGTCTAGAATATTTCAATGGTGTATATTATATATCATACTAATATAGCCTTCTGTATTAGTTCAATAAATCCCTCACTTGGTGAAAGCACACAATTTTGGAGTACCGGGAATGCTAAGGCAGGTTTCAAATTCACACCATGAAACCTTTGGCCCAAGTGGGAATCTATGTCTTCCCAGACTCCAGTAATCATGTGTTGATTAGGGCTGTTTTATAACGAGCTTTAATCTGCTCACCTTTGGTCTAGATAGGAGGGACATGGCATACAGTAGGCTACTAGTGCAAGTAATGGGC
The DNA here is from genome assembly GCF_963854185.1 of Sardina pilchardus. Classification (NCBI taxonomy): domain Eukaryota; kingdom Metazoa; phylum Chordata; class Actinopteri; order Clupeiformes; family Clupeidae; genus Sardina; species Sardina pilchardus. The sequence goes on from NC_085010.1 coordinate 22,286,085, forward strand.
ACTGCAATACATTGTGTCTACCACCAGAGAGCACAATTTCATCATGTTGTTCATATATTGAATTATACTACATGGTCTTACTTTATTACTATTATTACTATTTATATTAATATAAATAATATATACTATGCTTAATAGTAGCATCTATTAGCATTACATACTTCCCCCTTTTGTGTTATATCAATGCTAATGGAATTGATAAAGGATGAATAAATTACAACCATAACTATAATCATGTAAACAAAAACCGTAAAAACAGGAGCAGGCATGCTCAAATGCTTTGGGTGCAAGGGAAGGACTAACAAAATTAAGTTTAAAACTGCACTCTCAACTGCTTGCTCTGAATAAGTCTTTCTTGAACCATGTTTTTAACAAACACATTTCGGCAACTAGGACCTATTAATGCTATGGATATGGTTTGCAACTCTGCCTAGAAACCTCCATGTTTACCTCTTGTTTACATGTTCTGCACAGAACCCTTTTCACTATTGTTATTTGAGTATTGTTAATACCTCATCAGAAAGCTATGAACTCCTCCAACTTCCAATTACTGTGTTTCCCAAAGACACACCTGGTAGTTTGTATGATCAAGAACTGAAAACAAAAAAAAAAAAAAAAAAAACTACATGGCACTGTAGGTCTAGATGTTTTCTTAGTGTCAGGTTAGGTTTGCCGCACAAATGTATATGTGTGTGTGTATATATATATATATATATATGTGTGTGTGTGTGTGTGTATGTACAATATATATATATATATATATATATACACACACACACATTTGTGCGGCAGTCATAATAACATACCTGACACTAAGAAAACATCTAGACCTACAGTACCATGTAGTTGGTAGTACCATGGATAGGTTAGGCTATTGCAGGGCTTAAAGCAGGGACATCTGTATGGGTGTGTGTGTGTGTGTGTGTGTGTGTGTGTGTGTGTGTATGTGTATATTTTGGTCTGAGATGGCCCCCTGAGGACAACATACAGAAGAATTGGTCTTAGTCGGCCCTACGGTTCTCGAGATATTCACAGAAAACTGTGTCCGCCCTACCCACATTTCGGGGGTCTGGTGCGGCAGCGGACCGACGGATCAAAATGAATATCATTGGTTGTATCATCCTTGAGGGACTACAGGCCCACCAAGTTTTGTGCAGCCTGCTGTTTCAGTGTTCCAGGAATCATTGACACAAAAAAAAAAAGGAAAAAAAAGAGAAAGTTTTGACAAGCTGTTTTTCTTTGAACATCATGACCACCTGTTCCAACATGGCTGTGCAGAGTGCACCAGTGCACAAAGCACGGCCCAAGGTGTGGATTAGCTTGACTGTCCTGACCTCAACCCAACAGAGCACATTTGGGATGAATGAGAGTGGAGACGGAGAACCAGTCTCCTCGTCCAACCTCAGTGTGACCTGACAAATGCACTTCTGGAAAAAAAGTCCCCATAAACACACTTCTAAATCCTGTGGAAGGCCTTACCAGAAGAGTTGAAGCTGCAAAGGGTGGACCAATATCATATTACACCCTAATATCTCAAATGCGAAGTGAAGTGTGACTTCCACAGCAGAATCAAAACAAAACTGAGATACAAAGCTGCACAAAGCTTGCTGAAGAATGGTTATACAAAAAACAACAAAAAATATAATAAGTATAGATCATTACAAACTAACTAATTATTATTGATCATTTTTATTATCATTTTTTAAAAACAACAAACACGTAGTGCATATCAAAAGTGCTGATATTAACTGACATAATTAACAAACAAACAATAAAGCTATTAAGAGTTCATTAATTTGCTTGCTGTCTTCACATAAAATGCCATGTCATTTCATCATAACTGCGCTAATTACCAACATCCTTAAAATAATATATCCCATATATTGTTACATAAAACTGCTTTGTATTATTAATTGATTTTTGGTTTTGCCAATATAATAACAAACTTTAATATGTTCATTGCACAGGTGTACACAGCCCTGTCAGGCACTTAATATTTAATTTAAACATTGAGACTTCAACAGTTCAACAGTCTTTATCATTTTTTGATCAAATTAAGTTTTTGATCACATTTTTTAGGTTTTGAAATGGAAGCAAAGTGCAAGTGTATAAATTAGGTAATATATCATAAGAAAGAGAAGAGCAGAGTAAACCCTGAAAATAACCACAAGAAACTTTGGAAAAAAAAAGAAAGGCAGAAGGCTTTAACTTCCTGAGTTCTTTCAAACATCAACATGGTTGCCCTTATTTACTGTAGGCTTACTTCCAGGAGTTTGTTCTGATCAACTAATAACACAGCGGTTCTCTGAGTCAGACCGAGAAGAATTTGTAGAATAAGCTCCTGATGCTGACGATGATGATGAGGCAGAGTGTGAAGTACTGGTAGGATAATAATATGACCGGGCTTGCTGTGATGTGTGATACGTCGGGGTTGGCCTTGCCGTGGCCGCTGGTCTAGGTGTCTGGGTGTGAAATGCTGAGGCACTGGCTGATGCTTGGTAATGCTCGCTGTACTGGATGAGATACTCGGGGTATACCTGGTGCTTTTCGAACACCACAAAGATGGAGGGGTTGTACACGTCGTCGACGCAGCTGTCGAAGAAGACGGTGTCCCCTCCATTTTTGGACGGAGGTCGGAGGTAACTGGAGCTCCCTTTGGTGAAGTCGCCCACAAGAACACGACAGATGAACATGCACTTGGTGGGAGAGTCAGCTGTGTAGCTATGTGAATACTTAGCATCCCTGGCAAAGTAGCTCCCTAAAATAAAAGACAATAAGTAAAATAGAAATTTAGATAAACACTTGGCATATAACATACTTTTTTGGCATGGTATTCTCAACATGCTACTATAGACAAAATTTGTGGAATAGTTACAAGTAACTAGCGCTGCAACTGAAAATTATTTTCATAGTCTATTAGTATTCCGATTATTTCCTTGATTAATCGACTAATTGTTTAATTGATAAAATGGCAGAAATGTGGAAAAAAAGTTTCCCAAAGCCCAACACTGTGAGTCCTGTCCCGCTCTGGTTTCCCAGTTTAGTGTTTTTCTATCATGTCTGCTCCTCTTGTTTATTTTCTGTGTCCCTATAGCTGTTTTCAGACAGGTTTTGCGCACATTTAGACTTTAGTTCGCTGGGCAGATAATGACGCCTAATAAATGCCGCCTCTGTGTCAGCTGTGCATGCCCGACAGCGGAAGAGTGTAGTTTTTACACCGGGAGTATGGAGGAGGCTATAGAGATTGAGAACGTGATGTAAAACGCAACGCATTTTGGGAATAGGTGGCCCAAAATTAAGTTGTTTTACTGACGTGCGGGAACAACCAAGTGCAGTTGTCGAAATGACGTTTACCTGCTGTGTTCTAAAATTCAATAGAGTAACATGAAGCTCATCTTTTATAGTTTTCCAGCGTGGAAAAATAATAGTATACGTCATGTTTCAGAGGTGACAAAAAGGCGAGGAATGGCTTGGATAGCAGCACTAAGGAAGCGCGAGATTATGTTCTGTTTTTCACACAATTTTTTCACGCTTAGCTTTCATTATTATCATGCCAGATCATAGACCCAGAACACTAGTTTACATGGGCTGGCATCAGGCGAGCCAAACCTACCCATAATTCTTTGTGTTTTGATGACTTTGGTCACATGTCTTAGCGATCTCTATAGCCTTGCTGCATTACCTGCAGCGTGTTAAGCCCACCTTACACTGAGAAGATTTGGGAAAGATTCTTGAAAGACTGTAGTCTTTTGAGTAAAGTCTGAATGAGGGGCATTAGTTAAAAGACTACAATCTTTCAAGAATCTTTCCCAAATCTGGTCAGTGTAAGGTAGGCTTTAGAGAGTTGGAACTGTTCAGTGGCATCGGGCGCTTTAAATACACGTAATACTTCCCTTGATCATCACTGACAAATGCAGAATTTTTCCGCAATTGCATTCACATAGCAGCGGTGGCGGCAATATTACGGAACATGGCTAGGTCGGCAGCAGGAAAAGTTCCAGTAGTAGATATACGGACGTACTGTATGAATTCAGACAGCACAACAAAAAAACCCTGCTGTAAAAAGTCTGTAAACACTGCGGAAACATGTCTGTCTGAAAGCGGCTTTTGTTTGTTTTGACATGTGCCTCTGTTCCCTATATCTGTGGCTCCGCCCTTCACCTGATCCTCGTTAGTCTGTTAGTTTAATTACGGTTCCCACCTGTCTCTTGGTTTACCTTGTTCCTTGTCCTCCAGTGCCCTGTTAACCTTGTTACCCCTGTATATTCAAACCCTCGGTCTCCCCTCAGTTTTTGTCGGTCTTTAGTCGCATCGTATTGTTTATATACGTGGTTTGTAAGTTTCATGGAAGTAAAGCTCTTCTTAAATGACTCCAAGTTTGCCTTGCCTTTGACCGTGATTTGCCATTACACTTAATGCCCTGGGAGCTTTTCTGGGAGGAGGAAGAGGATGTAGGGACCTGTGAGGATGACTGGTCCTCGTAAAGGGGGTACACACATAAAGATAATCGGGCTGATTTTGCCCCGATTTTTGACCAAAGACAGAAAGACAGTCGATTATCTTAAGATTATTTTATGAGATTCTCTTGTAGTGTGGGGTGTGTTAAGCGTCAAAATTCTCCCGACAATAGCCTTTATGACGCGATGGTGAACATTCGGCACAGATAATCGGAAATATTAAACATGTTCAATATTTGCGACTGGAAATTCTGTAGTGTGTGGGGTGTTCCGAGGGCAGCCGAGAAAGATTTTTTATCGTCATGTGTGGGTTTTCTCACAGATAAAAAAAAACTCCAGTCCAAGTTCCAGTTCCAATCCAGATTCACCGACACCCAGCAGTTCCGTGTGTGGTTCCCGCTCCAGTCCCGGCATCCCGCTGCCTCGCAGTTCTGTCTGCAGGTCCAGCTCCGGTCCCGAGTCCGGCTGTGACTTGATTTCAATTATTTTCAGGACAGAAAAAAGCAATGTCCCTGATTGTACGTACAGTATTGTTTAGCAGAGATAGACAAACCATAATGACCAGTGAAATGTGTTAGTCTAAGAGGGCTTGTAAAACAAAGAACAAACACAAAATTATAAGTCTAGAAATCAGCTTAAACTATCACAGAGTCAAAATGGTTTTATTATTCAAATACATTTCAAAGCACAGGAAACAAAGGCGAGTAATCTGATTAACAGAGTGAAATAATCTTATGAACTCTCATCACGTGAAATATGGTGAAAGGGGGTTTGAGGTGACGCCGTTTTGTGGTCTCATAAAATTAATTTCAAAAGCTGAGTAAGGCACTCTCAAATGGACATTCAATATCTCAGGTCATCTCAATATCTCAGTCAATAGTTGAGATAAAGCAACTGAACTACAACGTAGACTGAATGTAGAGCAAAACAGTTAATGCCCTGTCATTAATATCGGTCTTGTAACCTCTTGAGCGCCTCCTGCATTCTCTTGAGTGAATCTTGGATCCTGGCTGCTGACGTGAGTCTTTGAGAAGAGAGTGGAGCTGGAACCTGAACTCGCCTTGATGGTGTTGTCTGTTGTTGGGCCTGGAGGAAAGAGGCCACCGTTGGTCTGGACTTGAGAACTGAACCTTGGATCCTGTCAGAAGAGGGGGCTGTCTGCTTGGCTGCTGAGGCGAGGCTTTGAGAGTAGGGTTGAACCCGGCCCGGTGGTGTTGTCTGCTGCTGGGACTGATGCAAAGAGGCTGGAGTTGGTCTCACCTTGAGAGCCGCGGCCGAGGCATTCCGAGATGAGATGATCGAGGATCTCAGAGGAACCGCCGGACGAGCACTGGACAAAGCACGAACCGTGTTCGTAGTGCGGGAGACAGGCAGTGGCTTGTTGTTGGCAGGCCTGATTGTATGAGGAGAAAGAACTGATTCTGCCCGTTCCTCGTACTTGATGAGGTATTCCGGGTATACCTGGTGCCTCTCAAAGATGACGTATATACTTGGGTCGAGGAGACTGTCCACACAACTGTCGTAAAACACTGTGTCCCCACTGCCCTTGGAAGGAGGACGGAGATAGCTTGTGTGTCCTCGGGTAAAATCTCCAACCAAAACACGACAAACAAACAGAATCCTGGTGGGCGATAGGTTGGTGTAACTGTGCGAGTATTTTGCATCTCGGGCAAAGTAACTTCCTGTAATGAAAGTGAAATTGGAGGAAATCCACGTTTACTGGTCATGGAGGAAAATCCATTTAGAACTGGAAAAATCAGATCCACAACTGACACCTCTTGACATAAAAGGTTTTTGTTATATTTTTGGCCTTTTCCCCACCATTAATAGGCAGAACAGTGAAGAGTAGACACGAGTGGGTGAGTGGGGAAATGACCTCAGGTCGGACGCGGACCTGGGTCCCCGTGGGCACTGAGCCCGCATATGGTACTGTACATGACGCAGATACTACCGCTACATTTCTAGACAATCAGGAAGGAAATTGAAGAGGGAGAGAATTGGGGAAACAATTCTCTTAAAAAAACAACAAACCTTTCCCATATGCAGTCCCATGGGTCCCACAGATCCTCCAGTCAAAGTTGTTGTGGCAAATGGCGTCGACATACTTGGAATCTGTCCCGTGGAAAAGCTCCTTCTCCACCACATTACGGCCACTGTTGTTTTTCTTCATCAAGTCTTTTTGCCTAATTGAAACCATGAACAAAAAAAAGGGACATCATTTCAAACTGACAGCTAACATGAAAACAGAACAGCGCCAAAAGAGAATTTGGGTCGCAGCATTTCCTACAGTTCAAAGACACTATTGGAAAATGCCATACCATTGGAAGACTTCCCAGAGTGCTTTGTTCTGAATTCGTTCAATCGACACAATGTTGAAGCCCCTCATGGTTGTGTTGAAAAGGGCCACCATCCGGTTGTACTCATTAGTACCACTTGGCAGGCTCACTCTCTGTGTGTACAGACATGGATTATATTTAATACACATTTATGGTGCCATTTTCAAACCTGTAAACTTTTCACCAGCTGTCGGTCACTAATACAAATCACATATTTAACCCTCCTGTTGTGATTGCGGTCAAATTTGATCAATTTACCATTTATTTCTCTGTCACACAAAACACATTTTGATCTTTTCATAACAATCAGTTTTTTTCTTTTTTTAATTTAACTTTAGGACACCTGTGTGCATTCATTAAAATTGGAAGAGTGAGAAAATGGACAGTGTATAAAATTGAGTCCACACACACACACACACACACACACACACACACACACACACACACACACACACACACACACACACACACACACACACACACACACACACACACACACACACACACACACACACACCTGTATCAAGTACAAAGTATAAGATGCCTACGTATCTACTGTACCTTATAGCCAGTGTCTGGAGTCTGTGCTTTGTCCCAGTGTGTAGGCAGCGCTTTAAAGTTTGACCGATTATTGGGAGCCTTTTTACTGTAAAAAAGAGAGAAAAATCTGATTAATTTCATATCACTTCATAAGTGGAATGAAATGAAAGAAATATCACAATAATAACATTAAATCATTCTATGCAAATTGATCAAATATAACTTATTATTTATAATTGATCAAAAGTCACATATCAATTTAGATGTCTGTCAATTTACTGGTAGTCCCTCTGTTTTACGACAAAGTGAACTGTGTAACAATAAAAAAACAAAAAAACAACAGCATCTGCGTCCCCGACATTTTAAGAGCCAGGAAACACAAAAACAAATACCTGGTTTTGATAGTCTGTGCATCAGCTGCTGACACAAACACAGGCCGCCTTCTGACTAGCTTTTTGGTAGCATAGCGCTCGTTGGTCTGAATCATATCTGCAAAAGACAAGTTTGTGGTCAAGTCTCTTCACTTACGGAAAAGCCAACGATCCCTTCTGTGATCATTTGAGTGCATCCTTAAAACATTACCTCATGAGAATGTGTTCCACATAATCAGCACTACAAGTGCTCTGAACACCTCCAATGTCAGACATATTTACCTTACTGTTTGAACGGTTTAGCCTGATGCCACAAGCCAAACATTTACCTCGGACAACTATGCACCACATTGGGATATTTCTCACCAAACATGCAGTTTGAATAAAACAGCAATCTGAATGAATTGTCAAACCACAACTGTCACATACTATTATTCATGGTGAAAGCAAGTTATACATATACCACACCAACATACTTTCAGAAGTCTCTATCTATACACTGATATTACAACATTCAAGCTAGCATACAGTGCAGTTTCCTTACTGGGGAACGGGGCATGGAATGCGTCTGGTACCTTGGAAACAGAGCTTATACTTCTGAGATCCGGCTGTGAACTCCACCACTGCACTGGGGTCCTCTTGATACTTCTGCTCTAAGTCCTCACTCGTGATGGAAGCTGAGCTGTGACCTCCTGCCTACCAAACCACATCATAACCTCATTAGATGTACCGTATATGACTAAACAATTTTAATTCAAAAGCCAATAAGGTTTGGTATATATATACACAGCTAACACTACTCTTCATGGACAGATAAACACTGTACAAGTCTTTGCATACACAATTACATGATTAACACAATTCCAGATAGACATGTGCATAAGACGTTTTATAGGGCCAGTACCTTGTACACAGATTAAAGGGACACTTCACCGATTAGCATTAATTAAGCTTTGTATCTTTAGAAAACCAGTCATGTTTTTGAATGGTCATGCATCATTCCCTCAGTTTGCCTTGAGATGGGAGAAATACGGATTTCAATGAAACGCATGAATAGGACTTCCTGCATTCATGTAATTGTAAAATGATGATTTTTAACATTTTGAAATTTGAAAGCAGGAAGTCTTGCGTATTTCTCCCATCTCAAGGCAAACTAAGGGAATGATGCACGACCATTCAAAAACATGACTGGTTTTCTGAAGATACAAAGCTTAATGCTAATCGGTGAAGTGTCCCTTTAAGAATCAAATCAAACTTCAATGAAAGTCTCAAACTGACAACAACTTCTAGTCTAGGACTAAACATTATCCACTAGGATCATTCTAACTAAACAGACACATACAGTACAGTACGTAGCTCTGTATCTGCAGGACTGAAACAATCATGGTTGTTTATATGTTTCTTACTGCTGTGGCGTACTGGATCCAGTTTCCGAATTCATCCTCCCAGTACCAGGCCCAGTCGGTGGTGAGAACGAAGGAGGGCTGCAACACAGATGACACGGTGGAGATGCGGCGGACTCGGCGCAGGCCGCACGTCATCGTGTCAAAGCACACCGGCTCCACTCCCTGACTGCTATGGGACCAGCACAATCACAATTAGATATTTTCCCCAAATCGTGCAGCTCTTCCAACGACATCGCAGTACATCACAACAAAGAGGCTCATGCATTTTTACCTGTATGTCTTGTCAGGGTTGCAGTAATCTCTTTCTACGCTCTCATTATCAGACAAAGCAGTCCAGCTTTGTCCATCTCTGACCTCCCATCTGTACGGCAGGGTAGAGTGGGCTCTAAAGCATCTGTCTGAGAAAGAGACAGATGTTCGTTCACATGTCTGGGATTTTAATGTCACTTCTTTTCATTTGATTTAATCTAAAGTCTAGACTCTTCATTAACTACAAAGTCTCTTAAGATGTAATGGGTATCTTCTGTTGTACTTCAATGAAGTTTGTAAAATAATGCACAGACCTAAATGGCATAATGGGGGGTGGGGGGGGGTGCTGAGTGATGGAGCAAGAGAGATAGAAAACGCAAATGAAAAACTAATGTTCAAAGAGAGAACCTTTTGAAAAAAAAAGCAGAGTTGCATAGCTTGAACTGTTGTGCATTAAATCAAAGCTGCAACTCTTTGAACTGAAGCTGTCTTGCATCTGCCTTTTGCTTGCAACCTACAGTTGAAGTAATGGCCATTGATAACTTTGGTCAAAGAGAATCCTTTAAAGATCCAGCCACAGATATTATTATAACATTATTTCTTGCCAACGTTTACAAAATCTAATCGAACAAACTGAGAGGTCTACTGTCCATCTAAGTTAGTTTACTTTTCCCCAACTAGCTGGGTAAAGTGTTGTGCTACACTGATACACCAGCACACCAGTTAGCAGACACAATAAAATTAAGCCTGTGCCACCTGCAAATGTTCTAAATTTGATGGACAAAACTTGAGGGTTATAATTAGACTAAGTAGATTCAATGCAGAGCCACACATCTGGGTAATTTGACATCTTCAAAGATACCAGTGCAAGACTGAAATAAACATGGTAGCGGCGGCACATGCATACCATAAAGGGGGGGGGGGGGGGGGGAATAAAGCATAGGGGTTCCGCTGGGTTAATAGAGTCTTATCATCACTAGATTATGGATGCTTGTATTGTGATTTTGATTGCTGTTTGTGTGTGTTTTGTTGCAGCCCTTTCTTTTAATGAGTGTGAAAATCAACTTACCCCCATGCTTGCAGCTTCCCTTCACAAAGTACATACATATTTCTGTTTTGTCTACAGACATAAGAGGGAAAGAAATCATTAAAATGGCCAAAATAATTTCATTTCATTCATATTCATGTATTCAAGTGCCTAAGTTATTTGAAACTCTCAACACTAGCCAACACACACACACACACACACAACTGTGTGTGTTTTGACCATATTAGTGTTCATCCTATCAGCGTTTCCTTGAACAAATGACTGAACTGGCATTTGAACTGACAACGAGAAGCAGTGAAATCAAAAGCATAAGACCTTGGGGGATTCTAAGGTCACCAAAACAGCTGCAGTACCTCGTGTGGCCTCCGGGGCCCTGCTTGCCGTTCCATGATTATCATCAGTGCGGTTGCCGAAGTTGGGCCTGGCACCACCAGGGCCAGCATGGTGTTGTTGTTGCGGCGGCCTGCCTTTGGTGCGCACCCTCATGGCCTCGATGTTAGAGTAGATGTCCTTTATGGACGCCATCAGCCCCAAGGGCACCCCTCGGTCCTGCAGCGTGCGGAAGGGGTGCGGCTCGAAGAAGTCGTGGGCGCGCGAGCAGCCGCACTCCCCCTTCAGGTACTGCTGGCAGATGTGCAGACGTCGGCAGCCCTCGGCCTCCTCGCACTTCCCATACTGACCGGTGCCGTTGTTGTAGTCGAAGCACACCTGAACACACACACACACATACAGGTCACAGGTCACAGGACTCGACAACAGGTAGGGAGCAGAAGGGTGTGTGACGACATTAGATTAGATTAGATTAGATTCAACTTTATTGTAATCATGCAGAATACATGTACAAAAACAACGAAACACAGTTTTCATATGAACCAAAAGTGTAAAAAAAGTGTAGAAAAGTGCAATGTAATATTCAGAGTAGACAGGTGGTGCATAAACAGGACAATACATGTAGTGCAGTGTAGACTGTAATGGTTTACAGAAGGTGGTTTAGAGAATTACAAATGAAATTAGCAGTTACCTTACAAGAGCAGAATAAATATGGCTGATGTAATATTTAACAATGTTGCAACAACATGTAGGCTACAGATAAGCATGACATGTATGATGTGAAAACACAGAGCCAACTTCTTCATGATACATTCATAGGAAAGCAGCTCTCAATTAGCCCTTTTCAGAGTGATGTCAGACGAAGCGTTGCTGGGTATCCTCCGGCATGTCCAGCCGCCAAATACTACAGAAGAAGAAGAAGTATTCATGGGTTTCATCCGGTCCCTTTCCACAGGTGTATACAATCAAGCATCTAGATTATGAATGCAGACTGCATGGAGCTTAATTAATACACCTGTGGAAAGGGACCTGATGAAACCCATGAATACTTCTTCTTCTTCTTCTGTAGTATTTGGCGGCTGGACATGCCGGAGGATACCCAGCAACGCTTCGTCTGACATCACGTGAAAAGGGCTAATAGGTAGAGCCAGTTTGCTACCAAAAACTCAAGTTCAATAGGCTACGGCTGTTATCTCTTTGTTTCCAACACAACTCTTAATTTGCTCCTGTGCCAGTGTCTGCTGCATAGCCTACTATATCTACTGTACATGTCACAGCAATCAGAAACATAACATTCTTAGGGATTGTCAAACTCGCATAAACAAATCATGCAGATCAAATCAGGAACATAGCATTCTTATGTCACAGCAATCAGAAACATAACATTCTTAGGGATTGTCAAACTCGCATAAACAAATCATGCAGATCAACCCTGTCAAGGGAAGAACAAAGCAACGGCCAATAATAGGCTACTCACTCACCGGTGGCAGTATGGAGTTGTCATTTTGAAGCAACAGAGTGCACAGCTCGTTCTTGTTCAGCTGCTCCAGTTGATTCATCTGAAGGACGTGGGCATTGTGCTCTGACATGATGTCATGACCAAATCTACAGGGCTTTCTGAAAGAACAAAAATATATAACCTGGGCTGAGTTTTCAAGCATGGCCAGTCATGTTTCAATCATAGGTTACAAGAGATAGACATTGTATCTATTCCAAATTCACATACTTCTGTAGCCTATTACAACAACCAATAGCCTACGAGTGCGCAGGTGCATTGGCTTGTAGGCTACATCTGTAGTTCGAATTGGGATAGGCTAGCCTACAGCTGTTAACTTGCAGGCCCAGTTCGTAAAGCCCATGATATCTTAACACATAACAATTCAAACACGATTTCAACGCCATATTAATTACGCCAAATGCCAATGGTTCATAGGCTACATTTTCTTTGTGCTGAAAGAAACCGCTGAAGGCCGACAATTCTCGTCACACTTACCTTCCTCTGCCAAACGGACACTCTCCGAGCAAGAACTTCTTGCAAAGGTGTAAATTCGTACATCCGAGACAATTTTTGGCCTTGCACAAACGAACTTGTGTTTTAGCGATAACCCGTTTCTCCCCGTTCGACTGGATAATTGAAAAACGTTCACTGTTTTCCAGACAGCTTGTGTCAACGCTAAACCAATTCCCTACATTTAATTCAGCGACCAAATCATCGTAGCGCATGGAACCGTTATTGCTGCAAAGCTTCCGAATAATAGTTGCCTCGGACATTTCTGAAGTCTTGCGGCGTAGGCAAGGCTATGTGTCTTGAAAATAATTCCTCCCTTCGTTTCCTTAGCAGTGGAGGTCTACTAGTTTAAAGAGAGTTCCCGTTTCCGTTTTCGTCTCCAGTTTGTGATGAAACGAAAGCGAAACTTAGGCCTATCAGTCCACAAATAAACAGGTGGGGGCGGGGGTGTTTCCCTTTCCCCCCACCCAGATTGGCCCATCTCTTTTCTGTTGCAGTTTTTTCCAATTGCTAACACACATGATATTCATAGCACAATTATTTAAACTTAAGGTAAGGCAAGGCAACTTTATTTATATAGCACATTTTGTCCAGCAGGGCAACCCAATGTGCTTTACAAAGATTCAAAACAATAGGCCTACAGTAAAACCATTGAACAACGAGCACCTTTTTTACAACAAAAATGGAAGACATAGCAGGGAGATAGAAGAGGAAGAGGGAGAGTGAGAATGAGAGGGGAAGGGAGAGTCCAATGTAAATATACTTGCTGTGCATGTGTTGCACTGACTTGTTTGGTGAAAAAAAAAAGTTTAAACAGCATGCATCTGTATCTGCAAATATTTATGCACGTAAAGAACTTTCTACGATTTTAACTATTTTAGTATTATGGCAAATCATACTAAAGACAAGAATGTTTTTCATTATGCCCAACAGTGTGTAGGCCTAGTTGGTTAGACAAAAATCTAGTGAATGAATGAAGTGTGTGCCATATGTGGTGCAATAGTTTGATTTTGATAATGCTATATGTTTACAGTTTACAGAAGGTCCAAAAGCTCCCAAAGCTGTGGAAAACATCATGCATTGTCCCTGTCCCCAAGAAAAATCATCCCACCCACCACAACGACTACAGACCAGTAGCGCTCACCTCACATGTCATGAAGACGTTTGAGAGACTTGTCCTCTTCTACATCAGGACTTATCAACTCAGATGGACCCCTTACAGTTTGCATATGTAGTTTTGGTTGCAGTGCTTGATTTTGCTAGGTAGATTGAGGTATTTTGCAATTTGGGGTGTGGTTTTGTGAATTGTATGTCGATTTTCAAAATTGTGTGTGAGTTTTCAAATTGTGTTTTATCAATTGGAAAAAAAAACTGTAACAGAAGGAAGAAACCATGTGTTTTGTGTAAGGGCCGTCCTGTAACATGCAAAATTAATGGACGAGGACCTTTTTTTACCAGGTCTAGGCTAGGCTACTTATTGTCCCATTTTTCAGAATAATAGCCACCCCAACCAATCAGAAAAGAATATGTAGCCTATCGTTCGGGCGGTAAAACGTTATACTGTAGGCATAGAAGCATGAATCCTGATTTTCACCTTCCATCTAGGCCTGCAGATCAGAAAAATATTTCCAATGTGGTTTTATAGAAATCTGCATCATATGTAGGCTAGACTGTATTGTCACCCACATCCATAGACATAGCCTACAATTTTAAACATTTTATTAGGCCTATACCTCCACCATGGAGTATTTAATTGGGGTTTGTCTGTCTGTCTGTCTCTCTGTCTGTTTGTTTGTTCGCAAGATAATTAAAAAATGGACGGATGGATTATGGATTGATTTTCGATGAAATCAGAGAAGGTCTGAAACAATTAAATTTGGTAGAGATCCGTATCTGGATCCAGGAGGCAGTATGTTTTCGCTTGGCGGAGCGGAGGTTTGCACTCTCTGAGTGCTCTAGTTTGAATGTGTGCACCTGATCAAAGTTAGATTACACTTAGCCCCTAGAGCCAGTCTCCCCCCTGCATAATATACCAGCCTAGACAACACATTTGCAATAAAGATTATTATAATAGGCCTACAGTATTTTGAGATAGACGGAGCTCACACCCACAGTGGGGAACAAATTTTAGATGAAAGTAGCGCTGTCCTTTTGTAGAATTTGGCCAACACACTTTATATCCAGCAGAGGGCATAGCAGCCCAATAAAAAGATCCTGACAGATCCATGGTTAACAGCAGCAACAGCAGCAGCATCAACAACAACAATAATAATGGAAATAGAAACAACAACAACAACAACAACAACAAGAATACTACTAATAATATTAAGAATACAAAATATGCATTATTATTATTATTATTATTATTATTATTATTATTAGTAGTAGTAGTAGAAGTAGTAGTAGTAGTAGTAGTAGTAGGCTAGTAGTAGTAGTAGTATAGGCCTAATATTGTTATACTACTACTACTAGGCTACTACTACTACTACTACTACTACTACTAATAATAATAATAATAATAATAATAATAAAGTTAATAAAGTAGCCAATTAGAACCTAGGGCTACAGTATAACTATTCCCTTTCAAAATGTTAAGATGGTTAAAAAGACATTTAGTTCTGTATCATCGGTGTTGCCCCACTAACTTTAGTAGGCTACGACAAATGAAATGACTGAGGAGGCTAAAAGATTAAGACATTTTTCCTAGTCCTTTCCTATCTGTGTTCGAATTACTGCAATGCAATAGCTGAAATTCCTCATTTCCCCTTCACACGTCAGAAATATGGTGGGTCGCAGGCTCAGAGCCTAGCCTAGCTACTGGAGAGTGTCCCTCTGATTCAGAATCAGCTCTTCCCACCGGGCCATCTGAAGTGTTCTGATGTGAAGATCAGGCTGACTGATCTAGACACTGTTAACCATGGTCTAGTTCGCTACACCCACTGTGTTAAACATGATCGGCTATTTCCTGAGTCTGGTTTCCTTTAAGGGGCTGCACTCAGTGCTAGGAATTCACGTCATTTCGCCACTAACGCATCCAAATCAATGAGGACTGCGTTGTACGCCTTCTACAGTGAAGTCTTCCAGGAAGAAATTAACCATCGCCACGCCAAAATGTAGCGCACACCAGCGCAAGGGAAAACAAAGAAGTTGAATGCGCTTTTACAGAAACTACGCAAAAATGGATTAACTAACAGACACAAACATTCATTGCTGCGCGAATGTAACCAAATCCAGGACAAGGAGACGGACGTGGGTGGTTTTTCAGGGTTACTTCAAGGAAAAAAGGGGAAAGGAAAGTGGAAACAGGAGAACTTCCTGAATTTAAACAAGACATGTCCGATTCCCCGTCGCAGATCACGATCAAGGTATTTCTGCATATATTTGAAACCTTAGCTTAAGTTCTGACAGTCAAATGGCTTGTAACGGGATGTACTCCCTACAGTTGTTTCTCTTCAACTATACGCACGCAGCAGCAGCAACGACTGTGTAGCCTATCATCTGTTGCTGCTGCTGAAGAATGAGACCCTTATGTCGTAGACCAGTCTAACAGAGCATAGGTGAGTGGCACAGTCTTGATGACTTAAGCTATATAGCCTGCTTAGGTATTCGAGCGGTGTATTACAATTAGCCTATTTGGATACGAAGGCTACATTACTCGCTTGGAACCGAAATCGTCATACCAATGCGATTCATTCTTCGAGCCTTCTCTTCTGACAAAACTGCGACATGTCGCGCTATCTGCCACCACTGATCATGCATAGACGAAGACATTCCCAACATTTCACTTGAAGTTGGATACTTGGATACGTTTTGGTGGTATCAAGAAATCAAACTTTAACACGGAGACTTGTGTCAACTATGCCAGTAGTATAACTTTTTGCCTGTGAAGAGTCGTTGTAGTGAGTCGGTAAGTCAATTCATTCCTAATTCTCAGTCCAGTGCCTGTGTCAGGATCTTATCTTAGAACATGGCACTTAATCAACTGAAGGCTGACCAGTGGTGAATGACCTCCGACCTTAAGAGAGATGTTGTCAAATTGATAGCAGCTTGTAAACATAGGTAATTTGGTGAACATGTCCATTCATACCTTCTGACTTCAGCACTTATGTCTTTGTACATAACAGTTGTAGTTCACCAGTTTCACCAGTTGAGCTGCCTAATATCTTCGTTTAGTTGAATTTATTTTCTAATGATCTATTCGGTAATCTTTGGTATTGCAGGGGCAGTGGTGTAGGTCTGGAATACCAGATGTGACATTTTTGTCAGGAGTTCAAGTACTCTTAAACTCCAGTTTCAACAAGAATCCATTACCAAAGAATTTGACATTACGCAAAGTGGCATCTAGCAGACACCTCCTTTAGTGCAATATCAGACGTGTCTTGGCATGATGCAAGTCTGGTTAGAGTCTCACTGCAAGGGCAAACACACACACACACAGACACACACACACACACAGACACACACACACACACACACACACACACACACACACAGACATGCACTCTTCGATCACAGGCACAGCATCAAATGGTGACATGCAAACCAGATCATTTGTTTTGTGTCATTTGTCATCCATGCTGCCTTTGCATGGAGTCGTTTACACAGTTGTGGTGTGACTCTCCTCAGTCCTCGGCCCTTCCCACGAGCGCTCCCGAAACACACACAACACGAGGCCCACTTCTGGTCGTCAAACCTCTGGATAGATAGAGCAGTCACCGCACATTACTAATCTGCTTCAGTGTCTGTTTGCTTTCTGCATTGTGAGAGGCAAGACTCAATGTCTTCCTCTGGGTTCGAAAGTGCTATACTTCCAGTGCAGTTGGTGGCTGGCGAGCTAAGGAAGAAGGGTTAATCATGTTAGCTTCAAGTCTCAGCTGCTAGCTGAGTCTCCAGAAGTGAGGTGAGGTTTCCACACGGCACGCACACTCCTGTACCTGTTGGCGTTAAGTCATATTAGCGGAGCCCTGCTCCTGCTTCTACTTCAGAGATAACGCCTGCAACATATCCGGTAAGGAGGAAATAGTTTGAAGTGTGGAGAGTGGGTGGAAGGTCTCCCTCTCTGGGGCAGCCTCTTTGTGAACTGTACTCCTCTAGCTCTGACCTCTCTGCGACCGGCACCCGCACACTCTCCTTTGCGTAATCAGCATTTTGAGAAAGCAAAGCTGCTTTGGGTGTGCGAGGAAAGACGAATAAGAAACGACTGGGGAAGAGGTTAGACTCTTGAACCAGGGGGGATGCACAAATCAAGTCCGTACAAAGGCTACTGTACGTGGAGACGAGAAAATAGAAGTTTGTCTTCAAAAAGCGAGTGAGTGACGATCGTCTAATCAGGCGTTGAATCAAACATGTGAGGTGCTTTGGGGCCGGTGGCAAGATCTGTGGTGAGCCACTCGTTTCATCAGCATTGATTGCTTATCACAGTGTTTTCCAGAGATTGCCCTGCAGAAGTGTTCTCTCGTGACCAAGTGAATGCATCTCATTGGGCTCCTGTAATGGGTGATAGTGGCTCCTTGACCACTGGGTCACTGGAGGCCTTGCTTTTTCCCACACAACCCAATAGCTTAGTGCCCCAGCTGGGCTCCTGCACCCAGGCCTAAGTCTTTTCTGCTGGCACGGCCACAGCTGATTGTTTTCGCCGGCCTCTTACAAAGTCCTTATCTGAATCGTGTGTGTGTGTGTGTGTGTGTGTGTGTGTGTGTGTGTGTGTGTGTGTGTGTGTGTGTGTGTGTGTGTGTGTGTGTGTGTGTGTGTGTGTGTGTGTGTGTGTGTGTGTGTGTGTGTGTGTGTGTGTGTGTGTGTGTGTGTGTGTGTGTGTGTGTGTGTGTGTGTGTGTGTGTGTGTGTGTGTGTGTGTGTGTGTGTGTGTGTGTGTGTGTGTGTGTGTGTGTATGTGTGTGTGTGGCTTATCGCGCACAGAGAGTTATCTAAATATGTATAAGGAAACTGTCGGGAAAAACACCACGCTCTGCTTGCTGTTGGAGTGGAGGACTTCCACCTCAGCTGCTGAAGAATGATGTGGTCCTAGGTGTGTTTTTCCTGGTAACACCAGCAAGTAAGAATATTTCGATCAAGGCAACAGGTTTCTGACAACCCTGTGTCGTTCAGCCATGTTGATGGTGTGGTTATTGGTTATTTTATGACTAACAGGGTTTGAAGTGTAGATCAACAACTGGTTTAACAATAACAGATAACAAAATGCACCCGGATATTTTCAATCATATTGTTCTCTGTGGATTATGTGCACCGTGTAAGAGTTGTAAGGCATTATAAAATTATTTGCTTGTGGAAAATGTGGTTATGTGGATCATGCCAGACCTGTGCCAAACTAGAGCCAAAATCTGCTGGTATTTCTATTTGGCCTCGAGGCGAGTTGAGCAGCCTGAGACGATAGCCTAGCGTGAGTCTTATTTGTGGAAAAGAGTTTCGGATCAAAGAAGCCAACAGTGCTAAATATTTATGTGTCATTGCATATCACAGAGAAACCCCAAAGCGCAAACACTTGCATGTGAACTCTATATTACTGGTGGCCTGAGTGAAAGTGCTTTATTGATGCTCATGAAGTGTGAAGAAGAATATGCAACGCAGCAGGTACTGTAGGCCTACTGAAAGACTGATGGAATGCTTGAGAGTGTTCTGAGTTTTGTATTGCATTGTGTTTATGTTTGTATTGGTGAATGCATGAATGAGTGGACTTTGTGTGGAAAGGTTGAACTGTACACATCTGCTCTTTTGCTCTCTCTCTCTCTCTCTCTCTGAGCTTAATATGTCTATGTATGTTTATGTAACCAAATGTTTATGTTTGTTAAGGGAGCAGTTTGTGTGTGGCTATGGTTATAGTTATGGTTATGGATTTGGACGCTATTGTCCAAAGTGTATGCATGTTTGCGTTTTTGGTTCGAAAGGTGTCAAATGTTTGAAAGGAGTCAGGTGTTTGAAAGGCTGCAAATTGTTTTTTGTTTTGTTTTTTTCCCCCCTTTCGTTTTTGACATTGGGTGTATGCATGTGAGTGTGTTATGGACATGAGATGATGTATCTGTTTATATGTTTTTTTTATGAGTGTCTGTGTTTTAGGGAAGTGTGTGTTGTTGTGTAAAGCCCTCTCTCTCTCTCTCTCTCTCTCTGTGTGTGTCTATTCATAGCAGGAGAGGAGCCCGTTCAACCTTTCCGCGAGCCCGCTGCCAAACTCCACTTCCTCTCCCTTCCATGCGCCCGCCGCCCCCACCCCCACCCCCACCAACGCCCCACCAGCCAGCAGGATGGAGGACGAGCCAGGCAGGCTGCCGACACACCTGCGTGAGTTCAATGTCCAATACACACACACACACACACACACATGCGCGCGCAGTCGCGCACACATACACATTTTATATTCTTTATTTGATTCCACTTTACTTTAAGTCAAGTTACATTAGGAATCAAATCTCCTGAATAATCCAGTAGATTAAAGCAGTTCAGCAATCTATCATGAGTTTACAGGTTCAAGGGTATAGGAAACATCATCTTTTCCAAATAAACATGCCTCCTATAACTGCTGATATGGAACAGTATTTTACTAGCTGCTTAGCCTTAGTCTTATATAATCCCCCAATGCAAAGTACACACACACACACACACACATACACACGGACATACAGACACATGTGTACATATGCATACAGTATGCGCAAATTCATACACAGGTTTGCACACAAACACACACATTCATGCATATAGACATACTGTAAAACACACACACACACACACACACACACACACACACGTACACTCAAACACACACTACTGCATATAACTGTATTATTATTTTGAGTACACTGGGACTCACTAGGAGTATACTGGGACACAGAACACATGTTGGGGCACTCCTTATATTCACATTATACACATACTGTATAAACACACATACACATGTGTCACACACTTGCATACAGTACATGTGCTTATTAGTATACTCATTCAGAGGTCACACTCTCTGCATGTACTGTACTGTACATACTAGCATACAAAACCTGTCTTTACACAGTCAAATTTACAGGTCCTGTCCATCATTGTGCAGAACAAA
Organism: Sardina pilchardus; assembly: GCF_963854185.1. Taxonomy (NCBI): domain Eukaryota; kingdom Metazoa; phylum Chordata; class Actinopteri; order Clupeiformes; family Clupeidae; genus Sardina; species Sardina pilchardus. Next base: position 22,306,888 of record NC_085010.1, read on the forward strand.
CACTCTGTTTGGCACACCTCTGTGATGACACATGTTCACAAAGTCAAGAGAGATAAACACACACACACACACACACACACATACAGACACGAACACACGCATGCACACACACACACACACGCACACACTCACACAAACACACTAAGAAGTTGTAAGTGGTATAAGAAGAGAATCACTTGAGAAACTCACTTTTTCCTTCACGAAAGTGAAGCTTTGACAGTTGACCCTCTGACCTTTCTGATTCAGAGATGGCTTAATCTTTTCTGAGGAAGTTAGTATTTATGTGTGTTTTAACAGATTCACCCCCCCCCCCCTCCCCACACACACACACACACACACACACACACAACATGTCTGATGTCTGACAGGGCCCTGGTGTATGTGACGTCAGAAACACTAAAACTGGCTTTCTGTTTAGACCCCCCTGTGAAAGGCCTTCTGGGCTCATCAGCGTTCTAGGAAGTAGTGTGTCAGTGTGTGCGTCCGTGCCTGTGTGTATGTGTGTCTATCTCTGTGTGTTTTGTGATTGTGTGTGTGTGTGTGTGTGTGTGTGTGTATGTGTGTGTGTGTGTGTGGTGTGACCATGCGTACGTGGGTGGATGTTGGCTCACCAAATGGGTGGCAGGTTCTAACTAGCCGAGGCGTAAGCCAATAAAATAATGGGTGGGGTTGGC
>NC_085010.1:22312561-22360061 GCF_963854185.1 Sardina pilchardus
GACAGAAATGTAAAGAATGCCTTAGTCACGGAGAGAACACCAGGAGTTTGCTGGTTTTATTGGGAAACAGAGCCGTCCAATTCCGCAATTTGTCATCACCCTTCGGTTTGGCAACTGGCTCCGGATCAGCTTTGTGCATTCATCTTTCTCTGGATAGGATCCAATTGTAGCGAAGTTTATGCATATGACTGAGGATGGGAGTGAAAGAACAAGTGGGGTGTGGAGGATGGAGAGAGAGAGGAACAAACAGAGGGGAAGGATGAGGAGGAAATGAAGGGATAGGATGAGGAAGAAGGAGAGGAAGGATGGGGGGAGAAATGGAGGGGAAGGATGGGGAAGAAATGGAAAGGAAGGAATACATGATGAGGAGTCATTGGCAGAATGTGTGCTTCAGATTGATGGAAGAGATTGAAGAGAGGGTGAAGGGAACACACAGTGAACAATGCAGCTTGGAAATGAAGGCGGAAGTGGGGGAGAGACAAAGAAAAGGTGAAGGAAAAGAGAGAAGACTAAAGAAGAGGGATAACAAGGGTGTGTGTGTGTGTGTGTGTGTGTGTGTGTGTGTGTGTGTGTGTGTGTGTGATAGAGGGAGTGATAGAAGGGAGAAAGTGAAAGAGATAGAGTAACACAGACAGAAACAAAAAGAGACAAAGCTACAAGGAAGTGTCCTTAGACAAAGACGTACTGAGCATTTCTAGTGAAAAGAGAATGAAAACAAAGTTCTACCAACAAAAAGGGAAGATATCAGACAGAAATAAATCAACAAACAAACACACATCATACAGAGAGAGATGGAGAAAGATTGAGTGAGAGATAGACAGAACGAGAAAGAGAGAAATGAACCAAATCAAAGAGAAAGAAATCTCAAGGCAGGCCTAGAAGCAGTCTGCGGTGTGAGTGTTCTATCCCCTTCTACTCTGAGTCATGGCACCCATCAGACCCCCCTGTGCTCATAAAGCCTCTACTCTTCTGTGGCCCCGCCATGAGGCCACAATTCCTCTCTCTCTCTCTCTTTTTCCTTCTCTTTCTTTCTCTCCCTCATTCTCTCTCTTTCTCTTTCTTTCTCTCCCCCATCTCGCTATATATATATATATCTCTCTCCCTATCAGTTTATATCTCTCTCTTTCTCTTTCTTTCTCTCGCTCTCTCCCCTGTCTCTCTCTCTCTCTCTCACACTCTCTCCCCTGTCTCTCTCTCTGTCTTTCTTTCTACCCCCCTCCCTCTCTCTCTCTCTCTCTCTCTCTCCACTCCCCTCTCTCTCTCCAGTGGGAACATGAGTGAAAGATCACAGTCATAACCAGAATGAGTCTGAAACCACAGAGAATTGATGCTGGGAAAAGTGTAGTCAGTTTGACTATAGACTTGTCCGTTTCAAATACCTTTGTATCTCACCCCACAATGACACAGCTAAAGTGTGTGTGTGTGTGTGCGTGTGTACGTGTGTGCGTGTTTCGGTGTAAGTGCATGTGGAAGCATGTTATGTTTGTGGGTATATGATTGAAATCCCACCATCTCTGATGAGACACTGGATCATCTCCTGTTTCACTGCTGTCAAATTGATCTCCCCCTGTTTCCGTCTATCTCTCTCTCACACACACACAAGCACACACTCACACACACATAGTACACACATGCATGTCCCTCCATCTATCTCCATCTATCTATCAGTCTGTCTGGCAGTCTGTCACACTGTCGTTAAATCCATGAAAAAAAACAGGAAGTTGGCAGATGAATTAACGCTAGGAGGAAGTGTATTGGCGATTGGGGGTGGGGATGGGGTTAAGCTTGGATGGGGGCAGGCAACAATGAAATGAGATAGCGGTGATCTCATCCCCTCTTCCCCAGCCATTTATTCCAAGTGCCCAGTTGTTTCTATGGCAACACCAAGCACCCCCCCCCCCCAACAGGAGTATGGAAGCTTCTGTGTATTGCTAACACAAGAATATGTCATCAAAGAGGATCGGGTATCGTTGCTTTTTGTGTGTTCAAGGAGGGACAAAGCAGGTGTCCACAGCCAGACAAGAGCCGAGCCTGAGAGATATCAAGACAATTAAGTACGTTTTTCAGCATGGCCATGCTCGCCACTTATGATCTGTAGTGTTCAGAAAACACCCCCGGTTGCATACATTTGTATCTCATGTCTTCATCCCAGTCAGCCAAACCACCTTGGGCTCAGGTAGGAGGAAGTTGTGGTGTGCCCTAGCAAAGCATACTGAACATTTGTCTACATGCTGTATTTTAAATCCAATTCTATATTGATAATCAAAACTTATTTTCATATCAGAAATATTTACAGTAATTTCCCAACTATTAGCTGCGGCTTTGATACGTTGATTTTGCAAAATTTCTTCAGCTATGAGGTTAATACACGGGGGCACTTAATATGGTATTAATATGATTTTGTTTCTACTAATTTGCATAAAACACTTACTCTACATTCATACAGTCGAGGCATACTAAGTATTCTGTGGCCTTGTTCTTGTCCCTTCAGCTTCATCCTAAAGTTGTTGCGGAGCTCAGGGCTGTCCACTGTCAGTCATGCTCAGTGAGAAGGGAACACCCGACAGTTTTATTGGGCAGCTCTCCTCAGTGGCTGGAGACAGACAGAAGGCCTAGTAACTGTACAATGAGTAAGACTCCATCGAGAGGCGTAGTACAGATCCTAAATTCTGGTCCTAGCACTCATGGGCTTTAGCCTCCGCGGTAGTATGTCCACCACGATCCAGTCCTGTAGGTGCCGTAAGCTCGCGGGTTCGAACCCCGGTCGCTGTGTGGCAGAACTGCACAGACGATACAGTGCAGGACAGGTTACAACAGCACATCACTGAAGTAGAGGTTGCACTTGATGTTCATGTGATGCTGCTTGTAGATGTAGACTACAACATACTGTAGCAGCTGTGCTTATAATTATTAGTCATTTTAATCATCTAGTGATTTAAATGTTCATTATTCAAATCACCATCTCCCCCTCTCTCCATTTAATATAAGCTATTAGTAATTACAAATAATAACGGTAAACAATTATTTAATATCTGGTTTAATTTAATGTAATTTATAATATTTCCTTATATTACAGTTACAGTTAGTACATTACGTTAGAATACCATAATTTCTTGTTCCTATTTCTTGTCTTGTGACTTGTGTGTTTCTTAGTCAGGACTTCCTCTCATGGTCTTGCCTCCTGTGCCTGACCCCCCCCCCCCCCTCCTCCTCCTCCTTCCTTCCTTCCTTCCCGCAACCCCCATTTCCTCTCCTCATCTCTCCGTCTTCTCTCTTTCACTCCTTCTCTCACCCCTCATCAGTCTCTTTCTCTCCCTCATACACACACTGTCTCTTTTTCTCTCCCACTCTCTGGCTGATATTCTCTGTCACACCCTTCTCTCTTTCTCTCTCTCTCTCTCTCTCTCTCTCTCTCTCTCTCTCTCTCTCTCTCTCAACTGTCTTATCATTCCCTCCCTTGCCATATATCACCCTCCTCTCACTTTCTTTCATTCCCTCCTTTTCCTTCCTTTCCTTCCTCCCCCTCTCCCTCCCACAGTCTCCCTCCTACCCTCTTCCTTCCCTCTCTCGCTCCCTCTGTTTTTATCTCCCTCTCCACTTCTCTCTTCCTCCCTTACTGCTCCCCTGTCTCCCTCTCTCTTGTGGTTTCTCCCACTCTTTTCCACTCTTCCCTTCCCTCCATCTCCTCATCCCCCCTCCTCTCTCTCTTTCTCTCTTTCTCTTCTATCTGTCTCTCTCTCTCTGGGTCTTTCTCTCACTCCCACCCCCACTCAAACTCTCTCTCTCTCTCTCTCTCCCTCTCTCTCTCTCTCCCCCCCTCTCTCTCTCTGCTGAGTGTTGATAAAAAGCGCCCGCTGCATCGCCCTAACCTTCCCGCAGGAAGTTTCCTGTGCTGAAACTGAGCCCAGGAAGGAGGAGGAGGAGGGGGGCGGGGGGGCAACTTCCTGCCAAAGTGTGTTGTGGGAAGTTTTGTTTGGGCTCCCTTCCTCCTCTCTCTCTCTCTCTCTCTCTCTCTCTCTCTCTCTCTCTCTCTCTCTCTTGCTCTCTCTCTCCCTCCCTCTCTCGTTCTATCTCTCCTCTCTCTGCTCTGCTGGGCAGCTGTCTCTCCGCGGCTGCGAGCGCAGATGGCCAGCGCTGCGCACTGCTGACCGGATTAGGCGGCCGGATCTGGCGTGGTCGGCTAACGAGTTAGCCCAGCGACCTTTGGCCCTCACCGTGGGCCTAGTCATAAATGATCCACGGGAACGGCTGCGGCAGCTTAGCGATGAGTAAGTGTGTGTGTGTGTAGTGTACACACTTATGTGTGCAGGCCAGGCATACCCCCCTCTCAACCCACAAATGCATAACTTGACCAGGACTGTTTCACTCGCATATGGTTAACACACAGCTGTGTGTGTGTGCGTGCGTGCGTGCGTGCGTGCGTGCGTGCGCGCATGCGCGTAATCATGTTGTATTCTGTGTCAGTGTTTATTTGGGCCTTTCTGCTGTATTTGCTGACACATCTGGGAGGAAGACGGGGGGGTGTGTGTGTGTGTGTTTTTGTGTAATGAGACTATCAGCAGTCATCCAAGACTCCTTTGCAAGTGTCACTGAAGAAAAACACTGTAGGAAAGGAAATGCAGCTGCAATGAGTCTGCTCTTCCCGGTTTGTCTCCGACATGCAGTTGAACTTGTCAACTTGTGATCAATTCTTTTCAATTTCAATTCGGTTACACTTCACTTGAAGGTATCTACAAAAGTGTGACATGGCACTGTCCTGAACGTGTCATAAACATTATAAACAAGTCATAAACATTTATGACATAACGCCTCTGTCATTAAGTGTGTTTTTGTTTTTTGTTATGACAACTTAGGGTTAGAGTTTCTCACTTTGTCCAAAGTTATACTCAATATTTGTATCTGCAATAAACCATTAATAGGACATAGATTATATTTAGGACTCATCTGTGTCTTGCCTCTCATAAGCAAGTAAAGTAAACAAGTGTGAGTGTGTTTGTGTCTCACTCTCATAAACAGTCATTCAACGTATGATTTATAGAGGCCAGAGTGCCAGGGAAGGTGAGACTTTAACCTGTTTGGTTTAATCAACAGCCTGTGAATCCCCTAGCACGGCGTGTGTGTGTGTGTGTGTGTGTGTGTGTGTGTGTGTGTGTGTGTGTGTGTGTGTGTGTGTGTGTGTGTGTGTGTGTGTGTGTGTGTGTGTGTGTGTGTGTGTGTGTGTGTGTGTGTGTGTGTGTGTGTGTGTGTGTGTGTGTGTGTGTGTGTGTGTGTGTGTGTGTGTGTGTGTGTGTGTGTGTGTGTGTGTGTGTGTGTGTGTGTGTGTGTGTGTGTGTGTGTGTGTGTGTGTGTGTGTATCAGGCACAGCGGAGCCACGTCCGCCCCTTTCTTTTCATTAGTTTTTGGTAAGGTGTTGTTTTTGGCAAAAAGGAAGCGTTTTGTCAGCGCCACACTGGCTGGAGATGTTGAGGCTTTAATCAGCTTCAAAAGAGATCATTGTAAGCAAAGCTATCCCAAGCAGAGGCTGGATGGAGAAAAATGGCTTTAGAGCAAATGGTTGTGTTATAGCTACAGTATGTGTTCTTTTTTGGAGTGTGTGTGTGTGTGAGAGAGAGAGAGAGAGACTGTGTATAAAAGTGGAGAATCTTGAAGCTAGTGATGCTTCCTTCATCGACAGTGACACAGCAGAGCATGTTCCCCAAAGATAGCAGCTGCCAGTCTCCAGAAGGAAACGTTTGAGCGCTGTGATAAACTCAGACATTTTATTCTACTGGTCCACTTCACTTGCAGTTGAAGATAGCAGCTCGTCTCACAAACTTTGTCTTGGAGGCGTCATTGTGCAGACCTTGGTACTCTGAATACCAGTCAGTCCTTAAGAGGTGGTGCAGTTGAGAAGTTATTGTTGTTGTAGTGTGTGTGTGTGTGTGTGTGTGTTTGTGTGTGTGTGTGTGTGTGTGTTTGTGCTGTGTGTGCTGCAAAAACTGAAACAGTTTTACAGTTTTCTTCTGTTAACTTCTTGTAAATGTTCAAATTGCTCAAATGCTTAAATGGCAAAGCTGATGAAAGCAAATAGATGTTCATTTTTATGTCCTTTTCCCCCCTCTTTTTTTTTGTGGGGGGGGGGGGGGGGGGGGGGGGTTGTGCTCCGAGAGGCCCTCTGGCATTTTCTGGCCTACTTTTTGAATGTTTCCCGAGATGTTTTAGGCAGTGCACCAGTGCAGATGTTTTGCTTCCTTGTGTTCCCACGGCAAATTAAAGCAAGCGATTGGGAGAAGTCGGTGCAGGGGAAAGTGCCTCGAAGTGTCACAAATGCACCACCCGGTCCAACATATACATAATTAGCCAGGGGGCCAGTTTAATAACTGTTCTTTTATTCCTCAACTTTCCCTTCTTCTTTTTTTTCCTTCTCTCTTCCTTCCATTCTCCTCCTTTACTTGCCTCTGCCCCTTTTCCTCTCTTTCTTTTCTCTCTTTCTATCTCACTCTGTTTCTCATCCCTTCTTCCCCACCTGGTACACATATCATTATTTCATTGTACCACTGTTCAGCATGACTCCCATATACGATGAAAAGCCTCTCAGAGGAACTAAAATGACAAGATTGTTATAGAATTTAAGCAATTTGTTGCACTGCATCCCACTGCATCTTTGTCCATTTACACACACACACACACACACACACACACACACACACACACACACACAGTGTGTGCTCTTCCTCCTGTTCTCGGTCTCAAAATGAGAAAAGACTTGGCATGACTTTACGGCAGTATTGCTGAAGGATTGACCATGTGAAAATTAGGCATTGGACATTCCATGTAAAATCAAATAAGGTTTTTGTTGCTCCATCTCAGATTTTGATCAAACATTGATCTAGAATAGATCGTGAATTGGTCCCTAATCAGTGGGCATGCAGTACAGGTATTTTATACACAGTTTGGGCAGGTTAGGAATTATACTTTTTAAGTTTTTAATGTCCAAACGTGTCTCCCATGTTAATGCATTTTTAGAAAATAGAAACCCAAGAAGCAAAGAAAATATGGAAACATTGGAATATTAATATTAAATATAAATATATTACAAAGTATTTTATAGGTCTATGTTTTGGGACTTAAAACATTTTGTAGACAAACTTTGAGCAAAATCTGACTCTGCAGCATCCGTTTTTCTAGATTCTGTCTAATTTGACCGGGAATAACCCGCATACAATATGCGGGTTACAGAGTGCTCTTATGAATTCACATTTATGAAGACCATCATGAAGTGCCGAATTCTCTATTTGTTTGTGGGTAAATAATTAAAGTGTGTGTGTGTGTGTGTGTGTGTGTGTGTGTGTGTGTGTGTGTGTGTGTGTGTGTGTGTGTGTGTGTGTGTGTGTGTGTGTGTGTGTGTGTGTGTGTGTGTGTGTGTGTGTGTGTGTGTGTGTGTGTGTGTGTGTGTGTGTGTGTGTGTGTGTGTGTGTGTGTGTGTGTGTGTGTGTGTGTGTGTGTGTGTGTGTGTGTGTGTGTGTGGTTGTGTGTTGTGTGTTGTGTGTGTGTGTATGTATGTGTGCGTGTGTGCGTGTGTGCGTGTGTGCGTGTGTGCGTGTGTGCGTGTGTGCGTGTGTGTGTGCGTGTGTGTGTGCAGGTCTGCAGCCGGTGTTCTGGAGCCGTGATGACGTGGCGCAGTGGCTGCGCTGGGCGGAGCAGGAGTTTGCACTGCGGCCCATCCCCAGCAGGAGCTTCCAGATGAACGGCAAGGCCCTCCTGCTGCTCACCAAGGAGGACTTCCGCTACCGCTCCCCCCACTCAGGTACACACACACACACACACACATACTCACATGCACACACACATACTCACACACACACACACACACACACACACACTCTCTCTCTCTCTCTCTTTCTCTCTCTCTCTCTCACACACACTCATACTCACACACTCGCATACACACACACACACACACACACACACACACTCTCTCTCTCTCTCTCTCTCTCACACACACAGACACTCACACACATACTCACACACTCACACACACACACACACACACACACACACACACACACATACACACACACACACACACACACACACACACACTCACACACACTCTCACTCTCAATCTCTCTCTGCCTCTATTCCTGTCCTCCTCCGCCTGACGAAGCCATTCAGAATGAGTGAGTGATTGAGTGATACTGCACCTTTGGGATTAAATGGATTATTGGTTATTATGGGGTGTGTTTCAACCGATACAGGTGAAAGAATGCCTCTGCACACAACCAATACCAATCAGATCAACAAAATGGCCCGCCGTGAATCCTGTAGGGAGAACAGGCAAAACATCTTTCTTCTAGACACATGCCTTAATCACTGTTTTCTGTGTCATTTTATGCTATTTGTTTATTGCACTGTCAGTCTTGTATCTTGAACAGATGCGATAGCGGCATCCAAACATCTAGCTTCTCTAGTGACGTCCTTTCAACCGAATCTAATCAACCGATGTGTGCCCAGGTCACGTGAACGACTAGGCACCATTGCTCATTATTCCATCATTGTATAAAGTCCCCGCCAGGCGATTCGATTGGTCCCCGATGTTTCAAATAGGCATAGAAACTTGTCAATGGAGCAAGTTCAGACCGAATTTCCCGACCACAAATTTTGTGGGTGGGGTTAAATTTGGGCTGGCTTCCAGGATACTTCTGACCCCCACCACGACCTTTGTGCACACATCACACTGGTAAATGCACCCTGACACACACATAGTCATACTCTCTCCGTTTCTCCCACACAGATAGCCACACCCTTACTCCCTCCCTCTCTCTCTCTCTCTCTCTCTCTCTCTTTCTCTCTCTCTCTCTCCCTCTACACCTGTCATTCTCACCCTCTGCTAACTCTTCACCTGTTCAGGTAACCCCCCCCCCCCCCCCCTCCCCCTCTCTGCCTTGTTCCCGCATATCTATTTTCTCTCTGACAGTGACACTGTGCTCTCGTTCCCTCTCCTTCTCTGCCCAACTGCTGTTCACCTGCTCAGGTGACCCCACCCTACCCCACCTCACCCCACCCCACCCCAACCCCATCGCTTCCTCTCTCATCAGGCCAACAGCACGGCCACATGCACACGGGTGTCAGAAAAAGCATCTCTAATAGGCCCCAGCTGTGGCGCAACTGGCTGGGGCACCTGCACCGTACGCTGGCGACCCGGGTTCGATCCCCGCCCCGTGGTCCTTTCCAGATCCCACCCCTACTCTCTGTCCCATTCGCTTCCTGTCATTCTCTAACTGTCCTGTCATTAAAGGCAAAAGCCAAAAAATATATACCTAAAAAAAAAAAAAAACGTCTCTAATGGAAGGAACGTGAGTGTCCTTCTGAGGTATGCTGGTGATTTAAATGGAATGGTTCTCCATATTTAAAATTCAGTTTCACCCTTGTGGAAGAAATGGAAAGTATAGTGAATGGTCAATATTTAGTAATCTTTTGGTTGGCTTGTGTCCCACCACCACATAGCTTGAAACACAATATCGGTGTTTCAAAGAGATTAACCACAATGCTTCAGTTAAACACAAACCAGAAGAATGACACCACACCCAGCCCAAAATAGCTGTGCTGGTGTGTTAATCTGATGTTGTGAATATGGTTCCTCTCGGAAAGAAGCTCTTGCGTTTCCTTGTGTTTTCCCATCAGTCCCCACGCATGTTCCGTCTATTAGGTTCTCATTCTGGGTCACAGTTCATTCATTGGTCAAAATGATAATATCATGTAAATTTGCTGATACAAGTAGGTTTGTAAAGTACAAATACAGTGTCTTATTTGCAAGTGTTTCTCACACTACTATTTCAACAGCGTTTATTTTTCGGACAAACGTAAACTATGACATTATATTTACTGAAAGTATGAGGCAATGCTTTCATTCAAATTGACTTAGCTGCCACACACTGTGAAATGTTAGCGACCACAGTAACAGGAATGCAGTGGACCATTGTTAGCCCAAATCAAATAAAATCCAAGGACGAGGAAGGTGATAAATTAAATTCCAAATACTATTCAGTTTTTTTATCTCCATGATTTATTAGATAGACAGTGACTCATCTTACACTCTGAACAAACTCCTTGAGAAATATGAGAAAAGTTAATCAGGTTGCGTGTCCTTGTGTGAACAAACTGAGGTAGTAGTCCATGATCCTCTTTGAAACGGCTCATAGCCAATTTAAAATGCATTGTAATGTGATGCTCTACTGGAGCGTAAGCAGGCCCTCAGAGGAGCTTGAGAGACTCAGAGGGGCCATGCAGTGTGTTGTCTTTTGTTGTTGTGCAGAGGAAGTGCGGGGAGCGCTGGGTTAACGGTAGATAAGGAAGTGTGCGAGTGTGTAATCCGACCGCAACCGTCACCTGGTAGCAGCATCAGGAATTTCCCCTCCAGTGCTAGCCAGCGGCTGCCCAGCCAGAAAGTGAGAACTGAAAAGTGTATGTGTGTGTGTGTGTGTGTGTGTGTGTGTGTGTGTGTGTGTGTGTGTGTGAGTGTGTGTGTGAGAGAGAGATTTAAATGCTTCTATTTCCTCATCAAGGTCTCTTTCCTTGAAGTTCTATCGAATTGCTAGGGGGGGTAAAAAACACAAAAAGCACTCATAGTATGTATACAAAGCCACTTGATAAGGAAGATTTTATTTATTGTTTGTTTTCTTTCTACACCAACAATTTATAAATGTCATATCATGACATTTGTAAAGAGTTTCATTCAATTCTCTTAGGAATAACCAATAGCTTTATCACTAGTTGAAGATCAAAGATGTGTTAGCATTAGTAGGCCTATCCACAAGCAGGTTAGCCACAGGTGCACCAGATATACAGTACATCTTATTTGCAAAGGTCCCCATACTGAACCTTGTGGTACTCCATTGTGAACCTAAACATCACTTGTCATTCGCAGGCGATGTTCTCTATGAGCTTCTGCAGCACATTCTGAAACAGAGGAAGCCCTACATGTCCTACCCCTCCATCTACTTTCCTGGCAACTCCTTCCATTCTGTCTCAGAGGCCGAGCTACAGCATCCAAAACTGGAAGGTCAGTTTGCAAGATTATCCTGTTATGCTTGGGTTGATAATGTAGAGAAATGATGGATGTGGAAACCAAATATTGTCTTGTTGTAAAAACTCTTATCATTCCCTCTGGAAACTTTCTATGGCCACAAAATCCAGATGAGTATTGACACAGTGATGTGTAATCATGATGACATTATTTCTTACAGATATGATGATGTGAATTGTGTGAACATGTGTTTATATTAGAGATAAGAGTTTATGTAAAAAAAGGAAAATGATTGATTCTGTCATGGGTGTCATGTGATTTCTAGTCAAGGGAGTTGCCCTTTCACTTGGTTGGAATTAATGAGAAAGATGAAGCAATCACAGCAGTTTCTAAATACCTTCATACAGCTAGCAGACATCTTACTTATTCTTCTCTTCTCTTCTCCTCTCTTGTCATCTTCTGCTCATGAATAACCTAAATGCATGATTTCTAAATGCATAAATCTCGGACAATCACATGCTCTTAGCTTAGCCACCAAACTCGCCACTTCCTTCCTTTTAGACAGCCATTACGTTGTGCATTGTGAGTAACGTGCACACAGAGCAGAAGGCAATATATATATATAACTAGACGGCAGAGTCCTCAGATCATTCTCCTTATCTCAGTCGGAGTGTTTTCTAAGTGTGATTGGTTTCTCTCCGATTGTGAAAATGTGACCTGTGTGTACAGTCATAGTCAACAGGTGGATGTGGGAGGGTCGGAGGAATGTGTGTGTGTATAGGGAGGGGAGGGGTGTGGTGTTGGTGGAGAGGTGGGTGGGGTGTGGTGGGGTGGGGTGGGGTGGTGGTCTAAATTCCAATTTGGAATGTTGACAGAAAACCTGTTCCACAAGGAAGTGTACCTTCCTGTGAGTTTGACTGGCCTTTGTTTTCCAACTTATCTCTCTTTATGGTTCAAGAAGTTTGAAGTTTACAAACAAAGACCTCTTCAAATGAACAGTTTGAAAAACATACATATCGTAGACAGCAACAAAGACTTCTCCTGTATGGTGCCATTATTTGTGCCGCTGTTTGTCACTCAAGCTGAGTAAAAAACATTCCACGGTTTCATGACACCTGCCAAAATGCATCACTAATTGAGTGAATCAAATCAAATCAAATCAGATCAAACTTCAGACTCATTATAGCTCATTGATTCTGACACAAAGCCATTAAATGACAACAACTCAATACTAAGAAATAGGGATGATGAGAGTTCCTGGAGGAGACTATTTCCTCTTCAAATCAGATGGGGAAATTCCAGGTGCAACTTCTGCAATATCTCAGTATTGCAGTGATGAAGTTTAGGCGCCATCTACTGGTAGTTTATTCTTGAATCTTGCACATCATTCCCATCAGTAGAAACCGACACGATGGGTCATTTGTATTTACCAATGACAGCTGTTTGGTTTGTTTAATTGACTGATAAGTGACTGAACACAGTTAGGAATTGAACTACATAGTATTTCTTCACAGAATTCAGCAATATCCATGTCTTTTAACGGACTTAATAGAGGGATTCCTGTACAGTATACAGAATAGTGAAAAGTGCACTGAAGACCATAATCATATTAAGATAAGATAAGATAATATAAGATGAACTTTATTGTCCTAGAAGGGAAATTTGTCTTGGGCATTACAGTGCTGCATACAACTACTTGTCATAAAAACAAAACACCAATTCACGCATACCACATAGACAACAGAAGACAACAGAATGGAATTACAGTGGGCACGGCAGACATAGTAATTGATAATTCCAATTTAGAAGAGAAACACTCCTAGCCAATGATATTGCACATTTCCCAATTTCCCAATTCCCACTGCTGTACGCCATGCCAGATCAGTAGCAGGTAGAGGAGATGCTGAGGACAGCTGTTTGCCGAAACGCGTCCGTCTTGTACAGTACAGTACATGCTGTCAGGATAAATAAAAGCACAAGAATATATTTGAGAGTGCGTTTGTCTTTCTTTAAACTAGTTTATTTTCTTTTTACGCACCCAAAGAATTGATATAATTCGCATTCCGGCTTTCTGATCTGAGATCGGTAGCAGAGACAGCCTTTGTTTTTGTTACTTGTCACTTTCTAGGGGACTTATAGGTTGAAATCGTAGGCCAATTAATGGATTACATCTAGCCCTAGAAAGCGTCAATGATCTCCTTTGAATGTACAGTAACTGATTACTGTAGTGATTAAGATTAGTAATCCCGTAATCCATGTATGGGAAAGCGGCCCTGAATCTCAAATTCGTAATTTCTCTGAAAAGCCTCTTGTCTGTGGTTGCAGAAACGGTACGGCGCGCTCCTCGAGGACCAGACGGACCCCCCCAGCACCCCCCCACCATCGAGCTGCGCCACCGGCACCGCTCGCGATCGCCCCACCCGCATTCGGGCCCGCGCCGCTCCCCACCCTCGCTCCTCCACCCTCAGATGGGCCTGGCCGAGGACCCGCAGCAGGCGTCCGCGCAGCTGCCCGACAGCAACCACCACGCGCCCGAGGACCTGTACCCGCTCTCCGTGTCTCCGGCGGCGCCCGCCAACGGGCACGGCGGGCCCGGGCGCGACTCCGGAGCCGCCCCGCGGGGGGGCAGCAGCAACAGCCCTCACAGCGGCGGGCACGAGGAGCCGTCGCCGTCGCCACGGGTCATCCAGCTGATGCCCAGCGCCATCATGCACCCGCTGCTGCTGAGCCCGGGCCGGGCGGGGGCCGGCGGCGGCGGCGACTACCACCGGCACGGCCGAGCGGCCATCCACGCCGCGGCCCACGAGAACGAGAGAGACGGGCACGGCGGCGGCGGCAAAGGCGCCTGGCACCAGCACCACGCCCTCAGCGCGTCCCATCACCCCCACGCACACCAGCTGGCCCAGAGCGGGCATCCGCACCACCCGCACGGGCACCACCCGCACCACCAGGAGGAGGGGCGCTTCCGTAACCACGTCATCGTGCCCGTCTCGCCACCCGAGGACCAAGGGATGCCCATTGGGCGGATAGCAGGTGAGACTCTAGGGATGTGATGCCCCTTGCAGAGGAACAAACACCATCACACACACACACAACACACACACACTCACACATACTCTCTCTCTCTCTCTCTTTCTCTCTCTCTCACTCATACACACATAGACACACACAGCACACACATACACATATACTCTCTCTCTGTCTTTCTCACACATACACACACACACACACACACACACTTTAGGCTTGACAGCATATTGCAGCAGGTGTCACAGTAAACTGTTGCTCTGCTCTTATCTGTCTGCTGCACCACCATGACTCTCAGCGGTGTAATGGTCTCATTTGTTTCAGGCACTAATGTGTGGTGTGTGTGGTGTGGTGTGGTGTGTGTGTGTGTGTGTCTATGTGTGTGTGAGTGTGTGCGTGTGTCTATTTGTGTGTGTCTATTTGTGTGTGTGTGTGTGTGTCTGTGTGTCTGTGTGTGTGTGTCTGTGTGTGGTCCTATGCAGACTGCAGGCTCCTCTGGGACTACGTGTACCAGCTCCTGTCCGATAGCCGGTACGAGAACTACATTCGCTGGGAGGACCCCGAGTCCAAAGTCTTCCGCATCATGGACCCCAACGGCCTGGCCCGGCTCTGGGGAAACCATAAGGTATTTAGTTGAGAAAAGTGTGCGCATCCAAACAAAGGTGCAGGAGCCAAACAGTTAAGATCCAAAAAATGACACGCTTGGTTTAGTTTATTAGAATTCAAGTTACGTTTCGAGCCGGCTCTGGGGAGACCATAAGGTACTGTATGCCAGCACCCCTAGGACCTGAGCTGAGGGGACCCAACCACTTTCAACTCAATTGTATTTACACTTATATGCTACACCATACACAGTCCTCTATCTATCTATCTATCTATCTATCTATTGTTACGTCGCCCCCTTTTGGCGCTAGGGTTTAGGGCGATATAACTAAAAAAGGTAGAAGTTACCGTCTCCTGGTTTCAGCACTTCACAACACAACAAGAACTTTATGCAAAAAGGTTGAATTTATTTACAAAATAATAAACATAAGAAGCATTACCATAGACTTCAGGAGGGGGAAAGGCCAAAATAATAAACCAAACAGATTCTACTATTGGGAATGGAAATTAACTTGCCTCAAAACCAAAGATAAAATTAACAACAGAAACTAACCTCACTCCCTAACTAGCCAGAAACAGGAGAAAAATAACACAGTTCAAAGTAAATGGCACCCAAACTCCCTACAAAGCTTCACAGACAAAAACAGAGAACAAAGAAATGGCTCTATACTTAACAATGCAAGCATGCAACAACACAAACATGCAACAACGCAACCATGCAACCATACAACCATACAACCATACGACCATGCAACCATACGACCATGCAACCATACGACCATGCAACCATACAACCATGCAACCATACAACCATGCAACCAAGCAACCATGCAACAAAGCAACCACAATCCAATAACAAGACCAACAACTGTCTGAAACAGGAGAGGGGAAAATCTGCAGGGAAGAGGGCAGACAGGTTCTTATCCACTGCCTGGTTGTCTCTTCAGCCAATGGGAGCACACTTCCAATAACGATCCCGATCACCTTCAGCATGTGACCTTAATTGGAGGATTGGAAGAGCAGAGAGAGAGACACAAGAGAACACAGCACAGCATGCAACACAGACAAAAAAAATACAACATGGTTGTAAAATGTAACAATTTATGTAATTAAACATAAAAATAAATATATACGTCTGAGGACGTAACACTATGTATCTATCTACCTACATATCTATCTATCTATCTATTTCCTGTATGTTATGCTGTATGTTCTGCAGCTTATACACAATGCGACTAACATACAGGAAATAGGGTATTTATGCAAGTTAGTAGAAACGAAACCATATTAATACCATATTAACTGCCCCCGTGTATTAACCTCATAGCTGAAGACATTTAGCAAAATCAATGTACTGTATAAGCTGCCGCTAATAGTTGGGAAATCACGGTAGTATATTATAGTATAGTGGTGATATAACATACCATATATTGTATAACATGCAATTTTTATTAGTGCCTTTGTTTTTCTAACACTGACCATGTTAACGATGTTTGTAGGTGTAACATTTAGACATTCAATGATAGACAAATCCATTGTAAAGCTTGGTACACACTTTTTTTAAGTATATTTTTTTGGCTTTTATGCCTTTAATGATAGGACAGTTGAGAGAGACAGGAAGTGAGTGGGAGAGAGCGTTGGGGTGGGATTCGGAAAGGACCACGGGGCGGGAATGGAACCCGGGTCGCCGGCGTGCGGTGCAGGTGCCCCAGCCAGTCGCGCCACGGCTGGGGCCAAAAGCTTGGTACACACTTTTGCCTGTAGCTAGAATGTATAATAGTGTGATGTACAGTACAATATTGTTGATTCTTAAGTTAGCATATTGAGAAATGTCTGTGTTCTGTCCCGAAACAGAATAGGACCAATATGACATACGAAAAGATGTCAAGAGCAATGAGACACTACTACAAACTGAACATCATCAGGAAAGAGCCAGGACAAAGACTGTTGTTCAGGTAAGTAGCTCTCGCTCTCTCTCTCTCTCTCTCTCTCTCTCTCTCTCTGTCTGTGTGTCTGTGCTATGATTCTGTCAGTGTAACACCTTGTCCTAACCGGACGCGATGCGAGCGAACTTTAGCGATAAAATCCGTTTAATTACATTGTTTTCAATTGGAGTGTCCAGAGGCGAGCAGCGCGATGCAACGCAACGTTTTTGAGAGAACTTTTGTTGAACGCCCTGTTTCTATTTTATTTTTGTCGCTCGCATTGCTCTGCTTTTTTGAATGAGAAATATCGAAGCCGTTGATGCAACATAATGGCATATTTAACGGATTCAGTGTAGACAGACAACATTGACAGTCGCTCACTTGGATCCGGTTAGGGCATGGTGTAAGTGTACGGTAATCTGTGTGTACATTCATGACTCAATGTACTGCATACTGTATGTGTGATTTATATACAGTACGTGTCTGTGTGTATGCATGCATATTTACTCTGTAGTGTATACTTAAATGTGTGCATATCATATGTACACATTGTGTTAGTGATCTATGGGAGATTGAAATATGTAAATGCGATCAATGTGAATAGTTGTTGCATAACATGTTACACTCACACATCGTGTACACACAGGTTCATGAAGACCCCGGATGAGATCATGAACGGAACGTCGGAGCGTCTGGAGCACTTGGAGTCGGACACTGATGAGCAGAACTATGTGAAGGGAGAGAGCCCTAACAACTCCGCCTGCACGCGAGAGGTACAGACGTGTGTGCGTGTGTGTGTGTGTGTGTGTAAGAGGTTGAGGGAGAAGGGGAGAGTGTGTGTGTGTGGGTGGGTGTGTGTAAGAGAGAGGAAGATCGAGGGAGAGAGAGAGGAGATCTTCCATCAGTAGAGAACGTAGACCTGTTACACATGTTTGCTTTTGAACTTGGCGGTATGAAGTAGAGGCCATACATACTGTACATAGACTGCAAACAATAAGGATATTAGAAATAACTACTTCCATAATTCATTGTTATTTTGCTGTGATCTTTTGTTATGTTCCTTAATTTATTGTTTTAATCCCCATTTCTGTAGGAGGACTTTAAGCAAATCTATGTGAAGGAGGAGTGTTGAGAGAGGGGCGACGAGGGAGACCTATGGACTGTTATACCACAGATGCCTCACACACGTGTGAACAATCAGTCGCTCGGCCTGCACTGGTGCCAAGCACACCAACCGACCCGCGCTCCCATCCCATCGACTGGAGAGACCGAGAGAAAGAGAGAGAGAGAGAGAGAGAGAGAGAAAAGGGAAAGAAAAGGACAAAAAAGTAAAAAAAACGGACAAGATCTTAGATCAAGCCGCAAAATCTTAAACCGATACCTGAGACGTGACATGGCTGACGAGCTGCAATGCGTTTTTTTTTTAAGGAAAATCTTGCTTCTGAAATGATATAAGTGGAGAGAGATAAGAGGAACAACCTTCTATTCCTTCTGCCTTGCTTGTACAGAT
This sequence comes from Sardina pilchardus, assembly GCF_963854185.1. Lineage (NCBI taxonomy): Eukaryota > Metazoa > Chordata > Actinopteri > Clupeiformes > Clupeidae > Sardina > Sardina pilchardus. Next base: position 22,330,632 of record NC_085010.1, read on the forward strand.
GGCCTTTTACTCCAATCAATGGATTCACACACCTTTTTGCTGATTTGTTTTTTTTTCCCCCTCAGTTTTTATTTTTATCTTGTGTATATTGAATGAGGATATGACGATTTTTGTTTTTAAAAAAAGAGGGGTGGGATGTTTTCAAAACTAATGCTGTTGTGACAAATGTTTTCTGAATCCACAAATTAATTTCTGAAAATAAATATTGTCACTCCTGACTGAGTCGCAGTTGAGTTCAGTATCCACACAGATGTTGGCAGAGTAGGGGACACTGACATCTATACAGATATTTTTGCAGATCCCTTTCACAATACACCTCTCACACTGAAATAATAAGTCTATTAGACTAAAAAACACTGAAGGTAAATCAAAATACAAAATATCCATGGACCTCACTGACCAGCAGAACCTGGGTAGTGTGTTGTCCACCAGATGGCGGTGTCGTTTTACAGTCTAGTTCGTCTATGGGAATCGCATCAGCGTGCGGTACATCCACTTTGCCCCCTTAGTTAAGAAAGACTATCAAATGTCATATTACAGATTTCTGTAGCAGACAGATAAGATATCACGATATAATTGAATGTGTATACATCACCAGGGTGCCAAACGTGTCTCGGTTAATCTGATGAACAGTCACTTATCAGGAAAAGGCAGATATGAGGTGCATCAAACTTTCTTCCCTCACAAGTGTATGTGGGTGTGGGTGCGCGCGCGCGCCAACTGTTTTGCATGTGCATGATGATGGGGCGTATACCCATGGTGGGTAGATGGTGCGTAACGGAGACGGAGTGCAGTTTACTGTAGGATCGTGCGCGCACAGATCTCCTGTCACTTGAAGCTACACCACTCGTAGTGCACGCATTCAGAAAATGGTCAGTCTCAAACAATGCATCCATCTGCGTGGTTAGGCGAAAATGAGTGAACTTTGTCGTTTTCAGTAAGACACCTCTACGTCTCCACGAGTGTCATCTTTGAAACGTTCCCAAACTCGAAGTCCTTAGAGGAGGCGGGAAGTCAGAGCCACCCGCCAAGAGGACAAGGCACTTATCTTAAGGTACTGAGCTGTTGAAATCCTATCAGAAGTGTCTGTCAAAGGGAACAGTTTCATCTACTCTTCCGACGCATCTCTTGGGAGTACGCAATCCGCCGTTCATCGAAACTGGAGTTTATCTGTCAAAGTTCGGGTGATGTCGATGTCACACTCAGATTGTCGGTTTGTTATTGTGCCAATGGATTATCGGGCGTTGCTCTGAAACCCTGGCCGGGACTGAGGTAATCCCAGGAAGCGGGACACCAGGTATACCCGTATATTATATTTTGAAGATTGTTCAAACATGACCCATATCCGAAGTGAGATTTTAAACACCCTCCTCAAAAGAAACAAGGAGGCAGAGGGGGAAACGATTCCGTAGAAAACTCCTTACCGTTCTTCCATGTTGTCTCGTGGCAAATTAAAATAATCATTCTGTAACTTGAATTTAGTTCCGCCAGTGTGTCATGACGACGAGTGATTGTCATGCCTTGGACATGGACAGCGGATTAGCTCATTGGTGTAATTTTGAGATAATTGATTTACATAATTGCAGAATGAGACTAATTAATTCGGTATTTATAGTGTAAATGTCTTCGTGATTCTTTCTCTTTTTATACTGGTGTAGCACTATGTTCGAGGCTACTCTTCTGGTATTAGGAGATGGTATGGCAAACTGTTTAAGCAACAGATCTATCATGAGAAAATGTGTTTCGAGATACAGTGTGAGTGAGGAAAAAACAGTCCATGGGTCTACGTGTTATTTCATGCCTCCAAGCTATGCACTTTTACTCTAAAGATAATTGCAACTCCAAATATAACTTCAAATAATTAGATTTTAAACTCTCGCAGTTCCAGTTTGAACAGCATGTTTTAGATAAAGAATTTTTAAGAATTCTTTCTTACAGGGTGCCAGAAGAAGGTACTGCATTTTCCTTTGTCCAACTCTCTGATACAAATCTAAAACATGTTTAGACAGATTAAGGTTTTGGGTTTTAGTCATAGTATTTGGCTGTCTTATGCTAGTAAGCTATATCCATCATCAGCATATGGCTTTACACTTAATCTTTTCTCAACTCTACTCTGTTTCTTTCTTGTGTAAGTCATCTCTCTCTCTCTGTCTCTGTCTCTGTCTCTCAATTCTCTCAACTCTCTCTCTTCACATGTTATTTGCCACACATGTCAAAATGGCAGTCAGCTCAGGTGTTGAAGTTGTGAATTAAGCCTCTGGAAGTCCAAAGCATTATCCAGATGGATCTTAGCCAAATCTTTTGCTCACATGTCAATGACATAGCCTAAAACCTAGATGCGTTCTACAGGAATTATTATACTTATGTAGAAATATCTTCAAGTGTGTGTGTGTGTATTCACATTGTGATTTTGTAGACTATTTATAGTTCTGCAGTGATTCTTCGTCTTCTTTCCAGATGGTTGTAGTTTAATGGGATGATTGACTTCCGGCCACTTCTGTCCCAGAAACCCTCTTTGATTGAGTGGCCTGTTCTCCACAATCCTCATTCGCCCTCCATCTCTCTCCACTCATTCCTCGCCTCTTCTTACTTCCTCCCTCTCTCTCTCTCTTTCTATATGTGCCTGCTAGTCTCTCTCTTCTTTCTCTGTCCCTCTCTCTCTCACTCTCTCTCTTTCTCTAGCACACACACTCTCTTCCTCTCTCTCACATACTCTCTCTCTCTCTCTCGCGTGCACACACACACACACACACACACAAACACACACACACACACACACACCCACACACACACACACACACACACACACACACACACACACACACACACAATTACATCCCCTTCTCTCTCTTTCCATCCTCACTCTGTCTCTCTCTCTCTCTCTCTCTCCTTCACAGTTTAGCACACACAGACACACACACACAGATTCTCTCTCTCTCTCTCTCTCTCTCTCTCTACCCGTTCCTCCGCTTGTCACCCAGTTGCTGTGATCCCGTTTCATGGTTTCGCGCCGCCAGCGAGTCTTTGCCTCCGTCCTTGTGTTTATCTCCTCTCCCCGGCCTGCTCGTGGAGGGTGTCGGCCGGGGCCTCTGCGTGTGGTCTGCTGGTGCTTTCTCAAAATGTGGTTATCCACGGACACACACACACACACACACACACACACACTCCAGCCACCACTCCCTCACACACGCATGTGTGCATGCACACACGGCGGCGTCACACCCAAACAGATGCTGGAGTTTGCTTAGAAAGACAAACCTCAGCTCAACAACTTCAACTCTTTTTCTAGTTTTATATCACCTCATTTAGAGGCATTTGGAGCTGGATTAAAGTAAAATATAGGAACATATGCTGTAGGTTTTCCATTTATTGAGGCAATCAGTAGCGACTCTTGTAAAAAAAAAATAAAAATGATGGGGTATCTGGGCTAGGGTACAGATTCAGAGAGGGGTGGCACCTAAGCATAGAATAGTAAAACAGTGCAAATTTTGCATTATTAATAACCAAACTATTTTATGTAAAAAAAAAAGAGTTGAAAATAAGCAACTAGAAACGAGCAACTGCTAGTCTCTCCTCTTTCTATCTCCCTCTCTTTCACACACTCACACTCTCTCTCACACACACAGTAGCAAATGACGTTTACCACGATATACTGTATGGACTAGATGTGCATGGCTAGAACAACCTCATTACAGTGGTAGAAATTGGTTCTTGAGCCCAGTGACATGCATGTCATTGCCATACGTATTTACCCATAGGCTTGCATTGAGAATTAGAAAATACATGTGACGAAATCATACATTTGCCTGCCTAATATCTTGAATTGGTGAGGTTACGTCCTCCATGAAAACAAGTCAATGACAGTCGTTCAGCCATGCATTTGCACTTACTGTACAGTAACAGCTAAGCTGCCAACTCGAAGCTATGGCCATTCGAAGCGATATATGGTCTAATGTTGATGTACTGCCAGTCAAATAAATTTGAGTTTCGCTAATTTAATATTATAATGTATTCAGGCCATATTCTTGAATCTGAGTAGGTGGCCATCTGTCAATCTGAATGGGCCTGAATTGCTCTGCCACTGATTTTCTAGTGTGCATTAGAAATTTTGCCAGAACACAGATGTAAAGTGACGTACTGTACATCAATCAATGCAAAACACTTTGGCTAAGAAAACAATTCCTCTTCAAGACGTTTGATGCTGACAAGACCAACTATCACATTTCTGGTGGGGTGGGTGGCACTTGGAGCACTGGATTCTTGAGGCGACAAGGCCAACTATCACATCTCTGGTCGGGTGGCACTTGGGGTGGCAGACTGGGTTCTTGGGCTGACGAGACCAACTATCACATCTCTGGTGGGGTGGCACTTGGGGTTGTCGACTGGATTCTTGAGGTGACAAGGCCAACTATCACATCTCTGGTGGGGTGGCCGACTGGATTCTTGGGGTAACAAGGCCAACTATCACATCTCTGGTGGGGTGGCACTTGGGGTTGTCGACTGGATTCTTGGGGTGACCTGTGCCCTCCATCTGGCTTTGCCTCTGCAGCGAGTCTTTCATGGTCTTCACATTCATTTGATGATATACAGTATAGCCAAATGAACAGATACAGTAATTTCCCGCATATAAGCCACATTGTGTATAAGCCACAGGACAGTGATTTTTGCAAGTTAAAAGAAACTAAACCATATTAACACCATATTAACTGCCCCCCTGTATTAACTTCATAGCTGAAGAAATTTTGCAAAGTCAATGTATAAGCCGCGGCTAATAGTCGGGAAATTACGGTAATCAAAAAAACCCTTCATACCTACTGTAAGCCACCTTCTATGTTGTGTTTTTTATACAGTTTGGAATCCCTACAAAATTTAAAGAACACCTTTACATATCTTGGATATTCCACTCGCAGTTCTTAAAGGAAAGTCTCCATTATCCTTCTTTGACATATGCTGTTTCTGTTAACCATAATTCTAGACATACTCTGTCAAGACATGGTGTCGCTGACATCAAGAACACTCGAGTTCACATCACAGCTGTCACTGTGCTGAACCCATTATCAAGTCCATTTATAACTTTGGTTTTGCAAAGTGCTGCACGTGTGTTTAGCACAGATTTCAATCTTTCTCAGGGATCTTTCTTTTTTTTGGGATGCTCTGTTAGATCTTTTGTTCTTTTCCTGTCTGATCCTATAATTGGACAGACAAAGGGCAAAGTTCTGCACGTGTGCTTACCGGTACGTAACACAGAGTGCAATCTCTTCCAGGGATTCAGCCATGATGTGGTATGCTCCTATACATTTCACTGAAACATGTTGTTATGGGATATTCTGTTCAATATTTCGTTTTTTTTCCCTGACTGACCTTATAATTGGACAAACAGAGAACTCTCTTCAGAAGGCGATGTGTCGTGTGTTTGTTGTGATGGTCATGCTCCTGACTAGGTTATGGTCAAGTGCAGTAGTACATCATCTTAACGGCTCTGTGTACAGTGGGACACTTCATGAAAGCTGCCTTTTTCATTCATCATGACTCATCTGTTTCTTTCTGTTTCGATCATCTCTTTCTGTTCTTTCTTTTCATTTGATCATTTTAGTATTTGTTTCACTTGTAAAGCTATACGGTCACAGATAATACATTTTGTCAATGGTATAAGCTATCACAGTTCAGCTAATTATTGCAGCATTCAATCATCGCGTGCATTCAATCCAAGTCAATTTATCATGCTGTGATTGCCTTCATCCCTCCATTCTCAGAGGAAAGCTGTGCCCTGATTGGGTGGTCATGTCTTAATGTATGACAGAGAGAGTTAGGCTATAGTGTGTATCTTTGTCGGATTTCAAACACAAAACAGAGGATCGTTGCACTCATCTCGTTCTTGAACTGGTTCAGTTTGGAATGTTTTGAACCTTATTGGTGTTATGTAGTGAACAAGCCTGAACGAAGGATGCATCATCAACAGAAGGTGTTGCATCCATACACAAAAGTTAATGAGATGCATTAATAGGAGGATGATAAGACAGTTGTCCTGTAAAAATGGCAAAACCTAGCTATGTAAAATGTCAGTGTACAGTGGAGTGCTAGTTGACTAGTTTTGTTTACTCGTGGAAAAGGTTCATTAAGAGGGAAATGTCATGCATTTTGTCATGCATTCTCCCCTCTTAACGGTAGAAGGAGTTGCCCACTCATAGGTAAAAAGAACCATTTCTCCAGCTCCAAGCCAAAGTTGAACAGTTTGAAATGTTCAAAAGTTGAAACAGTTCAAAAGTTGGTTCGTGAACAGGAATGGAATCACTTCTCTGTGGGAGGCAAAGTGCTACTCTATGTGAGAGGATACTTTTGTACTGTCTCTGTTGCTGCTCATTGGCTTCGTATGATATGAATAGTAGCCTACTTTATTGCTCTAAGGTCTCCTTTGTTATCCATCAGTTTAAGTTGCTTTGGATAAAAGCATGAGCTTAATGAATAATTGTATAATAATTTGATCATATTTGCCCTATGATGCCCAGCTGATCATGTGATCATGTGCTAATGACACTGAATCCACTGGTGTAATTCATAGCTAATACCCTTACTTGGATCAAAGGCGTATGCCTTACTTATATTATCAATTCATTACCACATGCATATTTAATATACTGTAGGCCTATCACAGCATGTATGACACTATGCAGTAACTGACAGTGTGTATAATCACCATACAGAGCCTTAGAATAGTTCAAGATTCTTGAGGTGTAGGAAGAGGTGAAATGAGAAAGGGAGACGAGCATAGACATGATGGGTTCTAGGAAGGAATTCAAAGGCCCCGTTCCATAACTGATGGTTCCTACTGTACCAACCCTGGTGATCTCTTGGGGCAGAGTGGAGCAGCGATGGGGAGAAGAAAAGAGAAGACAGGAAAAGAGAGGAGAGGAGATGGAACATGACTGGTTAGGAGAGAAGATGGAAGAGAAGATTTTAGAGAAGAGAAGAAGAGAGGAGAGGAGATGGGACATGAGTGGGTAGGAGAAATGAGAAGAAGAGAAGAGATTAGAGTAGAGGAGTAGAGAGAAGATGGAACATGAGTTGTTAGGAGGGAAGAGGAGAACAGAGAAGATGGAACATGAATGGTGAGGAGAGAAGAAGAGAGGAGAGGAGAAGAGATGGAACATGAGTGGGTAGGAGAAACGAGAAGAAGAGATTAGAGTAGAGTAGAGGAGACATGAGAACATGAGTGGTTATGAGGAGCAGAGTGGTTACGAGGTTACAAGGTTACGAGGAGCAGAGAACATGAGTGGTTACGAGGGAAGAGGAGAACAGGGAAGATGGAACATGAATGGTGAGGAGAGAAGAAGAGAGGAAATGAGAGGAGATGGAACATGAGTGGGTAGGAGAAACGAGAAGAAGAGAAGAGATTAGAGTAGAGGAGAAGAGAAGAGAGGAGATGGAACATGAGTGGTGAGGAGAGAAGAAGAGAGGAGAGGAGAAGAAGAGAGGAGAAGAAGGGAGGAGAGGAGAAGAGATGGAACATGAGTGGAGGGAGGAGGAGGAGAAGAGAGCAGATGGGACATGTGTGGTGAGGGGAGAAGAAGAGAGGAGAAGAAGAGAGGAAAGGAGAGGAGAAGATCAATCAGGAGATTGGACATGCAGTAAGTGGTGAGGAGAGAAGAGTAGAGGTTTAGTTGGGCATAGAGCCAGCCAGGTGAAGGGACAGCAGAGAGTAGAGGAGCAAAGGCTACTGGGAAGCAAACAGGAGGCACCATTGTTCTGTTTATGTTGACCGTTCTGGTCTGATGACCGCCTAGTTCAGATCAAGTCTGTATTATAACCAGTTAGGCAGCTGTTCTTCTGAACATAATATGCATAATACAGCCTATAGTTGTCAAAGATAAAGCAGATTATATAAACACTGTGGCGTCTTGGTTAAAGATATTTGAAGCCCCGGTGGTGATTATCCCAGCAGTCGCAGACCTGTTGTCAAACTCTTGTTATTTCTGGTGTTTATTATTCATGTTAATATTAATATTGATGTATACTGTTATTAGTAATGCAAACATGTTTAATATTTCACATTTGAATTCTTGTGAACCCGTGGCTGTACATGATATTATTGTACGTGTGATGAAGTGTTGACACAACAGCTGCTTGACTATTAACCAGACACACGTGTGGCACTTGTTTGTTTTGATCTGAGATCACATTTGTTGACAAACACATTGATGGGATTGTGACGGCTTGTGACTGCTAGGACTTTGATCCGAATCTTTACGTATTGGGTGCTCTGTCTCCTGTCCAGATTTTTAATTGTGTGCGGTCGTATACCTGAAGGATGATGCAAGCCAGCCAACACCTCTCGAGTGGGTGTTGTAATCGCAACTCTGCTGATGAATTAAGTCACCAACATTTTTTATTATTATTTATTTATTTATTATTTGAAAAAGTATTTTGGGGCTTTTTATGCCTTTAGTGGAGAGAGACAGGAAGTGAACTGGAGAGAGAGCAGGGATGGGGTCCGGGAAAGGAAATCGAACCCGGGTCGCCGGTGCCACCAACATTTTTTACATGGCATAGCTATTCATTCATCATGAAATACGTCATAGCATTAGCCTTGTGTACGCTCGTTATTCTGAGAAGATTCCTAATTATTCCACCTCTTATAAGTCTGGATAAGTGTTTCCAAAAAACATTAACCATGTGACTTAAAAACTTCTGTATTGTACTTTTCATGACGTGAAGTTCAGTATGTCATACAGTACCGTGTTGCCGCATCATTTCCTTTAAAATCAGTCAATGTAAGGGGCATGCCAATGAAATGCTGCTGCTTTTTATTTCAATACTTACCGTTATGGTGTGTCATCAAAGTACTTGGTGAATTGGCCTTTTATACAAGGGAGAATTGGTTGCATTTTGAGTGACAGTAATGAGGTGACAAAGGCAGTCCTGGTGGTCACACACACACACACACACACACACACACACACACACACACACGCACAGCACATCAGCCAATTACCCACCAGCAGCTGTCTTGTCCAGTCAAGGTGGTGGGGTAGGCTGAAGTGAGTCCCTGCTTCCAGCCACCCCCCCTCCCTCAGTTCCTCACTTTTTAATGATCCTAGATCAGTGTGGGAGAGTTACCTTTCTTCTCTCCTCTTTACGCATCAATATCTGTCTCCAACATTATCGACTGGGTCATAGCTGAAGGACCATGCTAGATTTTGTGTTGGTGGCACAGAGACTTTAAGTCGTGAGCATTTTCTTCTTTGTGTGTGTGTGTGTGTATGGTACTGAATTAGAAAACACAAACACCGCACATTCTTAAAAATATATATTTCTTTATTAAAAATGCAGAACATAAAATATGAATGTAGGTCAAGACATTTTTCATATCTCTGGCAATTCTCCTCAGCCCTCCCCACATCCCTCTCTCTCTCTTTCTCTCTCTCTCTCTCTCTCTCTCTCTCTCTCTCTCTCTCTCTTTCTCTCTCTTTCTCACTCCATGGTATTTTGAAGGTAAAGTGTAAATGCTGTATGTTAGGCACATACCATTTACACCAGCATGTTAGTTCATATGTGCCAGATGTGAGAAATTCATCTCACACTCATATTCAACCAATATGCATATTCAGGATAGCTCCCCTGCTTTAAGCAGACCTCACACCACTTAACTCTCTCACATTTAACTAGGCTCTCATATATTTACATATATTTTAATACATTATTTTTTTTTCTTTGCTTCTGCTGGGGTGTGCTAGAACTGTGCGCTGTGCGCTCTCTCTTTCTCCCTCCCTCTCTCTCTTTCTCTCTGTCTGTCTGTCTCTCTCTCTCTCGCTCTCTCTCTCTCTATGCGTGTGTGTGTGTGTGTGTGTGTGTGTGTGCCAGTAAATGTTACAGAAACAAACAGAAAAGAGAGGTCAGCAATGGTGTGTGTGTGTGTGTGTGTGTGTGTGTGTGTGTGTGTGTGTGTGTGTGTGTGTGTGTGTGTGTGTGTGTGTGTGTGTGTGTGTGAACATACAAGCAAATGCATATGTGTGGAGTAAAGTAATTGTGTCAGCCCGGCTTGTGTGTGTGTTTGTGTGTGTGTCTGCGCGTTATATGTCATGCAAATATATATATATACAGAAATCCGCTGGCAATCTCACTCAGCCATCGCTGCCTCTGCGGCTGCATCATTAGGCAGACCCCTCATTTCAGATCAGAGGCGCTACGCATTAGCTCCTTCCACAAGCGTGCATTTCCACATCCACTCTACCATCTCACTGCCCCCCCTCCCCTCTCCCTCTCCCTCTTAAAAAGGTGCAGAAGTTGTAATTTAATTTTGAACTAATCATCTTTTTTTCCCTCTCTGTCTGATCTTTAAGTGCCTCTCATGCTCGAATCAGTCACGAGGCAGTGGATAGGATCACAGAGGGGAGGAGGTGGGAGTGTGTGAGTGTGACATTTGACTGAAAGAGAGAGACCTGCTGTTATGATGAGAGAGGAAGGGAGAGAGAGAGAGAGAGAATGGAATAAAGAGTGTGTTTGAGAGAGAGAGAGTGAGAGAGAGAGAGAGAGAGAGAGGGCAGAGATGTTTGGTTTAAAACCCAGTCAAACGTGATGGTCTAGGACGACTACTAGCATTAGAGAAGAAAGCTTCATGTCTGTACTAGAAGTTAAATGTTTTTATATTTTGATCCAATTGGATTCCCCCCCACCAGTTTGCTCAGTGGTTGAGCCCCAAAGCAGTGTACTAAACCAGCTGTCTGATCAGTGATAGTCCAAAATCATATCACTGGACACAACATTCCACAACACTCTTCCTGTTTTCGATTCCGATTTTGAATCCAGAATTCTCCACGAGAGGCACACGGCCGTAATGGCGTGTGTGTGGCCCCCTGTGTCACGTCCTGTCTGCAGTAGGCTAATTCTGGACCCATCTATGGGGCATACTTTCTCACACTGGCCTGTCCACTACATCTGTGAGGGCACACTTTCTCACACTGGCATGGCCACTACATCTGTGAGGGCACACTTTCTCACACTGGCATGGCCACTACATCTGTGAGGGCACACTTTCTCACACTGGCATGGCCACTACATCTGTGAGGGCACACTTTCTCACACTGGCCTGCCAGCTACATGCTACAGCTGAGATGACACCATGTGATGGCAGAACGAGAGGTGTTAAAACCTCCACATCTCCCATCTCCTCAGCCGTCTCGGCAATCGTTGGCATCGCCGAAGACAACCTTAGCCCAGACCGGGGCGACGGTCTCCGGGCAGTGGTGTCCACTGTGGCTCGAAAGGAACACTCAAAGACTTTCAGTGACCCTTCATGTCTAGGAGTGGGGGGAGAGAGAGAGAGGGGGGGGGGCGTTTGGCGCAAACGAGCTCGGAAAGCAATCGAACTCCACAAATTAGCCTGTCACTTAGCGTGGATTAAAGGCCCCAGCTGGACACGGGTAGAATAACTTTGGCTGTTTCTTTGGCCATCGCCGTTGAACTGTTTAAATAATGGGAGAAAAGAAAGCTGGGGGGGGCGGGGGGGAAGAATTGGGAGGAAAATGCAATTTCATTTTTAATGCTTGTATGCACACACCTCTCCTGAATTGCCACTGAGCTTGTATAATTAAATTGATTTTTTTTTTTGTTAAGTCCCCTTTCTCTCTCTCCCCTTAACTCTCCCTTAGTCCCTCACTCTCTCTTTCACTCTCCTTCCCACTCCCCCCTTACTTGTCTTCACTCTGTATATTAAAATAGTGCCTTGTTGGTTCAGGCGAAACACTCTAATGCATTCCGTGTCACATGCGCACAAGGCCAACCCAATTACATTTAACGTTCAACATTATCCACTCCCTTGCTCACACCCCTGGGACAGAGGCCATGCACCCATGCACACAGGACACTCATGCTTATTGACATCGATATGAAACGGTCATGCCCCTCTTGCCCCTCTTGTTTTATGACTTTCATTAGCACAAATTATGACTGGCTGTGCTTAAAAACTCCAGATACAAAGATGTCAAAGGAGTTCAATAATACACTGCAATGACAGAAATGGCCTTGAAAAAACTTTGCTTTAGAGAGCTGTTCCCTCCCTTATTTTGTTCAGTGAGGAAGTAGGTGTGATAACCAGTGAAGGGCAAGGACACACCTTGCCTTTTGTCTCTGGTGTGTAGGTAGTTTAGAGATTAATCACACACGCATATATGGAAATAAAGTTAAGTCTATCAAATCCACACTTCCTCACAAGTTCATCACAATGCCCATTTCAAACATTGCCATGTGAATGTACTATAGCTTCGTAAGAAAATAGGGTTGGCCCCTGATTGCAAAGAAGCAAGGCTAGGACCGTTTGTACTCTGTAAGAAAAAAAAAATAGTGAGGAGAACAGAATCTGTTTTCTGGCATCTCTCTTGGACCAAGTGCATCACCATGTTTACTAAGAGGCCCAGGTGTTATTCATTGCTTTCTGTTGTGGTCCCGAGTCAGGCGGTGTCTCACAATGCACGGTTTTCGTGGGCAAGGAAATCTATTCGTCTGTATTCTTGGATTCTCGGCTCACCTTGGCTCTCTCTGCGCTATCTACGGTATTGTTACCCGAGGTCTCCGCACGCTGGTTAAAAGGAAATCTTTGAAATGCACCTTCTCAAGGTTGTGCTTATTACGGATGGAGAACTCAGACATCTGTTCTTGTGCTTCATCAAAACAGTGCAGTTGAAGATTATACACACACAGACACACACACACACACACACACAGATGAGACAGGCCATCTATGAATATTTTGTTAGTGAGTAGTATGTGTGTGTCGAAGAGCAACATATGGATTATGACTGCATATTTACCATTACCTCTGGACACTGGAAAAGCAATGTAAACAATTAGTCACTGTTTGTGCATAAGAATAAGATTTTCTGATTTTGTATTGATATCATTTAAGTCATTCAAGATCAATAGTATAAAAATCTTGAATTTTATGCCATGACTTTTTCATAGCCAATCAATTTCCAGCGTAATACTGAATATTTTCTCAGAAAAAAAATGTCATTTCACTAATCGAACCGAAGCCATATGAATCGGAATCGAAACAATTCATGAAATCAGTGGCGACACCCTAGCCTGGCTCCACCTGTCTACGTACTTCCGCTCTTCTTTTCCCTACAGTACTCCATCTGGAATAGCTTGATCCGCCCTCGTTCACTTCGTCTTCCTGGAAGCTGAACCAACCAGTGAACAGAGGGTGTTCCTGAAAGCGATTGCATAAGTTGAAAGCCTATCGTTATCGTTTTGTCCCCCCCTGGTTATCATACGTCATTACCAAACGTTGAGTGATTGTTCTAAACTTTAAAGGAACCAATGATTTCAAACTTCAGATAAGCATCCACCAACCAGGAAATAAACGTTTGCCAATGGATCTAGGCCAGACTCTCTGCAAAGTCAGAGAGTCTTGTATCCAGGCTAGCGACACCCAGCCTTACTTCACACTTTAAGCAGTTGTGCACCTGAGGGTATTAAGGATAGTGTGCAGTCACATCACATGTATGTAATATGACATGAGACTGGCATTTGATGGGATGAAAGATGACTGACAGGGCTTGACTGCGCTTGAGGTGTTGAGGCTGAAGCTAAATAAAGAAAAGAAAATTGATTCCCTTATGTTAATATGGGATGCCCTTATGTTTATATAGTGTAATACATACAGTAATATCTTGTAGCCATATTCAGAAATATAGAGTTAAACATTTCAAAACACCTCTTTTCCTTATCAAATCAATAGTTCTGTTAATATGACTGCATGAATAATTGCAGGCTGAACTGTATACAACTCTAACCTTACTCACGAAACACCATTTGGAGAAACAAATGGCAAGCCATGTATCAGTAGACACTGATCTGGGAGCTGCTCATTTACTGGAAAGACTGCACACTGGCAGAGCTTTAAAGTGAATTGGTGACAGCAGAAGCTATTCCTTTGCCTTTTTTTTTTTTTTTTTTTTTTTTTTGCGATGCGCCGAAAGTAATTTAGGGAGATTTATGACACCAGGGGTGCGTCTTGCTCTCTGGGAGTCACTGCTGATGAGCTGTGCTGGGGGATAATTGCCTAACAGGTATATCAGTCACTATAGCTAATTAAAAGCATTACATAATCTCCCCGTCATCTTCCGAGCGTCCTCCTCACCCCTGGATGTGCGCTCGCCGCCGAAAAAATAAATAAATAAAACAAAACTATAAATAGAAGGCCGCTTCGACACCTCCCGTCACACCTCCCATTTCTGTCGGCAAAAGAACTCAAGTAACCAGGATCAACACTTTTCTTCTCCGTGGCATTGTGTTGCACTGCTGTTCCTGAAAGGATGTGTGGTTGAGTTACAGCGAGCACACTTAACTTCCCTGTGTGGGGAAGGATGAAATTAAAGATATTTTTTATATCCTTCCCAATTCAATCATGGAAATATGCTTCCAGTTCCTCCAGACTCCTGAGCTATATTATGTCCACTGTATAAAGTTATTGGTATTGTTCCTCAAACTTGGGCTTTTTGTAAGGCTTACATTTGGTTCAAAGGCACTTTACACATGCATAAAACATAACATGCATGGGGCATGATTACTTATGGAAACATATCCAATTTTACTATTTTTAATATTTCATGTTTTCTGCAAAGCACATTACCTGCCAGCACAGTGGTGTCTGTACTATGAAAAGAATACACTGTTGTATTCTGGTATGAGTTTGAGCTATTGTGGTGGTATTATGGAGAGGTAAAGATGGAGAGGCAGGCCTAGTCAGCAATGACACACCAACGTGCAGTTGTATGTTCTCAAAATTCTTCAATCTTTATTAAAAGAATCACTCCGTTTATGTCAAATGGATTGGCCTTTGCATGTACTGTATTACAGGGGAGCTATACCAGGCACGTAACTGAAGCGCTCCATTCGCGAAGCGTGTGTTGCAGCAGTTAATAATCACGATAATCAATGGAAGTAGCTACACCAGACGCAGCAGTGGTGCGTACATTAAAAAAAAAATAGACCAGTCCTCTAAAATGGATTTTACACCTCGCGAATGAAACGCTTCAGTTACGCGCTTGGTGTAGCTCCCCTGTTACACTCAGAAGGCTTTGAGTGTATCAAAATTTGATGGAAGAACATTTGATGACGAGAACAGTTCCAACATTCCCCTGAAGTTCAGTGAGGTTGACGCCTTGGGCTTCTCTTGCATCTGCAGTTTGTGGGGGTGGGGGACTTAGTAAGGTGGTGAGATGGAACCTGGCCTCCGTCCCCATGGTGATCAAGAGAGTGTGTACTGTACCTTGGGTGCCACTAGCTTGATGTCTATCTCAATAGCTGAACGAGCAGAGCACTGGTGTGCAACCGCCCCGTCTCTCTAAAGTAAAGATGTGGAGGTATTCATCACTCTGTGTAAACTCTGTGTGGGCAAATGATAAGACAATATAAGAATAATGTTTCTTAACAGTAAATTGCAAAGGATTTGAGGATTTCATCATCTACATTAAATCATCAAAATCATTGAAATATTCTGATAATTCAGATAAATCTTTGACATATTGGATGGCCATGGTGTCAGATTTTCTGCAGAGTAAAACATTGTATAGGCTCAGGAAAACTTATGATAACCATTGTCTATGAGCACAACTCTCCATTCACAATTGCTAAAACAAACTCTACAGTACCATCCAAAGACACAATACAGAAATTTGTCCATCTTATCTGAGTCTGACCTCATTTAAAATGGACTGAGGTAAATTGGAGAAAAGGTCCTGTGGTTAGACCAATCACAATTTGCCATTTTTCTTGGAAATGATGGACTCCCCTGGGCTAAAGAGGAGAGGGACCATTCAACTATCCAACGTGTCAATTTAGGGAAGTGGCCTAATGGATGCCCCTGCAGTAGAAAATATGTGTTTGGTGCCCTTACAATGGGATAAACTTGAGGTTACCTACAGGTGCCTTTCTGATGGAGGAAAACAAATCTTGAAGTGCCCTCCACTACGGCACTATGATGTGCCCTTGCAATGGAAAGGAACAAATCCCAGTAAAATCAGATGTAGTGCCCTACATTTTACCATTACTTCCACTAAGGAGGTTATGTTTTCATCGGGTTTGTTGGTTTGTTTGTCTGTCTGTCTGTCTGTCTGTCTGTCGGTCTGTCTGTTTGTTTGTTTGTTCGCAATATAACTCGAAAAGTTATGGATGGATTTCGACGAAAATGTTTGGTTTTCGCTTGGCGTTTTCGCTTTAGTTTTTTTGTTTTTGCTTGGCGGAGGTCCGCACTCTTGGAGTGCTTTTCTAGTTTTCAGTGTGCACTTTAGGGCCAGGCATCTTTTTTTCACAGCAAGATGCCTTATGTTGATGGTTATGTCATATTTGTAAATCTCAATCTATCCATTTCTTTCCACAAAACCCACCAGAAGTCATCATTTAAAGGGTTATTTATTTGCTAAATGTTCTCCCCCGGACTCGGAGCTTAGTTGAGTTACCAACTTTCTGAAGAGGGCCCTCTTCATGTCTGTGCCTATGGGCCACAGAGTCTAATTCTTGACACATCATAACCTTTTGCGTCAAGTTGGGAGCCCATGTCCTAACATACAGTGCCCTTTTTGGTTTTTTTACCCCCTGCCCTTCAAGAAGTCTGTGCACATCACTGTAGCAGTGCTAAACAGGTCAGTCATCATCTCACAATATAGATACTTGATCAAATGAACTGTTCTGTAACTGGCTTTGGACATAAGAGTCGATTCAGTGGCATGTTTGTATAACATTGTGCATGCTATACAGGGTTGAAATGGTTCCAAGGCCATTGCATTTAGTCTTTTTTTAAATCAAATCTACACTAAACTTGCAGGCACTTGCACTTGACCTTACTTGCACACTTGCCGCCATAAGAAGCAAAAAGATGTTCTCTTTTCTTCCTTTTCTTCACTGACCTTGTCTCGATTTCTGCACATCGCCACATAACGCCATGGTTCCCTCACCCAGACACCTGAGGAGTGCAGTGCGCTTCCAGCTCATCTGCTAACACTCGTAGTAGAGGGGTGGGTGTGGGGGTAGTTGAGGGGTAGGTGGGGTAGTAGAGAGGTGGGTGGACAGTATGGAGGTAGTGGAGGGGTGGGTGTGGGGTTAGTTGAGGGGTAGGTGGGGTAGTAGAGAGGTGGGTGGACAGTATGGAGGTAGTGGAGGGGTGGGTGTGGGGGTAGTTGAGGGGTAGGTGGGGTAGTAGAGAGGTGGGTGGACAGTATGGAGGTAGTAGAGGGGTGGGTGTGGGGGTAGTTGAGGGGTAGGTGGGGTAGTAGAGAGGTGGGTGGACAGTATGGAGGTAGTGGAGGGGTGGGTGTGGGGGTAGTTGAGGGGTAGGTGGGGTAGTAGAGAGGTGGGTGGACAGTATGGAGGTAGTAGAGGGATGGGTGTGGGGGTAGTTGAGGGGTAGGTGGGGTAGTAGAGAGGTGGGTGGACAGTATGGAGGTAGTGGAGGGGTGGGTGTGGGGGTAGTTGAGGGGTAGGTGGGGTAGTAGAGAGGTGGGTGGACAGTATGGAGGTAGTGGAGGGGTGGGTGTGGGGGTAGTTGAGGGGTAGGTGGGGTAGTAGAGAGGTGGGTGGACAGTATGGAGGTAGTAGAGGGGTTCTACTAAAAAAAATCTGTTTTTTTTTTATTAAAGTCACATAAAGGTTCATATTTTCTGTCATTACTCTTTATTATTTTTTACCCCTTTGTTGCGCACTGTCCACATACATGGACAGTAACATAACTTCTATAAAAAATCATATTTAAAAAAAAATCAAATTGCTTTTCAATATTAGGCTCATATAGAGCAATAAAATCAATATAAAACAAATCTAGACATTTTTTTTCATAATGCGTGCATGAAAGGGTTGCTTAAACATTCATTGGTTGCTTATTGGGGGTATAAAAAGATTCCATGACATGGAATGGTTGTGTGATTAACACAGGTGATGTCACTAATTCTGAACTGATCTACCTGACTTACAGTAAAAGTTCCATTAGAATCAACTGATGGTTGGAACAAAAATGAGGCAGGACTTTTACTTTTTGAATCCAGACTTTTACACCTCTGCTTCACAGGGATAGTGGGGGCCACTCGAGGTGGGAAAAAGTGTTTAAGCAAAAATGCAGGCAAATGGAAGTGTACAGTATGTCTCAAGGGATCATGTCAGTATTTGCAACACTTCATAGATATTTCAAGCATTCAGAGACATTATCTTCACATTTGTTATGAGTGCCAGATGCCATTAGTTAACTGTGTGATTTGCTGATTTATTCAATTATATAATCATATTCCCTTGTGAGAATACTGACATATGTTCCTGACAAGTGTTGAAACATTGTGTTCTCTTACAAATAAATTGGTAAAAGTGTAAAAAATTACCTGACAACAACCCCTCTCATTGTCATTATCATGAGTGCAAGGAGTAAACAAGTTCATCGTTGTTTATTTTAAAGAAGACACACATACATATCTGTCCTACCCATGCTAAGTACATGAATTACATGTATCATGCCCTACTCAAGTACGGATAATGGTGAAGAAGCCCATGTCAGTGCAAGAGTTGAGACCTGCGATGTTATCATTTCTGTTCATTTTTTCATTCCCTTTCTGAGTTTAGACTGGATGCCGCCGCACAGTGACTTACTAAAGGAGGACTAAATATTTTTGAGCTAGCAGCTCCAAAATGAAGAAGAAACTGAGCACTTTGATGAAAGAGGTAGTAGTAGGTCAGTAAGGAGGGGAAAAAAAACACATCATGAAGTCCTCAAAGCTTTTATGTATCTTTTTCTGGCTGTCCATATGAAGTGGTGCAGTCTTGTCTGGATGGTAGGGCTTTGATGCTGGTAATGTAACACTCTCCGCTCCTCCTGCCCGCTGCCTTCCCATGAATGAGTTGTCCCATGATGCATAGACTAGAGGTCGTCTGAAGGGAAATAGGATGTTTTTTTCCCCTCTCTGGTCAGCCATTTTCCTGGTCCATATGACCAAGCCAGAATATAAAGTCATGCTACTAGGCATTGTTTCCTGAAAGTATTGTTCAAGCAACCGTAGTAATTAAGAAAGACTGGGAAGGTGATGGGAGTGTCTCCATCTTTTAGTTGCTGTGACACTGATACGGTCATGCTTTTGACCCACTGGTAATGAGAAATACTGGAGCGTACTGGAAAAAAGGGAGTGCACTCACTCCAGCAGAGGACACTGGAGAGAGACATGAGAGGAGAGGAGAGTGGAGAGATGGAGAGATGGAGGGTGGGGTTGGGAAACGGCTGCAGGTGTGACACCGCAGGTCTCTGCAGGTGCTGAGGCTAAGTGTGGTCATGGGCATGGACACTGCGGCTAATGACACTGCTCTCACCAATCAGCAACGTCAGAGTTTGCTATTTAAACAGAAATTATTATGTGTAGAAGGGGTTCAGAGAGCTGTAGAGAGATAGAGGAATGCATGGTCTATGAGATAGAAATGTAAGAGCTAAAATCATGATATGGGCAGGTTGGCAATACCTGGCAAGAATATTTTATAATATAGCTATAAAATCCAAGATGTGGTTATCACATAGCAAGATTGATACTTTAACAAAATTACAACGAAGAAAACTTGTTATACTTGTGGAACTCATACTTAATTGTAATATTAATATATTTAATGCATCCTAATTTATTTAATAGACATATTACTCACCTCCCACTCCTCTATGTGAGTTTGACTCAGTGTTGTCTCTTATGACTAAAAATAAAAGGTTTGACACAGAGGCATTTTAAACTCCTTGGCCAGGCCATTGGCAAATTAAACCCGATGGCGAGGGATAGCTGTCAAAGCTCCGGAGACTTAAACTCCCACACACATATGCCTTCTTGTTTAGTTCTCTGCGAGCCACAAGTGTCCAGTGACTTAGGTCTGCGATTAGCGGAAGAACGCGAGCGTTGCCCACATGGGCTAAAACCGCGATGGAGAGCCGAGGTCTCTGTGGTTCTCTCCGACATTCTACTTATAGAATCGCACATGTTGCGCTTGTCTTATACTTTAAATTGATGGAACACACACACACACACACACACACACACACAAACACAGACACATATACACCTAGAGCCGAGGGCTCTGTGGTTCTCTCCGACATTCTACTTATAGAATCGCACATGTTGCGCTTGTCTTATACTTGAAATTGATGGAACATACACACACACACACACACACACACACACACAAACACAGACACATATACACCTACAGTCTTGCACACATACACAATTAGGAAACTGTACTGAATGTTGCAAACAAGTTGAGACTGGCTGTAAAAACACCTGAGGAAAACATTCTCTGATATTTTTATGATATGTTCGGCAGTTTTATTTAAGGAACAGATGGGCATGGTGTTCCAGCTGCTGATTCAACCTTCTCTCGCAATTACTGAAAAAAAACTAACGGGGAGTTTAGATTCAGACAATATAAATTGTTTTCATGCTATCTGTCTATAAAGCAGAGAGGAATCTCTATTTGTTTGTCTATCTGTGTGTTGCATTCATCCAGTCGACTTCACACTTGGTTGGTATTTGCTTAGTGTCCCAAGTGAGCACTGTGTCAAGATTGACGCTGTTTGAATATGAAATGCAAAAGATATTATTAAAAGACAACAACAACAACACTACAGATTCAGTGTGCCTGCAGCCATGAAAACAGTCAGCAGAGCTTGACCTCAACAATATGGTGACCGATGCTGGATGCTCTGTGACTTCAGACCGGCTGTGTATGAGCATAGGCCATTCATGTTTTGTGGCACTGAGCTAGTGAAAATAACATTGAGTATAGAATGGGATAGAATTGAATACTCCGCATTAGTTTCTCATTGCAACAAAGGTGTAATGGTGTAAATATGGAGGTGTCTTTCTTTGATATTCAGAATACGTCAGTTTGTTAATTCTTCATAGAATATGATACAATTATAGGATGTACGTATGTACATGTATGCATTTTGAATATATGTCACAAGAAGATAAATATACATATTGCAATAATTGAAATCATCTAAAGTGTTACTGCTGCAAGCTATTTCATTTTTCAGTTCACCATATAATCTGTGAAATATCACAAACCAGACATTCATGACTGGAGTATCACACCCACTTGCTTGCAACTTGAGAGCAATTAAAAAACCTGTGTCATCATACATCGTGCCTGACAAGCAGACTTCAATTAAAAAGCCAGACACACTCGTCCTTTTTTTACCCGCTCATTCTTTCGAAGCCATTTGCTTTACCCCCCCTCCATACTCCCCACCCTCACCTTCCTTAATGGAGACATCAAAAAGCTTTCACTGCGACTGTCACTGTCTGCTTCCACCTTCCTCTTGCCCTTAAAAGTCCAGCTGGTGAGACATACGATCCCGGACTAAAAAATTATTCATAATTAATGCGTCCAGACAGATCAAAAATAGGCAGCATATGTATCATGAGACCCACTTGAAAAGGGTAAGACTATAAAATGGTGAGAGTGTGAGAGTCAAATTGATTGGTGCGAACGAAGTGGTTATGTGGGATTCCTAATGGTGCCAGGTAGCGCTTTATTTCTTTCTTTTTTTTCTCTCTTTCTTTCTTTCTTTCCAAGGACATTGAGTGAAATTTCACACTATTTAGCCAGTATATAAGCAGACAGTGGGAAAGTGGAGGGAGAGCAGTAATACTTGATCAAAGGAAACAGGCCACGTGTTGGGGAAAAAAGATTTGTTAAGCTGTCTTAAAGTGGCTCAGACCTTTCAAAAGATCATTCCAAATGGTTCTTTTTATTAATACAGCAACATGGGCTAAGAAATTATTTTATTTTAGGTAAAAGGCAAAAAATTGTCTTCTCATGCCATCTGTTGATGTCTAAAATTCTTCTTGATACATTTACATGTTCATACATTTCCATTCTACAGACACATTTATTCAGTCAACAGATGCTTTTGCAAAAAAAAAAAAAAAAAAAAAAGAATTCATTGGCTAAATGAATAAATTGATTATTTTTGGATTGAATTGGCACCATGTTTTATTTAACAGTTTCGGATGATCCCAGGGCCAGGAATGTGATAGCCAGCTGGTTGGACTGCTTCTTGATTCCAGGCTGTGACATGTGCAATCCGGGCTGCCAAGGCTTCGCCTAGATGTCAAAACAGCAAATAGTAGTGTCAGGTGTCATGTCATGTTAACAGGAGTGGAGTGAACGTGTGGATTTCTGTCTGTTTAACATACTGGATGCTCCTCCTGACCTGTTTAAAAAAAGCTCAGGGCAAACACCTCGCTTATGTGGGAAATGATGCAACAGGAAGAGAATTGAAAGGAATAAAGAAAGAAAGAAAGAAGGTTAAAGAAAGGAACAATAAAATGGAATAGAGAGAAGAAAAGACCGGAAAAGAGATCATGTCATGTTATGAAGACTCGTGTTAAGAAAATGCACAAAATCATAGAGCAGAATGAAATGCACATTTGCCTTCTCTCTCTACCAGAGTGAAACTGCTTCTGCCGTCTTCTCCTTCATTCCCAGATTACTTTTCTTCCATATTATTTGTGCACTGGCACAGCGTATACAGTAGGTATAGCTGGTTCGTGTTTGCTTATGTTTGTTGCCTCAGAGTGAAAAATCACTGCGGTGTAAGAATGATGGAGCTTGTTGAAAAGCCCTCTCAGACACTCAAATATGTGGGCAGACGTTTTGGAACGTTCCGGGAGCGATTGTCAGTGATTCCGAACCCCACCACCCCCTGCACACGTCTGAAATTTGTTTATTTTCCTTAACATATGCTCTGAAATGGAGACTTTGGGTATTTCTTACAAGCTGTTTTAATGAGTTGATCACATATTACATTTATGGATATTTGTTTAGAAATGTAAGGAGACCATATGAGACAATCTGACACATCTTGAAGCATATTTTTAATGAGTAACTTGGCTATGAAGTAAAACTTTTTGGGGATATGGTGACAGATTCATACACATCCTTCTCACAGGTGTTTAGTGTATACACTATAAGAACAGCTTTTCCAGTCTGGCACTGCCAAATATACAGTAGACTATCATCATAATCAGTTAGAAAGCTCTAGTATTAGTCAGTGCCAACCAGCGATTTGAGAGTAAAACAAGGTTCTGATATGTCATAAGCATGAAGTGTGACCTGAGCCAGAGTGGTCACCATGCCGATAAACCAATTTTCAGAAAGTAATATTCCATAATACAGACAATCATGCTTGACACTGACTATTACCATTTAAATGCAGTCACTGTCCTGCTTTGCATCAATGTGGTGCTCTATAATCTTTGGTGCTGCTAACTGTGATGTTGTTGGTGTTTGAAGGGCAAGTCTGTTAGCTTTAAGTAAGGTTAGTCAGCTCAAAAAAAGAGAGAAAACCCTTGTTACTGGTGGTTCGATTTGATTTGGTTGATGGCTCCCGTCTGTTTTTCGAACCCTCTGTTCTATTCTACTCTATTCTACTCTATCTATGAATGCCTGCACAGAATGTACTGGATATTCCCATAACTGTCTTTATTTCATAGAGATTTACTGTATGTGCCTCTAAAACTATATTCATAGTCATCACACTCCAGCTATTCTCCCTTCTCTATGAAGAAAGAGAATAAGATTAATAACTACGGCAGAATATCTAGAGAAATAGATTTTTATTGGTACGAGTTCAGAAATTCAGGGTAGCTTTATTCACATGCTGTAACAGCTGTTATAACATATTGAGTGAAAAGTACAATAGACAAAAAAAAAAACCACATTTGCTAACAGAAAGATAAAAACCATATGCAGTCTATGCAGAGGCATGTTAACAAAAGTGATTACACTTTAAGAAGCGTTGTTGTTTTAAGCTACAACAAAGCCAAAAATTAATTAACACAGAGAAAAAAAAGTCTTTGCGCCAGACTCTGGATTAATTATGTACGTCTCCCTAGTGAGTGTGTGTAGTACGGCTTGGTTTGTTTTTGCAATCCTTCAGACTTTTTTTGTGTGATATTCTTCCTCTAGAATGCCCATGGCCACCATGTCCATGCATTTTTCATATATCCCCGGGGAATATCTTGTGACAAAGATATATGCATTAAACATGAGGTGGTATTAGAATAAAACACACAATCACAATCGCCGAGTGCTTCTCTGCCAGTCGAACTGGGGAAATAAGTTTTATAGAGGACCGCAGGCTCTTACCAGACTTGAGGCCCAGTCACACTACCTTGTAATACATCGGAGAGGTCATGGCTGCTGCTCTACAGAAGAGGTGTCCTGAGATTTCTTTGTGTCCAGACAGTGTATAACTGTTGAGCTCTCTCTCTCTCTCTTCTCTTTCTCTTTCTCTTTCTCTTTCTCTTTCTCTCTCTCTCTTTCTTTCTCTCTCTCTCTCTCTTTCTCTCTCTCTCTCTCTTCTCTTTCTCTTTCTCTCTCTCTCATCTCTTTTGATTATGGTTATATATATACTGTATGTGTGTGTTTACAATCAAAGTCATGAGCAGAGAAGGAAACGCTCCCAATAGACAGTATCACACGAGCAATTCCTCTTTGGTCGGTACTGTGAAATTAGTTATCTGGGTCCAGGGAGACAATTAGCAGGCAGCAGATTCCGGTTGCATGTTCAGATTAATTGTCATGCCTTCCATGAATTCTGCATTTAATGAATCCTTTCCATAATATCAGGTGGAGATGATGGAAGAGTGCTGAGCTGTTATGTGACTGAGGTGACCTACAGTACTGTATGGAGGGGATTTCTGTGCATAGAAAAGGGGGGAGAAGACACAAGCAATGCATTTGATTACTTATGCTAGTCACTGCCGCACAGGTCAGGACATTAGCGCAGGTCACATTTTTGCTAGAGAAATCTCTGCGTTTCATGGGAGTGGGGATAATAGACGGTAATGAATTTATAGTGCGTTACCGAGGAAGCCTGTCTCAAACAACGGCAGCTGCTGCAGTCACATGACGAACTTAACAGGCTTCACTGATGGACACTCACACAGGGAGTAACGTTTGAGGGTTGGTAGACAGAATGTAATTTACTATGTAAACTATTATGTATTATGTATATGTATTATGTTTGTCATAATCACACCAGTGTTGTTTCACTTCTTCTCAATGTTGTTAAACTGCGGTGTAAAAATAGCCAGTGAGAATGTTCAAGGTTATGTGCTAGTATGAATAATACAGTATTATAGCCATATCAACCACACATCAGCATAATACACTCTTACTTTCCTGTTGGAACACTTAACCAGCAGTACTTGTCTGTCAAAAAGTTGTGTTGTTGTGCTCCTTCTGTCTTTCTGTCTTTCTTTCTTTCTGTCCTTCCTTCTGTCTGTCCCTTATTGTCGCCTTCCTAAGCTTGTTTGGAAGATTCACACTGGAGCATCTTGCATCCCTTTTTCTCCCATGCATGCCCGAGATAAGATATCATTACTGGGCGGTCCCGTTGAGCAGGCCATTAGAAGCAGACTCTGTAAATTGGATGCTCCTTTAACACTGATTGCCGCGGCAGGTTGCGCCCTCATCGGATTTCAATTTCGGCTGCACCCCTCTTATGCATACATCTGCCCTCTTCTCAAGTGTCAGTTCATCATGCATAGTAATGGGCTTAATGACAAAGGCAAGCAAACAAAGCGATGGGAGATAGTGATCCCATGTCATAAAGCATCATTGGAACATTAGACAAATATAATGAATGAATGGGAATGCTCCCACATCAAATTAAAAACCCACAAGTGGTCTTAAAACTGACTTTACCAAGACATTGGCGATACATGTAGCCTGGGTACAAGGTGGTGAATCTCAGAGCTAAGACTGCTATCAGAGACAGATGTGTGTCCTGGCAGAATCATTGTAAAACATTGCTCATCAAATGACAGATAGGCTGTAATTTTGAACTCTCTTTGAGATTATTGCACAGTTAATGTGTTTGACGTGCCCTGAACTCAAGCTGTTTGGAATAAAAGTTATAGCCGGCTGAACAGTTGTTTGAATTAGTTCACCGAATGTCAGTGTACTTATGTAGTCTGGGAATACCCATAGGAATGTTTGCCAAATTTGGGATTTGCTCTGCCGGTCCGTCTGGCCAAGAGGCCATCGAAGCCCTTTCCCAATGTCCCTAAAACACGGGCGTGCAAATGCCATCATCGCTAATCCGGCATGGGCGTGTATTTCTATGGAATTGAGTAAACAACTGCGTTTCAATCCTTTGTTTACGAGATTGCTACACTTCTGAAATGATTTGGTAAGAGTTTAATGCACCAATTTAAGTTTAATTTCACTGCTAGTTAGGCACCTGCTTGAAGTTGCAAGTCAATTAACCTTTTCCGGACCCACTCTCAATTAGCCTACAGTTGAGAAGGTCTGTGTGCTATCAGGCCAGTACTTATATGAAAGTTATTTTAGATTTTCACATCAGATGTTTACACTATTCCTTGGTTTACTCGTGTGATAAGGTGTCTGTTTCATAACCCCAATCTTGTTTCTGTATCATTCAGTAATAAAAAAACAAATTAGTCCAAAAACCTACAATTTCAATAGTAATAGCACATTTTGTTTATTTTGGTTGTTTTTCATTTCATGCAGAGAATAATAATAAAAAATAATAATAATATCAATATCAGATATTCAGTAATATCTTTTAATTCATAATTAATCCATCTCGTTCCAACTGAGAAAAATAATGAATCTTTGTGACCTGTCTGTCAGCCACTTCCTGTCTTCTAACCATACCTCAGGGCAAAGTCATGGTATCAAAACAGCATTGGCAAAAGAGGCAAGTTTGAAGCAAACTCAATAGCCTGTGTAAAGGAATGCCTAATCAATATGTCAATTAAGGCTGGGGCGGTTGGAGTGTGTGTGTGTGGGGCGGGGGGGGGGGGGGGGGGGGGGCAGGAAGAGAGGCTGGGGACAGGAAGGCAATTAGATGAAAGGGTGAAACTGAGCGTGTAATCCGGCAGCCCGTATGGTAGGGCGATACTCTGTCTGCTGGGCCGTCATCGCCGCTGCTGTCACCCTCTCCACACAAGATCTTTTCCTGTCAGCAAAGGATGAGAGGGCGAGAGAGAGAGAGAGAGAGAGAGAGAGAGAGAGAGAGAGAGAGAGATAGTGTGTGTGTTGTGGTGGGGGTGAGAGTGAGTGAGAGAGAGAGAGAGAGACAGAGAGAGAGAGAGAGAGAGAGAGAGAGATAGTGTGTGTGTTGTGGTGGGGGTGAGAGAGAGAGAGATAGTGTGTGTGTGTGTTGTGGTGGGGGTGAGAGAGAGAGAGAGAGATAGTGTGTGTGTTGTGGTGGGGGTGAGAGAGAGAGAGAGATAGTGTGTGTGTGTGTGAGAGAGAGATAGAGAGAGAGAAAGAGAGAGAGATAGTGTGTGTGTTGTGGTGGGGGTGAGAGAGAGAGAGAGAGAGAGTTAGTGTGTGTGTGTGTGTGTGTGAGAGAGAGAGAGAGAGAAAGAGAGAGAGATAGTGTGTGTGTTGTGGTGGGGGTGAGAGAGAGAGAGAGAGATTCACACAGAGATAGAGGAGAGGTTTAGCAGCATTTGCCTCTGTGTCCATGTTTCAGACAGATTTTCACAGACTTGACAGATTTTCACACACTTGTCACCAGACTAATTTAAGTTAAGATGTCACCGCTCTCATATCCAGGCTCAAACCTCAAACATGTCTAAAGTCAGTCAAGAAATTACCAAGACTTAAAAGATTAATAGACTTCAAGATGCTTGTACACTGTGGATTTTAGCCCCATTGATATATTATCTAGCCCTTATCCTTTACGTTCTGACACGTATATGATTACAGCAACCCTGAAATAGCACTTCACGCTAACTTGAGCATCATAGGAACATAATCAGCTGTTGGCGATATGGCTCTCATTTGTCCCATGTATGATCAAGTTCAGATGTCAAAATGGATTTCCATTCATGGATTCAATTTCTCAATCCATCAGTTGACCCAATTGATCTATTCCTAATTCGAAGACATCCTTTTGTTCTTCGTTTCATTACGGCCGTTGATTGATTTCCTGTTTTTTGTTTTTTTTTTCCGACCGAGTCCTTATCCTGATGTGTCTTCCCTGCGTTTGGTCTCCTCAGGATGAGCGAGGGAGCGGTGCAGAGGGCTGTCACTCGGGCAATACTGTTGCTGTTCTGCATGGTCACCATCTGGAGATTACCGGGGAGGACGGAGGGCTACAAAGGTGAGATCCCTACGGGACGTTCAGTTCAGTCTGTCTGTTGATTAATACTGCAGTGTGTGCCTGGGTTTGGTGACTAGACAAGTATGGCGTTCAGATGTTACATCACACGAGCGTTAAACAGATTTAGAGGGACTAGCTGTAGGAGGGCCGTGATGTTTATTTATGGCCAAAATTGCTGTTAGTTTATGAAAAGATCATTCAGTAGTCCTGTGGAAAATAACTGACCATCTGTTTGTTGACCATTATTGCAGTGTGATTGTTTTATTTACAGTGTGCAATAAAGAAAAAAAACATTATTCTATTGCATTGGATTAGAGCATATTAGATTTCCTTTATTGTCATTTTATGTAATTTCATGCATAATAATAATAATAAAGTTTCTCCTAAAGAGCTTAAAGACTGTGCAACAACAAAAAAAAACAACTAAGATGTAATGTCTCAATAAGTATTTGATAAGGTCAATGGTCCATAAATACAATGTTCCCTAGTGCATGACAGAGACTGTGGAAGGCCACAATGGGCATTCATTGGATGAAAAGATCTTTCAGGGATTCTGTGAAAAGATTATAGGCTCTTATGGGACCTTCCCCATACTGTAAATATAACTCAGGTCCTTTGCTTTGTGTCATCAAGAATTATAAGGCTCTATCTGACATTTTTGTCAAAATTGAGTTATTGATTATTCTTATGTGAAAACTTCTTAAGGTGAAGTGAGGTGTTTCTTGAAATTGTATGCATTTTTGGACAATATATCTAAAGAGGCTTGTTCAACTTATCATTATAACTTTATGGAATTCTAAAACTTTGAAGCTCAGGTTCTCAGAACTACTCAGGATGCAGATATAACCTTATAGGGGACTATACCAACTACTGTGATGATGAGAGAAAACAGTAGAGTGGGAATCTGAACCTACAAAGAAAGTTGAATAACTGTGCTCTGTGTTCTTGCATGTGTGCACACATCTTTTTGAACTCCTCTGCAAGACTGCACAGCCCATTAATTTAATGAATACACAGAAATGCTGAAATGCACCAAAAACTGTTCCCCATTCCATTTCAATATTACTACTGCATCAGTATCATCAATTGATCTGCTTGTTATTCAGAGAATTTTAGATTAATATGATCCTGAAGTCTCAACCACACACACACACCGCTACTTCACACACAGAGTGTAATGTCACAGGCACATTAAAATGCACCCAATAAGGTTTAATCAGGGCGATTGCGACCACAAAAGGTTATCTCCATTTATTCAACTCTCGAACAAT